>NC_141693.1:725365969-725828553 GCF_964263255.1 Lissotriton vulgaris
TGTACGCAGAATGAGCTTTTCAGTGAAGAGCAGCCAGGCACATTCTAGCAAGTTTTACTTGTAAGTGGGGTTGGAAACGCTTTTAAGGCTCAGTACTGCACTCAAAAGATGCAGCCCTGAGGTCTCTCATGATAGCAGGTGGTTAAGTAGAAATTTGCCACTTGGCTGACCCAGCAGGACAAACGTATGCCAAAAATGTACACAGAAAGAGCTTTTCAGTGAATAGCAGCCAGGCACATTTTAGATAGTTTTAATTGTAAGTGGGGTTGGAAACGCTTTTCAGGATCAGTACTGGGCTCAAAACATGCAGCCCCGAGGTCTCTCATGATAGCAGGTGGTTAAATAGAAATTCGCTGCTCAGCTGACCAGGCAGAAGCAAACATATGCCAAAAATGTAGGCAGAATGAGCTTTTCAGTGAAGAGCAGCCAGGCACATTTTAGCTAGTTTTACTTGTAAATGGGGTTGGAATCGCTTTTCAGGCTCAGTACTGGGCTCAAAACATGCAGCCCCGAGGTCTCTCATGATAGCAGGTGGTTAAATAGAAATTTGCTGCTCAGCTGACCTGGTAGGAGCAAACGTATGCCAAAAATGTAAGCAGAATGAGCTTTTCAGTTAATAGCAGCCAGGCACATTTTAGCCAGTTTTACTTGTAAGTGGGTTTGGAAATGCTTTTCAGGCTCAGTACTGGCATCAAAAGATGCAGCTCTGAGGTCTCTCCTGATAGGAGGTAGTTAAGTAGAACTTCAATGCTCAGCTGACCCGGCAGGAGCAAACGTATGCCAAAAATGTACGCAGAATGAGCTTTTCAGTGAAGAGCAGCCAGGCACATTTTAGCTAGTTTTCGCTTGTAAGTGGGGTTGGAAACGCTTTTCAGGCTCAGTACTGGGCTCAAAACATGCAGCCCTGAGGGCTCTCATGATAGCAGGTGGTTAAATAGAAATTCGCTGCTCAGCTGACCCGGCAGGAGCAAATGTATGCCAAAAATGTACACAGAATGAGCTTTTCAGTGAAGAGCAGCCAGGCACATTTTAGCTAGTTTTAATTGTAAGTGGGGTTGGACACGCTTTTCAGGATCAGTACTGGGCTCAAAAGATGCAGCTCTGAGGTCTCTCTTGATAGGAGGTGGTTAAGAAGAAATTTGCCACTTGGCTGACCCAGCAGGAGCAAACGTATGCCAAAAATGTACACAGAATGAGCTTTTCAGTGAATAGCAGCCAGGCACATTTTAGCTAGTTTTAATTGTAAGTGGGGTTGGACATGCTTTTCAGGATCAGTACTGGGCTCAAAAGATGCAGCTCTGAGGTCTCTCTTGATAGGAGGTAGTTAAGTAGAACTTTGCTGCTCAGCTGACCCGGCAGGAGCAAATGTATGCCAAAAATGTACGCAGAATGAGCTTTTCAGTGAAGAGCAGCCAGGCACATTCTAGCAAGTTTTACTTGTAAGTTGGGTTGGAAACCCTTTTCAGGCTCAGTACTGCGCTCATAAGATGCAGCCCTGAGGTCTCTCATGATAGCAGGTGGTTAAGAAGAAATTTGCCACTTGGCTGACCCAGCAGGAGCAAACGTATGCCAAAAATGTACACAGAATGAGCTTTTCAGTGAAGAGCAGCCAGGCACATTTTAGCTAGTTTTACTTGTAAGTGGGGTTGGAAACGCTTTTCAGGCTCAGTACTGGGCTCAAAACATGCAGCCCTGATGTCTCTCATGATAGCAGGTGGTTAAATAGAAATTCGCTGCTCAGCTGACCCGGCAGGAGCAAATGTATGCCAAAAATGTACACAGAATGAGCTTTTCAGTGAAGAGCAGCCAGGCACATTTTAGCTAGTTTTACTTGTAAGTGGGGTTGGAAACGCTTTTCAGGATCAGTACTGGGCTCAAAACATGCAGCCCTGAGGTCTCTCATGATAGCAGGTGGTTAAGTAGAAATTTGCCACTTGGCTGACCCAGCAGGAGCAAACGTATGCCAAAAATGTACACAGAATGAGCTTTTCAGTGAAGAGCAGCCAGGCACATTTTAGCTAGTTTTACTTGTAAGTGGGGTTGGAAACGCTTTTCAGGCTCAGTACTGGGCTCAAAACATGCAGCCCTGAGGTCTCTCATGATAGCAGGTGGTTAAATAGAAATTCGCTGCTCAGCTGACCCGGTAGGAGCAAACGTAGGCCAAAAATGTACGCAGAATGAGCTTTTCAGTGAAGAGCAGCCAGGCACATTTTAGCTAGTTTTACTTGTAAGTGGGGTTGGAAATACTTTTCAGGCTCAGTACTGCGCTCAAAAGATGCAGCCCTGAGGCCTCCCATGATAGCAGGTGGTTAAGTAGAAATTTGCCACTTGGCTGACCAGGCAGGAGCAAATGTATGCCAAAAATGTACACAGAATGAGCTTTTCAGTGAAGAGCAGCCAGGCACATTTTAGCTAGTTTTACTTGTAAGTGGGGTTGGAAACGCTTTTCAGGCTCAGTACTGGTCTCAAAACATGCAGCCCGAGTTCTCTCATGATAGCAGGTGGTTAAATAGAAATTTGCTGCTCAGCTGACCTGGTAGGAGCAAACGTATTCCAAAAATGTAAGCAGAATGAGCTTTTCAGTTAATAGCAGCCAGGCACATTTTAGCCAGTTTTACTTGTAAGTGGGGTTGGAAATGCTTTTCAGGCTCAGTACTGGCATCAAAAGATGCAGCTCTGAGGTCTCTCCTGATAGGAGGTAGTTAAGTAGAACTTTGCTGCTCAGCTGACCCGGCAGGAGCAAACGTATGCCAAAAATGTACACAGAATGAGCTTTTCAGTGAAGAGCAGCCAGGCACATTTTAGCTAGTTTTCGCTTGTAAGTGGGGTTGGAAACGCTTTTCAGGATCAGTACTGGGCTCAAAACATGCAGCCCTGAGATCTCTCATGATAGCAGGTGGTTAAATAGAAATTCGCTGCTCAGCTGACCCGGCAGGAGCAAACGTATGCCAAAAATGTACGCAGAATGAGCTTTTCAGTGAAGAGCAGCCAGGCACATTTTAGCTAGTTTTACTTGTAAGTGGGGTTGGAAACGCTTTTCAGGCTCAGTACTGGGATCAAAACATGCAGCCCTGAGGTCTCTCATGATAGCAGGTGGTTAAATAGAAATTCGCTGCTCAGCTGACCCGGTAGGAGCAAACGTATGCCAAAAATGTAAGCAGAATGAGCTTTTCAGTGAATAGCAGCCAGGCACATTTTAGCTAGTTTTACTTGTAAGTGGGGTTGGAAATGATTTTCAGGCTCAGTACTGGGCTCAAAAGATGCAGCTCTGAGGTCTCTCCTGATAGGAGGTAGTTAAGTAGAACTTCGCTGCTCAGCTGACCCGGCAGGAGCAAATGTATGCCAAAAATGTAAGCAGAATGAGCTTTTCAGTGAATAGCAGCAAGGCACATTTTAGCTAGTTTTACTTGTAAGTGGGGTTGGAAATGCTTTTCAGGCTCAGTACTGCGCTCAAAAGATGCAGCCCTGAGGTCTCCCATGATAGCATTTGGTTAAGTAGAAATTTGCCACTTGGCTGACCCAGCAGGAGCAAATGTATGCCAAAAATGTACACAGAATGAGCTTTTCAGTGAATAGCAGCCAGGCACATTTTAGCTAGTTTTACTTGTAAGTGGGGTTGGAAACGCTTTTCAGGCTCAGTACTGGGCTCAAAACATGCAGCCCTGAGGGCTCTCATGATAGCAGGTAGTTAAATAGAAATTCACTGCTCAGCTGACCCGGCAGGAGCAAATGTATGCCTAAAATGTACACAGAATGAGCTTTTCAGTGAAGAGCAGCCAGGCACATTTTAGCTAGTTTTACTTGTAAGTGGGGTTGGAAATGCTTTCCAGGCTCAGTACTGCTCTCAAAAGATGCAGCCCTGAGGTCTCCCATGATAGCATTTGGTTAAGTAGAAATTTGCCACTTGGCTGACCCAGCAGGAGCAAATGTATGCCAAAAATGTACACAGAATGAGCTTTTCAGTGAATAGCAGCCAGGCACATTTTAGCTAGTTTTACTTCTAAGTGGGGTTGGGAACGCTTTTCAGGCTCAGTACTGGGCTCAAAACATGCAGCCCTGAGGGCTCTCATGATAGCAGGTGGTTAAATAAAAATTCGCTGCTCAGCTGACCCGGCAGGAGCAAATGTATGCCAAAAATGTACACAGAATGAGCTTTTCAGTGAAGAGCAGCCAGGCACATTTTAGCTAGTTTTACTTGTAAGTGGGGTTGGAAACGCTTTTCAGGATCAGTACTGCGCTCAAAAGATGCAGCCCTGAGGTCTCTCATGATAGCAGGTGGTTAAGAAGAAATTTGCCACTTGGCTGACCCAGCAGGAGCAAACGTATGCCAAAAATGTACACAGAATGAGCTTTTCAGTGAATAGCAGCCAGGCACATTTTAGCTAGTTTTAATTGTAAGTGGGGTTGGACACGCTTTTCAGGATCAGTACTGGGCTCAAAAGATGCAGCTCTGAGGTCTCTCTTGATAGGAGGTAGTTAAGTAGAACTTTGCTGCTCAGCTGACCCGGCAGGAGCAAATGTATGCCAAAAATGTACGCAGAATGAGCTTTTCAGTGAAGAGCAGCCAGGCACATTCTAGCAAGTTTTACTTGTAAGTTGGGTTGGAAACCCTTTTCAGGCTCAGTACTGCGCTCAAAAGATGCAGCCCTGAGGTCTCTCATGATAGCAGGTGGTTAAGAAGAAATTTGCCACTTGGCTGACCCAGCAGGAGCAAACGTATGCCAAAAATGTACACAGAATGAGCTTTTCAGTGAATAGCAGCCAGGCACATTTTAGCTAGTTTTAATTGTAAGTGGGGTTGGACACGCTTTTCAGGATCAGTACTGGGCTCAAAACATGCAGCCCTGAGGTCTCTCATGATAGCAGGTGGTTAAATAGAAATTCGCTGCTCAGCTGACCCGGCAGGAGCAAACTTGTATGCCAAAAATGTACGCAGAATGAGCTTTTCAGTGAATAGCAGCCAGGCAAATTTTTTAGCTAGTTTTACTTGTAAGTGGGGTTGGAATTGCTTTTCAGGCTCAGTACTGGGCTCAAAAGATGCAGCCCTGAGATCTCTCATGATAGCAGGTGGTTAAATAGAAATTCGCTGCTCAGCTGACCCGGCAGGAGCAAACGTATGCCAAAAATGTACGCAGAATGAGCTTTTCAGTGAAGAGCAGCCAGGCACATTTTAGCTAGTTTTACTTGTCAGTGGGGTTGGAAACGCTTTTCAGGCTCAGTACTGGGATCAAAACATGCAGCCCTGAGGTCTCTCATGATAGCAGGTGGTTAAATAGAAATTCGCTGCTCAGCTGACCCGGTAGGAGCAAACGTATGCCAACAATGTAAGCAGAATGAGCTTTTCAGTGAATAGCAGCCAGGCACATTTTAGCTAGTTTTACTTGTAAGTGGGGTTGGAAATGATTTTCAGGCTCAGTACTGGGCTCAAAAGATGCAGCTCTGAGGTCTCTCCTGATAGGAGGTAGTTAAGTAGAACTTCGCTGCTCAGCTGACCCGGCAGGAGCAAATGTATGCCAAAAATGTAAGCAGAATGAGCTTTTCAGTGAATAGCAGCAAGGCACATTTTAGCTAGTTTTACTTGTAAGTGGGGTTGGAAATGCTTTTCAGGCTCAGTACTGCGCTCAAAAGATGCAGCCCTGAGGTCTCCCATGATAGCATTTGGTTAAGTAGAAATTTGCCACTTGGCTGACCCAGCAGGAGCAAATGTATGCCAAAAATGTACACAGAATGAGCTTTTCAGTGAATAGCAGCCAGGCACATTTTAGCTAGTTTTACTTGTAAGTGGGGTTGGAAACGCTTTTCAGGCTCAGTACTGGGCTCAAAACATGCAGCCCTGAGGGCTCTCATGATAGCAGGTGGTTAAATAGAAATTCGCTGCTCAGCTGACCCGGCAGGAGCAAATGTATGCCTAAAATGTACACAGAATGAGCTTTTCAGTGAAGAGCAGCCAGGCACATTTTAGCTAGTTTTACTTGTAAGTGGGGTTGGAAATGCTTTCCAGGCTCAGTACTGCGCTCAAAAGATGCAGCCCTGAGGTCTCCCATGATAGCATTTGGTTAAGTAGAAATTTGCCACTTGGCTGACCCAGCAGGAGCAAATGTATGCCAAAAATGTACACAGAATGAGCTTTTCAGTGAATAGCAGCCAGGCACATTTTAGCTAGTTTTACTTCTAAGTGGGGTTGGGAACGCTTTTCAGGCTCAGTACTGGGCTCAAAACATGCAGCCCTGAGGGCTCTCATGATAGCAGGTGGTTAAATAGAAATTCGCTGCTCAGCTGACCCGGCAGGAGCAAATGTATGCCAAAAATGTACACAGAATGAGCTTTTCAGTGAAGAGCTGCCAGGCACATTTTAGCTAGTTTTACTTGTAAGTGGGGTTGGAAACAATTTTCAGGATCAGTACTGGGCTCAAAACATGCAGCCCTGAGGTGTCTCATGATAGCAGGTGGTTAAGTAGAAATGTGCCACTTGGCTGACTCAGCAGGAGCAAATGTATGCCAAAAATGTACACAGAATGAGCTTTTCAGTGAATAGCAGCCAGGCACATTTTAGCTAGTTTTAATTGTAAGTGGGGTTGGACACGCTTTTCAGGATCAGTACTGGGCTCAAAAGATGCAGCTCTGAGGTCTCGCTTGATAGGAGGTAGTTAAGTAGAACTTCGCTGCTCAGCTGACCAGGCAGGAGCAAATGTATGCCAAAAATGTACACAGAATGAGCTTTTCAGTGAATAGCAGCCAGGCACATTTTAGCTAGTTTTACTTGTAAGTGGGGTTGGAAACGCTTTTCAGGATCAGTACTGCGCTCAAAAGATGCAGCCCTGAGGTCTCTCATGATAGCAGGTGGTTAAGAAGAAATTTGCCACTTGGCTGACCCAGCAGGAGCAAACGTATGCCAAAAATGTACACAGAATGAGCTTTTCAGTGAATAGCAGCCAGGCACATTTTAGCTAGTTTTAATTGTAAGTGGGGTTGGACACGCTTTTCAGGATCAGTACTGGGCTCAAAAGATGCAGCTCTGAGGTCTCGCTTGATAGGAGGTAGTTAAGTAGAACTTCGCTGCTCAGCTGACCAGGCAGGAGCAAATGTATGCCAAAAATGTACACAGAATGAGCTTTTCAGTGAATAGCAGCCAGGCACATTTTAGCTAGTTTTACTTGTAAGTGGGGTTGGAAACGCTTTTCAGGATCAGTACTGCGCTCAAAAGATGCAGCCCTGAGGTCTCTCATGATAGCAGGTGGTTAAGAAGAAATTTGCCACTTGGCTGACCCAGCAGGAGCAAACGTATGCCAAAAATGTACACAGAATGAGCTTTTCAGTGAATAGCAGCCAGGCACATTTTAGCTAGTTTTAATTGTAAGTGGGGTTGGACACGCTTTTCAGGATCAGTACTGGGCTCAAAAGATGCAGCTCTGAGGTCTCTCTTGATAGGAGGTAGTTAAGTAGAACTTTGCTGCTCAGCTGACCCGGCAGGAGCAAATGTATGCCAAAAATGTACGCAGAATGAGCTTTTCAGTGAAGAGCAGCCAGGCACATTCTAGCAAGTTTTACTTGTAAGTTGGGTTGGAAACCCTTTTCAGGCTCAGTACTGCGCTCAAAAGATGCAGCCCTGAGGTCTCTCATGATAGCAGGTGGTTAAGAAGAAATTTGCCACTTGGCTGACCCAGCAGGAGCAAACGTATGCCAAAAATGTACACAGAATGAGCTTTTCAGTGAATAGCAGCCAGGCACATTTTAGCTAGTTTTAATTGTAAGTGGGGTTGGACACGCTTTTCAGGATCAGTACTGGGCTCAAAACATGCAGCCCTGAGGTCTCTCATGATAGCAGGTGGTTAAATAGAAATTCGCTGCTCAGCTGACCCGGCAGGAGCAAACTTGTATGCCAAAAATGTACGCAGAATGAGCTTTTCAGTGAATAGCAGCCAGGCAAATTTTTTAGCTAGTTTTACTTGTAAGTGGGGTTGGAATTGCTTTTCAGGCTCAGTACTGGGCTCAAAAGATGCAGCTCTGAGGTCTCTCTTGATAGGAGGTAGTTAAGTAGAACTTCGCTGCTCAGCTGACCCGGCAGGAGCAAATGTATGCCAAAAATGTACACAGAATGAGCTTTTCAGTGAATAGCAGCCAGGCACATTTTAGCTGGTTTTACTTGTAAGTTTGGTTGGAAACGCTTTTCAGGATCAGTACTGGGCTCAAAACATGCAGCCCTGAGGTCTCTCATGATAGCAGGTGGTTAAATAGAAATTTGCTGCTCAGCTGACCCAGTAGGAGCAAACATATTCCAAAAATGTAAGCAGAATGACCTTTTCAGTGAATAGCAGCTAGGCACATTTTAGCCAGTTTTACTTGTAAGTGGGGTTGGAAATGCTTTTCAGGCTCAGTACTGCGCTCAAAAGATGCAGCCCTGAGGTCTCTCATGTTAGCAGGAGGTTAAGTAGAAATTTGCCACTTGGCTGACCCAGCAGGAGCAAACATATGCCAAAAATGTACGCAGAATGAGCTTTTCCGTGAAGAGCAGCCAGGCACATTTTAGCTAGTTTTACTTGTAAGTGGGGTTGGAAACGCTTTTCAGGCTCAGTACTGGGCTCAAAACATGCAGCCCTGAGGGCTCTCATGATAGCAGGTGGTTAAATAGAAATTCGCTGCTCAGCTGACCCGGCAGGAGCAAATGTATGCCAAAAATGTACACAGAATGAGCTTTTCAGTGAATAGCAGCCAGGCACATTTTAGCTAGTTTTACTTGTAAGTGGGGTTGGAAACGCTTTTCAGGCACAGTACTGGGCTCAAAACATGCAGCCCTGAGGGCTCTCATGATAGCAGGTGGTTAAATAGAAATTCGCTGCTCAGCTGACCCGGCAGGAGCAAATGTATGCCAAAAATGTACACAGAATGAGCTTTTCAGTGAAGAGCAGCCAGGCACATTTTAGCTAGTTTTACTTGTAAGTGGGGTTGAAAACACTTTTCAGGATCAGTACTGGGCTCAAAACATGCAGCCCTGAGGTCTCTCATGATAGCAGGTGGTTAAGTAGAAATTTGCCACTTGGCTGACCCAGCAGGAGCAAACGTATGCCAAAAATGTACACAGAATGAGCTTTTCAGTGAAGAGTAGCCAGGCACATTTTAGCTAGTTTTACTTGTAAGTGGGGTTGGAAATGCTTTTGAGGCTCAGTACTGGGCTCAAAACATGCAGCCCTGAGGTCTCTCATGATAGCAGGTGGTTAAATAGAAATTCGCTGCTCAGCTGACCCGGCAGGAGCAAATGTATGCCAAAAATGTACACAGAATGAGCTTTTCAGTGAAGAGCAGCCAGGCACATTTTAACTAGTTTTACTTGTAAGTGGGGTTGGAAACGCTTTTCAGGATCAGTACTGGGCTCAAAACATGCAGCCCTGAGGTCTCTCATGATAGCAGGTGGTTAAGTAGAAATGTGCCACTTGGCTGACCCAGCAGGAGCAAACGTATGCCAAAAATGTACACAGAATGAGCTTTCAGTGAAGAGCAGCCAGGCACATTTTAGCTAGTTTTACTTGTAAGTGGGGTTGGAAACGCTTTTCAGGCTCAGTACTGGGCTCAAAACATGCAGCCCTGAGGTCTCTCATGATAGCAGGTGGTTAAATAGAAATTCGCTGCTCAGCTGACCCGGTAGGAGCAAACGTATGCCAAAAATGTACGCAGAATGAGCTTTTCAGTGAAGAGCAGCCAGGCACATTTTAGCTAGTTTTACTTGTAAGTGGGGTTGGAAATACTTTTCAGGCTCAGTACTGCGCTCAAAAGATGCAGCCCTGAGGTCTCCCATGATAGCAGGTGGTTAAGTAGAAATTTGCCACTTGGCTGACCCAGCAGGAGCAAATGTATGCCAAAAATGTACACAGAATGAGCTTTTCAGTGAATAGCAGCCAGGCACATTTTAGCTAGTTTTACTTGTAAGTGGGGTTGGAAACCCTTTTCAGGATCAGTACTGGGCTCAAAAGATGCAGCTCTGAGGTCTCTCCTTATAGGAGGTAGTTAAGTAAAACTTCGCTGCTCAGCTGACCCGGCAGGAGCAAATGTATGCCAAAAATGTACGCAGAATGAGCTTTTCAGTGAAGAGCAGCCAGGCACATTCTAGCAATTTTCACTTGTAAGTGGGGTTGGAAATGCTTTTCAGGCTCAGTACTGCGCTCAAAGATGCAGCCCTGAGGTCTCCCATGATAGCAGGTGGTTAAGTAGAAATTTGCCACTTGGCTGACCCAGCAGGCGCAAACGTATGCCAAAAATGTACGCAGAATGAGCTTTTCAGTGAAGAGCAGCCAGGAATATTTTAGCTAGTTTTACTTGTAAGTGGGGTTGGAAACGCTTTTCAGGCTCAGTACTGGGCTCAAAACATGCAGCCCTGAGGTCTCTCATGATAGCCGGTGGTTAAATAGAAATTCGCTGCTCAGCTGACCCGGCAGGAGCAAATGTATGCCAAAAATGTACACAGAATGAGCTTTTCAGTGAAGAGCAGCCAGGCACATTTTAGCTAGTTTTACTTGTAAGTGGGGTTGGAAACGCTTTTCAGGATCAGTACTGGGCTCAAAACATGCAGCCCTGAGGTCTCTCATGATAGCAGGTGGTTAAGTAGAAATTTGCCACTTGGCTGACCCAGCAGGAGCAAACGTATGCCAAAAATGTACACAGAAGGAGCTTTTCAGTGAAGAGCAGCCAGGCACATTTTAGCTAGTTTTACTTGTAAGTGGGGTTGGAAACGCTTTTCAGGCTCAGTACTGGGCTCAAAACATGCAGCCCTGAGGTCTCTCATGATAGCAGGTGGTTAAATAGAAATTCGCTGCTCAGCTGACCCGTTAGGAGCAAACGTATGCCAAAAATGTAAGCAGAATGAGCTTTTCAGTGAATAGCAGCCAGGCACATTTTAGCTAGTTTTACTTGTAAGTGGGGTTGGAAATGCTTTTCAGGCTCAGTACTGGGCTCAAAAGATGCAGCTCTGAGGTCTCTCCTGATAGGAGGTAGTTAAGTAGAACTTCGCTGCTCAGCTGACCCGGCAGGAGCAAATGTATGCCAAAAATGTACGCAGAATGAGCTTTTCAGTGAAGAGCAGCCAGGCACATTCTAGCAAGTTTTACTTGTAAGTGGGGTTGGAAACGCTTTTAAGGCTCAGTACTGCACTCAAAAGATGCAGCCCTGAGGTCTCTCATGATAGCAGGTGGTTAAGTAGAAATTTGCCACTTGGCTGACCCAGCAGGACAAACGTATGCCAAAAATGTACACAGAAAGAGCTTTTCAGTGAATAGCAGCCAGGCACATTTTAGATAGTTTTAATTGTAAGTGGGGTTGGAAACGCTTTTCAGGATCAGTACTGGGCTCAAAACATGCAGCCCCGAGGTCTCTCATGATAGCAGGTGGTTAAATAGAAATTCGCTGCTCAGCTGACCAGGCAGAAGCAAACATATGCCAAAAATGTAGGCAGAATGAGCTTTTCAGTGAAGAGCAGCCAGGCACATTTTAGCTAGTTTTACTTGTAAATGGGGTTGGAATCGCTTTTCAGGCTCAGTACTGGGCTCAAAACATGCAGCCCCGAGGTCTCTCATGATAGCAGGTGGTTAAATAGAAATTTGCTGCTCAGCTGACCTGGTAGGAGCAAACGTATGCCAAAAATGTAAGCAGAATGAGCTTTTCAGTTAATAGCAGCCAGGCACATTTTAGCCAGTTTTACTTGTAAGTGGGTTTGGAAATGCTTTTCAGGCTCAGTACTGGCATCAAAAGATGCAGCTCTGAGGTCTCTCCTGATAGGAGGTAGTTAAGTAGAACTTCAATGCTCAGCTGACCCGGCAGGAGCAAACGTATGCCAAAAATGTACGCAGAATGAGCTTTTCAGTGAAGAGCAGCCAGGCACATTTTAGCTAGTTTTCGCTTGTAAGTGGGGTTGGAATCGCTTTTCAGGCTCAGTACTGGGCTCAAAACATGCAGCCCTGAGGGCTCTCATGATAGCAGGTGGTTAAATAGAAATTCGCTGCTCAGCTGACCCGGCAGGAGCAAATGTATGCCAAAAATGTACACAGAATGAGCTTTTCAGTGAAGAGCAGCCAGGCACATTTTAGCTAGTTTTAATTGTAAGTGGGGTTGGACACGCTTTTCAGGATCAGTACTGGGCTCAAAAGATGCAGCTCTGAGGTCTCTCTTGATAGGAGGTGGTTAAGAAGAAATTTGCCACTTGGCTGACCCAGCAGGAGCAAACGTATGCCAAAAATGTACACAGAATGAGCTTTTCAGTGAATAGCAGCCAGGCACATTTTAGCTAGTTTTAATTGTAAGTGGGGTTGGACATGCTTTTCAGGATCAGTACTGGGCTCAAAAGATGCAGCTCTGAGGTCTCTCTTGATAGGAGGTAGTTAAGTAGAACTTTGCTGCTCAGCTGACCCGGCAGGAGCAAATGTATGCCAAAAATGTACGCAGAATGAGCTTTTCAGTGAAGAGCAGCCAGGCACATTCTAGCAAGTTTTACTTGTAAGTTGGGTTGGAAACCCTTTTCAGGCTCAGTACTGCGCTCATAAGATGCAGCCCTGAGGTCTCTCATGATAGCAGGTGGTTAAGAAGAAATTTGCCACTTGGCTGACCCAGCAGGAGCAAACGTATGCCAAAAATGTACACAGAATGAGCTTTTCAGTGAAGAGCAGCCAGGCACATTTTAGCTAGTTTTACTTGTAAGTGGGGTTGGAAACGCTTTTCAGGCTCAGTACTGGGCTCAAAACATGCAGCCCTGATGTCTCTCATGATAGCAGGTGGTTAAATAGAAATTCGCTGCTCAGCTGACCCGGCAGGAGCAAATGTATGCCAAAAATGTACACAGAATGAGCTTTTCAGTGAAGAGCAGCCAGGCACATTTTAGCTAGTTTTACTTGTAAGTGGGGTTGGAAACGCTTTTCAGGATCAGTACTGGGCTCAAAACATGCAGCCCTGAGGTCTCTCATGATAGCAGGTGGTTAAGTAGAAATTTGCCACTTGGCTGACCCAGCAGGAGCAAACGTATGCCAAAAATGTACACAGAATGAGCTTTTCAGTGAAGAGCAGCCAGGCACATTTTAGCTAGTTTTACTTGTAAGTGGGGTTGGAAACGCTTTTCAGGCTCAGTACTGGGCTCAAAACATGCAGCCCTGAGGTCTCTCATGATAGCAGGTGGTTAAATAGAAATTCGCTGCTCAGCTGACCCGGTAGGAGCAAACGTAGGCCAAAAATGTACGCAGAATGAGCTTTTCAGTGAAGAGCAGCCAGGCACATTTTAGCTAGTTTTACTTGTAAGTGGGGTTGGAAATACTTTTCAGGCTCAGTACTGCGCTCAAAAGATGCAGCCCTGAGGCCTCCCATGATAGCAGGTGGTTAAGTAGAAATTTGCCACTTGGCTGACCAGGCAGGAGCAAATGTATGCCAAAAATGTACACAGAATGAGCTTTTCAGTGAAGAGCAGCCAGGCACATTTTAGCTAGTTTTACTTGTAAGTGGGGTTGGAAACGCTTTTCAGGCTCAGTACTGGTCTCAAAACATGCAGCCCGAGTTCTCTCATGATAGCAGGTGGTTAAATAGAAATTTGCTGCTCAGCTGACCTGGTAGGAGCAAACGTATTCCAAAAATGTAAGCAGAATGAGCTTTTCAGTTAATAGCAGCCAGGCACATTTTAGCCAGTTTTACTTGTAAGTGGGGTTGGAAATGCTTTTCAGGCTCAGTACTGGCATCAAAAGATGCAGCTCTGAGGTCTCTCCTGATAGGAGGTAGTTAAGTAGAACTTTGCTGCTCAGCTGACCCGGCAGGAGCAAACGTATGCCAAAAATGTACACAGAATGAGCTTTTCAGTGAAGAGCAGCCAGGCACATTTTAGCTAGTTTTCGCTTGTAAGTGGGGTTGGAAACGCTTTTCAGGATCAGTACTGGGCTCAAAACATGCAGCCCTGAGATCTCTCATGATAGCAGGTGGTTAAATAGAAATTCGCTGCTCAGCTGACCCGGCAGGAGCAAACGTATGCCAAAAATGTACGCAGAATGAGCTTTTCAGTGAAGAGCAGCCAGGCACATTTTAGCTAGTTTTACTTGTAAGTGGGGTTGGAAACGCTTTTCAGGCTCAGTACTGGGATCAAAACATGCAGCCCTGAGGTCTCTCATGATAGCAGGTGGTTAAATAGAAATTCGCTGCTCAGCTGACCCGGTAGGAGCAAACGTATGCCAAAAATGTAAGCAGAATGAGCTTTTCAGTGAATAGCAGCCAGGCACATTTTAGCTAGTTTTACTTGTAAGTGGGGTTGGAAATGATTTTCAGGCTCAGTACTGGGCTCAAAAGATGCAGCTCTGAGGTCTCTCCTGATAGGAGGTAGTTAAGTAGAACTTCGCTGCTCAGCTGACCCGGCAGGAGCAAATGTATGCCAAAAATGTAAGCAGAATGAGCTTTTCAGTGAATAGCAGCAAGGCACATTTTAGCTAGTTTTACTTGTAAGTGGGGTTGGAAATGCTTTTCAGGCTCAGTACTGCGCTCAAAAGATGCAGCCCTGAGGTCTCCCATGATAGCATTTGGTTAAGTAGAAATTTGCCACTTGGCTGACCCAGCAGGAGCAAATGTATGCCAAAAATGTACACAGAATGAGCTTTTCAGTGAATAGCAGCCAGGCACATTTTAGCTAGTTTTACTTGTAAGTGGGGTTGGAAACGCTTTTCAGGCTCAGTACTGGGCTCAAAACATGCAGCCCTGAGGGCTCTCATGATAGCAGGTAGTTAAATAGAAATTCACTGCTCAGCTGACCCGGCAGGAGCAAATGTATGCCTAAAATGTACACAGAATGAGCTTTTCAGTGAAGAGCAGCCAGGCACATTTTAGCTAGTTTTACTTGTAAGTGGGGTTGGAAATGCTTTCCAGGCTCAGTACTGCTCTCAAAAGATGCAGCCCTGAGGTCTCCCATGATAGCATTTGGTTAAGTAGAAATTTGCCACTTGGCTGACCCAGCAGGAGCAAATGTATGCCAAAAATGTACACAGAATGAGCTTTTCAGTGAATAGCAGCCAGGCACATTTTAGCTAGTTTTACTTCTAAGTGGGGTTGGGAACGCTTTTCAGGCTCAGTACTGGGCTCAAAACATGCAGCCCTGAGGGCTCTCATGATAGCAGGTGGTTAAATAAAAATTCGCTGCTCAGCTGACCCGGCAGGAGCAAATGTATGCCAAAAATGTACACAGAATGAGCTTTTCAGTGAAGAGCAGCCAGGCACATTTTAGCTAGTTTTACTTGTAAGTGGGGTTGGAAACAATTTTCAGGATCAGTACTGGGCTCAAAACATGCAGCCCTGAGGTGTCTCATGATAGCAGGTGGTTAAGTAGAAATGTGCCACTTGGCTGACTCAGCAGGAGCAAATGTATGCCAAAAATGTACACAGAATGAGCTTTTCAGTGAATAGCAGCCAGGCACATTTTCGCTAGTTTTAATTGTAAGTGGGGTTGGACACGCTTTTCAGGATCAGTACTGGGCTCAAAAGATGCAGCTCTGAGGTCTTGCTTGATAGGAGGTAGTTAAGTAGAACTTCGCTGCTCAGCTGACCAGGCAGGAGCAAATGTATGCCAAAAATGTACACAGAATGAGCTTTTCAGTGAATAGCAGCCAGGCACATTTTAGCTAGTTTTACTTGTAAGTGGGGTTGGAAACGCTTTTCAGGATCAGTACTGCGCTCAAAAGATGCAGCCCTGAGGTCTCTCATGATAGCAGGTGGTTAAGAAGAAATTTGCCACTTGGCTGACCCAGCAGGAGCAAACGTATGCCAAAAATGTACACAGAATGAGCTTTTCAGTGAATAGCAGCCAGGCACATTTTAGCTAGTTTTAATTGTAAGTGGGGTTGGACACGCTTTTCAGGATCAGTACTGGGCTCAAAAGATGCAGCTCTGAGGTCTCTCTTGATAGGAGGTAGTTAAGTAGAACTTTGCTGCTCAGCTGACCCGGCAGGAGCAAATGTATGCCAAAAATGTACGCAGAATGAGCTTTTCAGGGAAGAGCAGCCAGGCACATTCTAGCAAGTTTTACTTGTAAGTTGGGTTGGAAACCCTTTTCAGGCTCAGTACTGCGCTCAAAAGATGCAGCCCTGAGGTCTCTCATGATAGCAGGTGGTTAAGAAGAAATTTGCCACTTGGCTGACCCAGCAGGAGCAAACGTATGCCAAAAATGTACACAGAATGAGCTTTTCAGTGAATAGCAGCCAGGCACATTTTAGCTAGTTTTAATTGTAAGTGGGGTTGGACACGCTTTTCAGGATCAGTACTGGGCTCAAAACATGCAGCCCTGAGGTCTCTCATGATAGCAGGTGGTTAAATAGAAATTCGCTGCTCAGCTGACCCGGCAGGAGCAAACTTGTATGCCAAAAATGTACGCAGAATGAGCTTTTCAGTGAATAGCAGCCAGGCAAATTTTTTAGCTAGTTTTACTTGTAAGTGGGGTTGGAATTGCTTTTCAGGCTCAGTACTGGGCTCAAAAGATGCAGCTCTGAGGTCTCTCTTGATAGGAGGTAGTTAAGTAGAACTTTGCTGCTCAGCTGACCCGGCAGGAGCAAATGTATGCCAAAAATGTACGCAGAATGAGCTTTTCAGGGAAGAGCAGCCAGGCACATTCTAGCAAGTTTTACTTGTAAGTTGGGTTGGAAACCCTTTTCAGGCTCAGTACTGCGCTCAAAAGATGCAGCCCTGAGGTCTCTCATGATAGCAGGTGGTTAAGAAGAAATTTGCCACTTGGCTGACCCAGCAGGAGCAAACGTATGCCAAAAATGTACACAGAATGAGCTTTTCAGTGAATAGCAGCCAGGCACATTTTAGCTAGTTTTAATTGTAAGTGGGGTTGGACACGCTTTTCAGGATCAGTACTGGGCTCAAAACATGCAGCCCTGAGGTCTCTCATGATAGCAGGTGGTTAAATAGAAATTCGCTGCTCAGCTGACCAGGCAGGAGCAAACTTGTATGCCAAAAATGTACGCAGAATGAGCTTTTCAGTGAATAGCAGCCAGGCAAATTTTTTAGCTAGTTTTACTTGTAAGTGGGGTTGGAATTGCTTTTCAGGCTCAGTACTGGGCTCAAAAGATGCAGCCCTGAGATCTCTCATGATAGCAGGTGGTTAAATAGAAATTCGCTGCTCAGCTGACCCGGCAGGAGCAAACGTATGCCAAAAATGTACGCAGAATGAGCTTTTCAGTGAAGAGCAGCCAGGCACATTTTAGCTAGTTTTACTTGTCAGTGGGGTTGGAAACGCTTTTCAGGCTCAGTACTGGGATCAAAACATGCAGCCCTGAGGTCTCTCATGATAGCAGGTGGTTAAATAGAAATTCGCTGCTCAGCTGACCCGGTAGGAGCAAACGTATGCCAACAATGTAAGCAGAATGAGCTTTTCAGTGAATAGCAGCCAGGCACATTTTAGCTAGTTTTACTTGTAAGTGGGGTTGGAAATGATTTTCAGGCTCAGTACTGGGCTCAAAAGATGCAGCTCTGAGGTCTCTCCTGATAGGAGGTAGTTAAGTAGAACTTCGCTGCTCAGCTGACCCGGCAGGAGCAAATGTATGCCAAAAATGTAAGCAGAATGAGCTTTTCAGTGAATAGCAGCAAGGCACATTTTAGCTAGTTTTACTTGTAAGTGGGGTTGGAAATGCTTTTCAGGCTCAGTACTGCGCTCAAAAGATGCAGCCCTGAGGTCTCCCATGATAGCATTTGGTTAAGTAGAAATTTGCCACTTGGCTGACCCAGCAGGAGCAAATGTATGCCAAAAATGTACACAGAATGAGCTTTTCAGTGAATAGCAGCCAGGCACATTTTAGCTAGTTTTACTTGTAAGTGGGGTTGGAAACGCTTTTCAGGCTCAGTACTGGGCTCAAAACATGCAGCCCTGAGGGCTCTCATGATAGCAGGTGGTTAAATAGAAATTCGCTGCTCAGCTGACCCGGCAGGAGCAAATGTATGCCTAAAATGTACACAGAATGAGCTTTTCAGTGAAGAGCAGCCAGGCACATTTTAGCTAGTTTTACTTGTAAGTGGGGTTGGAAATGCTTTCCAGGCTCAGTACTGCGCTCAAAAGATGCAGCCCTGAGGTCTCCCATGATAGCATTTGGTTAAGTAGAAATTTGCCACTTGGCTGACCCAGCAGGAGCAAATGTATGCCAAAAATGTACACAGAATGAGCTTTTCAGTGAATAGCAGCCAGGCACATTTTAGCTAGTTTTACTTCTAAGTGGGGTTGGGAACGCTTTTCAGGCTCAGTACTGGGCTCAAAACATGCAGCCCTGAGGGCTCTCATGATAGCAGGTGGTTAAATAGAAATTCGCTGCTCAGCTGACCCGGCAGGAGCAAATGTATGCCAAAAATGTACACAGAATGAGCTTTTCAGTGAAGAGCTGCCAGGCACATTTTAGCTAGTTTTACTTGTAAGTGGGGTTGGAAACAATTTTCAGGATCAGTACTGGGCTCAAAACATGCAGCCCTGAGGTGTCTCATGATAGCAGGTGGTTAAGTAGAAATGTGCCACTTGGCTGACTCAGCAGGAGCAAATGTATGCCAAAAATGTACACAGAATGAGCTTTTCAGTGAATAGCAGCCAGGCACATTTTAGCTAGTTTTAATTGTAAGTGGGGTTGGACACGCTTTTCAGGATCAGTACTGGGCTCAAAAGATGCAGCTCTGAGGTCTCGCTTGATAGGAGGTAGTTAAGTAGAACTTCGCTGCTCAGCTGACCAGGCAGGAGCAAATGTATGCCAAAAATGTACACAGAATGAGCTTTTCAGTGAATAGCAGCCAGGCACATTTTAGCTAGTTTTACTTGTAAGTGGGGTTGGAAACGCTTTTCAGGATCAGTACTGCGCTCAAAAGATGCAGCCCTGAGGTCTCTCATGATAGCAGGTGGTTAAGAAGAAATTTGCCACTTGGCTGACCCAGCAGGAGCAAACGTATGCCAAAAATGTACACAGAATGAGCTTTTCAGTGAATAGCAGCCAGGCACATTTTAGCTAGTTTTAATTGTAAGTGGGGTTGGACACGCTTTTCAGGATCAGTACTGGGCTCAAAAGATGCAGCTCTGAGGTCTCGCTTGATAGGAGGTAGTTAAGTAGAACTTCGCTGCTCAGCTGACCAGGCAGGAGCAAATGTATGCCAAAAATGTACACAGAATGAGCTTTTCAGTGAATAGCAGCCAGGCACATTTTAGCTAGTTTTACTTGTAAGTGGGGTTGGAAACGCTTTTCAGGATCAGTACTGCGCTCAAAAGATGCAGCCCTGAGGTCTCTCATGATAGCAGGTGGTTAAGAAGAAATTTGCCACTTGGCTGACCCAGCAGGAGCAAACGTATGCCAAAAATGTACACAGAATGAGCTTTTCAGTGAATAGCAGCCAGGCACATTTTAGCTAGTTTTAATTGTAAGTGGGGTTGGACACGCTTTTCAGGATCAGTACTGGGCTCAAAAGATGCAGCTCTGAGGTCTCTCTTGATAGGAGGTAGTTAAGTAGAACTTTGCTGCTCAGCTGACCCGGCAGGAGCAAATGTATGCCAAAAATGTACGCAGAATGAGCTTTTCAGGGAAGAGCAGCCAGGCACATTCTAGCAAGTTTTACTTGTAAGTTGGGTTGGAAACCCTTTTCAGGCTCAGTACTGCGCTCAAAAGATGCAGCCCTGAGGTCTCTCATGATAGCAGGTGGTTAAGAAGAAATTTGCCACTTGGCTGACCCAGCAGGAGCAAACGTATGCCAAAAATGTACACAGAATGAGCTTTTCAGTGAATAGCAGCCAGGCACATTTTAGCTAGTTTTAATTGTAAGTGGGGTTGGACACGCTTTTCAGGATCAGTACTGGGCTCAAAACATGCAGCCCTGAGGTCTCTCATGATAGCAGGTGGTTAAATAGAAATTCGCTGCTCAGCTGACCCGGCAGGAGCAAACTTGTATGCCAAAAATGTACGCAGAATGAGCTTTTCAGTGAATAGCAGCCAGGCAAATTTTTTAGCTAGTTTTACTTGTAAGTGGGGTTGGAATTGCTTTTCAGGCTCAGTACTGGGCTCAAAAGATGCAGCTCTGAGGTCTCTCTTGATAGGAGGTAGTTAAGTAGAACTTTGCTGCTCAGCTGACCCGGCAGGAGCAAATGTATGCCAAAAATGTACGCAGAATGAGCTTTTCAGGGAAGAGCAGCCAGGCACATTCTAGCAAGTTTTACTTGTAAGTTGGGTTGGAAACCCTTTTCAGGCTCAGTACTGCGCTCAAAAGATGCAGCCCTGAGGTCTCTCATGATAGCAGGTGGTTAAGAAGAAATTTGCCACTTGGCTGACCCAGCAGGAGCAAACGTATGCCAAAAATGTACACAGAATGAGCTTTTCAGTGAATAGCAGCCAGGCACATTTTAGCTAGTTTTAATTGTAAGTGGGGTTGGACACGCTTTTCAGGATCAGTACTGGGCTCAAAACATGCAGCCCTGAGGTCTCTCATGATAGCAGGTGGTTAAATAGAAATTCGCTGCTCAGCTGACCCGGCAGGAGCAAACTTGTATGCCAAAAATGTACGCAGAATGAGCTTTTCAGTGAATAGCAGCCAGGCAAATTTTTTAGCTAGTTTTACTTGTAAGTGGGGTTGGAATTGCTTTTCAGGCTCAGTACTGGGCTCAAAAGATGCAGCCCTGAGATCTCTCATGATAGCAGGTGGTTAAATAGAAATTCGCTGCTCAGCTGACCCGGCAGGAGCAAACGTATGCCAAAAATGTACGCAGAATGAGCTTTTCAGTGAAGAGCAGCCAGGCACATTTTAGCTAGTTTTACTTGTCAGTGGGGTTGGAAACGCTTTTCAGGCTCAGTACTGGGATCAAAACATGCAGCCCTGAGGTCTCTCATGATAGCAGGTGGTTAAATAGAAATTCGCTGCTCAGCTGACCCGGTAGGAGCAAACGTATGCCAACAATGTAAGCAGAATGAGCTTTTCAGTGAATAGCAGCCAGGCACATTTTAGCTAGTTTTACTTGTAAGTGGGGTTGGAAATGATTTTCAGGCTCAGTACTGGGCTCAAAAGATGCAGCTCTGAGGTCTCTCCTGATAGGAGGTAGTTAAGTAGAACTTCGCTGCTCAGCTGACCCGGCAGGAGCAAATGTATGCCAAAAATGTAAGCAGAATGAGCTTTTCAGTGAATAGCAGCAAGGCACATTTTAGCTAGTTTTACTTGTAAGTGGGGTTGGAAATGCTTTTCAGGCTCAGTACTGCGCTCAAAAGATGCAGCCCTGAGGTCTCCCATGATAGCATTTGGTTAAGTAGAAATTTGCCACTTGGCTGACCCAGCAGGAGCAAATGTATGCCAAAAATGTACACAGAATGAGCTTTTCAGTGAATAGCAGCCAGGCACATTTTAGCTAGTTTTACTTGTAAGTGGGGTTGGAAACGCTTTTCAGGCTCAGTACTGGGCTCAAAACATGCAGCCCTGAGGGCTCTCATGATAGCAGGTGGTTAAATAGAAATTCGCTGCTCAGCTGACCCGGCAGGAGCAAATGTATGCCTAAAATGTACACAGAATGAGCTTTTCAGTGAAGAGCAGCCAGGCACATTTTAGCTAGTTTTACTTGTAAGTGGGGTTGGAAATGCTTTCCAGGCTCAGTACTGCGCTCAAAAGATGCAGCCCTGAGGTCTCCCATGATAGCATTTGGTTAAGTAGAAATTTGCCACTTGGCTGACCCAGCAGGAGCAAATGTATGCCAAAAATGTACACAGAATGAGCTTTTCAGTGAATAGCAGCCAGGCACATTTTAGCTAGTTTTACTTCTAAGTGGGGTTGGGAACGCTTTTCAGGCTCAGTACTGGGCTCAAAACATGCAGCCCTGAGGGCTCTCATGATAGCAGGTGGTTAAATAGAAATTCGCTGCTCAGCTGACCCGGCAGGAGCAAATGTATGCCAAAAATGTACACAGAATGAGCTTTTCAGTGAAGAGCTGCCAGGCACATTTTAGCTAGTTTTACTTGTAAGTGGGGTTGGAAACAATTTTCAGGATCAGTACTGGGCTCAAAACATGCAGCCCTGAGGTGTCTCATGATAGCAGGTGGTTAAGTAGAAATGTGCCACTTGGCTGACTCAGCAGGAGCAAATGTATGCCAAAAATGTACACAGAATGAGCTTTTCAGTGAATAGCAGCCAGGCACATTTTAGCTAGTTTTAATTGTAAGTGGGGTTGGACACGCTTTTCAGGATCAGTACTGGGCTCAAAAGATGCAGCTCTGAGGTCTCGCTTGATAGGAGGTAGTTAAGTAGAACTTCGCTGCTCAGCTGACCAGGCAGGAGCAAATGTATGCCAAAAATGTACACAGAATGAGCTTTTCAGTGAATAGCAGCCAGGCACATTTTAGCTAGTTTTACTTGTAAGTGGGGTTGGAAACGCTTTTCAGGATCAGTACTGCGCTCAAAAGATGCAGCCCTGAGGTCTCTCATGATAGCAGGTGGTTAAGAAGAAATTTGCCACTTGGCTGACCCAGCAGGAGCAAACGTATGCCAAAAATGTACACAGAATGAGCTTTTCAGTGAATAGCAGCCAGGCACATTTTAGCTAGTTTTAATTGTAAGTGGGGTTGGACACGCTTTTCAGGATCAGTACTGGGCTCAAAAGATGCAGCTCTGAGGTCTCGCTTGATAGGAGGTAGTTAAGTAGAACTTCGCTGCTCAGCTGACCAGGCAGGAGCAAATGTATGCCAAAAATGTACACAGAATGAGCTTTTCAGTGAATAGCAGCCAGGCACATTTTAGCTAGTTTTACTTGTAAGTGGGGTTGGAAACGCTTTTCAGGATCAGTACTGCGCTCAAAAGATGCAGCCCTGAGGTCTCTCATGATAGCAGGTGGTTAAGAAGAAATTTGCCACTTGGCTGACCCAGCAGGAGCAAACGTATGCCAAAAATGTACACAGAATGAGCTTTTCAGTGAATAGCAGCCAGGCACATTTTAGCTAGTTTTAATTGTAAGTGGGGTTGGACACGCTTTTCAGGATCAGTACTGGGCTCAAAAGATGCAGCTCTGAGGTCTCTCTTGATAGGAGGTAGTTAAGTAGAACTTTGCTGCTCAGCTGACCCGGCAGGAGCAAATGTATGCCAAAAATGTACGCAGAATGAGCTTTTCAGTGAAGAGCAGCCAGGCACATTCTAGCAAGTTTTACTTGTAAGTTGGGTTGGAAACCCTTTTCAGGCTCAGTACTGCGCTCAAAAGATGCAGCCCTGAGGTCTCTCATGATAGCAGGTGGTTAAGAAGAAATTTGCCACTTGGCTGACCCAGCAGGAGCAAACGTATGCCAAAAATGTACACAGAATGAGCTTTTCAGTGAATAGCAGCCAGGCACATTTTAGCTAGTTTTAATTGTAAGTGGGGTTGGACACGCTTTTCAGGATCAGTACTGGGCTCAAAACATGCAGCCCTGAGGTCTTTCATGATAGCAGGTGGTTAAATAGAAATTTGCTGCTCAGCTGACCCGGCAGGAGCAAACTTGTATGCCAAAAATGTACGCAGAATGAGCTTTTCAGTGAATAGCAGCCAGGCAAATTTTTTAGCTAGTTTTACTTGTAAGTGGGGTTGGAATTGCTTTTCAGGCTCAGTACTGGGCTCAAAAGATGCAGCTCTGAGGTCTCTCTTGATAGGAGGTAGTTAAGTAGAACTTCGCTGCTCAGCTGACCCGGCAGGAGCAAATGTATGCCAAAAATGTACACAGAATGAGCTTTTCAGTGAATAGCAGCCAGGCACATTTTAGCTGGTTTTACTTGTAAGTTTGGTTGGAAACGCTTTTCAGGATCAGTACTGGGCTCAAAACATGCAGCCCTGAGGTCTCTCATGATAGCAGGTGGTTAAATAGAAATTTGCTGCTCAGCTGACCCAGTAGGAGCAAACATATTCCAAAAATGTAAGCAGAATGACCTTTTCAGTGAATAGCAGCTAGGCACATTTTAGCCAGTTTTACTTGTAAGTGGGGTTGGAAATGCTTTTCAGGCTCAGTACTGCGCTCAAAAGATGCAGCCCTGAGGTCTCTCATGTTAGCAGGAGGTTAAGTAGAAATTTGCCACTTGGCTGACCCAGCAGGAGCAAACATATGCCAAAAATGTACGCAGAATGAGCTTTTCCGTGAAGAGCAGCCAGGCACATTTTAGCTAGTTTTACTTGTAAGTGGGGTTGGAAACGCTTTTCAGGCTCAGTACTGGGCTCAAAACATGCAGCCCTGAGGGCTCTCATGATAGCAGGTGGTTAAATAGAAATTCGCTGCTCAGCTGACCCGGCAGGAGCAAATGTATGCCAAAAATGTACACAGAATGAGCTTTTCAGTGAATAGCAGCCAGGCACATTTTAGCTAGTTTTACTTGTAAGTGGGGTTGGAAACGCTTTTCAGGCTCAATACTGGGCTCAAAACATGCAGCCCTGAGGGCTCTCATGATAGCAGGTGGTTAAATAGAAATTCGCTGCTCAGCTGACCCGGCAGGAGCAAACTTGTATGCCAAAAATGTACGCAGAATGAGCTTTTCAGTGAATAGCAGCCAGGCAAATTTTTTAGCTAGTTTTACTTGTAAGTGGGGTTGGAATTGCTTTTCAGGCTCAGTACTGGGCTCAAAAGATGCAGCTCTGAGGTCTCTCTTGATAGGAGGTAGTTAAGTAGAACTTCGCTGCTCAGCTGACCCGGCAGGAGCAAATGTATGCCAAAAATGTACACAGAATGAGCTTTTCAGTGAATAGCAGCCAGGCACATTTTAGCTGGTTTTACTTGTAAGTTTGGTTGGAAACGCTTTTCAGGATCAGTACTGGGCTCAAAACATGCAGCCCTGAGGTCTCTCATGATAGCAGGTGGTTAAATAGAAATTTGCTGCTCAGCTGACCCGGTAGGAGCAAACATATTCCAAAAATGTAAGCAGAATGACCTTTTCAGTGAATAGCAGCTAGGCACATTTTAGCCAGTTTTACTTGTAAGTGGGGTTGGAAATGCTTTTCAGGCTCAGTACTGCGCTCAAAAGATGCAGCCCTGAGGTCTCTCATGTTAGCAGGAGGTTAAGTAGAAATTTGCCACTTGGCTGACCCAGCAGGAGCAAACATATGCCAAAAATGTACGCAGAATGAGCTTTTCCGTGAAGAGCAGCCAGGCACATTTTAGCTAGTTTTACTTGTAAGTGGGGTTGGAAACGCTTTTCAGGCTCAGTACTGGGCTCAAAACATGCAGCCCTGAGGGCTCTCATGATAGCAGGTGGTTAAATAGAAATTCGCTGCTCAGCTGACCCGGCAGGAGCAAATGTATGCCAAAAATGTACACAGAATGAGCTTTTCAGTGAATAGCAGCCAGGCACATTTTAGCTAGTTTTACTTGTAAGTGGGGTTGGAAACGCTTTTCAGGCTCAATACTGGGCTCAAAACATGTAGCCCTGAGGGCTCTCATGATAGCAGGTGGTTAAATAGAAATTCGCTGCTCAGCTGACCCGGCAGGAGCAAATGTATGCCAAAAATGTACACAGAATGAGCTTTTCAGTGAAGAGCAGCCAGGCACTTTTTAGCTAGTTTTACTTGTAAGTGGGGTTGGAAACACTTTTCAGGATCAGTACTGGGCTCAAAACATGCAGCCCTGAGGTCTCTCATGATAGCAGGTGGTTAAGTAGAAATTTGCCACTTGGCTGACCCAGCAGGAGCAAACGTATGCCAAAAATGTACACAGAATGAGCTTTTCAGTGAAGAGCAGCCAGGCACATTTTAGCTAGTTTTACTTGTAAGTGGGGTTGGAAACGCTTTTCAGGCTCAGTACTGGGCTCAAAACATGCAGCCCTGAGGTCTTTCATGATAGCAGGTGGTTAAATAGAAATTCGCTGCTCAGCTGACCCGGCAGGAGCAAATGTATGCCAAAAATGTACACAGAATGAGCTTTTCAGTGAAGAGCAGCAAGGCACATTTTAGCTAGTTTTACTTGTAAGTGTGGTTGGAAACGCTTTTCAGGATCAGTACTGGGCTCAAAACATGCAGCCCTGAGGTCTCTCATGATAGCAGGTGGTTAAGTAGAAAATTGCCACTTGGCTGACCCAGCAGGAGAAAACGTATGCCAAAAATGTACACAGAATGAGCTTTTCAGTGAAGAGCAGCCAGGCACATTTTAGCTAGTTTTACTTGTAAGTGGGGTTGGAAACGCTTTTCAGGCTCAGTACTGGGCTCAAAACATGCAGCCCTGAGGTCTCTCATGATAGCAGGTGGTTAAATAGAAATTCGCTGCTCAGCTGACCCGGTAGGAGCAAACGTATGCCAAAAATGTACGCAGAATGAGCTTTTCAGTGAAGAGCAGCCAGGCACATTTTAGCTAGTTTTACTTGTAAGTGGGGTTGTAAATGCTTTTCAGGCTCAGCACTGCGCTCAAAAGATGCAGCCCTGAGGTCTCCCATGATAGCAGGTGGTTAAGTAGAAATTTGCCACTTGGCTGACCCAGCAGGCTCAAACGTATGCCAAAAATGTACGCAGAATGAGCTTTTCAGTGAAGAGCAGCCAGGAACATTTTAGCTAGTTTTACTTGTAAGTGGGGTTGGAAACGCTTTTCAGGCTCAGTACTGGGCTCAAAACATGCAGCCCTGAGGTCTCTCATGATAGCAGGTGGTTAAATAGAAATTCGCTGCTCAGCTGACCCGGCAGGAGCAAATGTATGCCAAAAATGTACACAGAATAAGCTTTTCAGTGAAGAGCAGCCAGGCACATTTTAGCTAGTTTTACTTGTAAGTGGTGTTGGAAACGCTTTTCAGGATCAGTACTGGGCTCAAAACATGCAGCCCTGAGGTCTCTCATGATAGCAGGTGGTTAAGTAGAAATTTGCCACTTGGCTGACCCAGCAGGCGCAAACGTATGCCAAAAATGTACGCAGAATGAGCTTTTCAGTGAAGAGCAGCCAGGCACATTTTAGCTAGTTTTACTTGTAAGTGGGGTTGGAAACGCTTTTCAGGCTCAGTACTGGGCTCAAAACATGCAGCCCTTAGGTCTCTCATGATAGCAGGTGGTTAAATACAAATTCGCTGCTCAGCTGACCCGGTAGGAGCAAACGTATGTCAAAAATGTACGCAGAATGAGCTTTTCAGTGAAGAGCAGCCAGGCACATTTTAGCTAGTTTTACTTGTAAGTGGGGTTGGAAATGCTTTTCAGGCTCAGTACTGCGCTCAAAAGATGCAGCCCTGAGGTCTCCCATGATAGCAGGTGGTTAAGTAGAAATTTGCCACTTGGCTGACCCAGCAGGAGCAAATGTATGCCAAAAATGTACGCAGAATGAGCTTTTCAGTGAAGAGCAGCCAGGCACATTCTAGCAAGTTTCACTTGTAAGTGGGGTTGGAAATGCTTTTCAGGCTCAGTACTGCGCTCAAAAGATGCAGCCCTGAGGTCTCCCATGATAGCAGGTGGTTAAGTAGAAATTTGCCACTTGGCTGACCCAGCAGGCGCAAACGTATGCCAAAAATGTAAGCAGAATGAGCTTTTCAGTGAAGAGCAGCCAGGCACATTTTAGCTAGTTTTACTTGTAAGTGGGGTTGGAAACGCTTTTCAGGCTCAGTACTGGGCTCAAAACATGCAGCCCTGAGGGCTCTCATGATAGCAGGTGGTTAAATAGAAATTCGCTGCTCAGCTGACCCGGCAGGAGCAAATGTATGCCAAAAATGTACACAGAATGAGCTTTTCAGTGAAGAGCAGCCAGGCACATTTTAGCTAGTTTTACTTGTAAGTGGTGTTGGAAACGCTTTTCAGGATCAGTACTGGGCTCAAAACATGCAGCCCTGAGGTCTCCCATGATAGCAGGTGGTTAAGTAGAAATTTGCCACTTGGCTGACCCAGCAGGCTCAAACGTATGCCAAAAATGTACGCAGAATGAGCTTTTCAGTGAAGAGCAGCCAGGAACATTTTAGCTAGTTTTACTTGTAAGTGGGGTTGGAAACGCTTTTCAGGCTCAGTACTGGGCTCAAAACATGCAGCCCTGAGGTCTCTCATGATAGCAGGTGGTTAAATAGAAATTCGCTGCTCAGCTGACCCGGCAGGAGCAAATGTATGCCAAAAATGTACACAGAATAAGCTTTTCAGTGAAGAGCAGCCAGGCACATTTTAGCTAGTTTTACTTGTAAGTGGTGTTGGAAACGCTTTTCAGGATCAGTACTGGGCTCAAAACATGCAGCCCTGAGGTCTCTCATGATAGCAGGTGGTTAAGTAGAAATTTGCCACTTGGCTGACCCAGCAGGCGCAAACGTATGCCAAAAAAGTACGCAGAATGAGCTTTTCAGTGAAGAGCAGCCAGGCACATTTTAGCTAGTTTTACTTGTAAGTGGGGTTGGAAACGCTTTTCAGGCTCAGTACTGGGCTCAAAACATGCAGCCCTGAGGTCTCTCATGATAGCAGGTGGTTAAATACAAATTCGCTGCTCAGCTGACCCGGTAGGAGCAAACGTATGCCAAAAATGTAAGCAGAATGAGCTTTTCAGTGAAGAGCAGCCAGGCACATTTTAGCTAGTTTTACTTGTAAGTGGGGTTGGAAATGCTTTTCAGGCTCAGTACTGCGCTCAAAAGATGCAGCCCTGAGGTCTCCCATGATAGCAGGTGGTTAGGTAGAAATTTGCCACTTGGCTGACCCAGCAGGAGCAAATGTATGCCAAAAATGTACGCAGAATGAGCTTTTCAGTGAAGAGCAGCCAGGCACATTCTAGCAAGTTTCACTTGTAAGTGGGGTTGGAAATGCTTTTCAGGCTCAGTACTGCGCTCAAAAGATGCAGCCCTGAGGTCTCCCATGATAGCAGGTGGTTAAGTAGAAATTTGCCACTTGGCTGACCCAGCAGGCGCAAACGTATGCCAAAAATGTAAGCAGAATGAGCTTTTCAGTGAAGAGCAGCCAGGCACATTTTAGCTAGTTTTACTTGTAAGTGGGGTTGGAAACGCTTTTCAGGCTCAGTACTGGGCTCAAAACATGCAGCCCTGAGGGCTCTCATGATAGCAGGTGGTTAAATAGAAATTCGCTGCTCAGCTGACCCGGCAGGAGCAAATGTATGCCAAAAATGTACACAGAATGAGCTTTTCAGTGAAGAGCAGCCAGGCACATTTTAGCTAGTTTTTCTTGTAAGTGGGGTTGGAAACACTTTTCAGGATCAGTACTGGGCTCAAAACATGCAGCCCTGAGGTCTCTCATGATAGCAGGTGGTTAGTAGAAATTTGCCACTTGGCTGACCCAGCAGGAGCAAACGTATGCCAAAAATGTACACAGAATGAGCTTTTCAGTGAAGAGTAGCCAGGCACATTTTAGCTAGTTTTACTTGTAAGTGGGGTTGGAAATGCTTTTGAGGCTCAGTACTGGTCTCAAAACATGCAGCCCTGAGGTCTCTCATGATAGCAGGTGGTTAAATAGAAATTCGCTGCTCAGCTGACCCGGCAGGAGCAAATGTATGCCAAAAATGTACACAGAATGAGCTTTTCAGTGAAGAGCAGCCAGGCACATTTTAGCTAGTTTTACTTGTAAGTGGGGTTGGAAATACTTTTCAGGCTCAGTACTGCGCTCAAAAGATGCAGCCCTGAGGTCTCCCATGATAGCAGGTGGTTAAGTAGAAATTTGCCACTTGGCTGACCCAGCAGGAGCAAATGTATGCCAAAAATGTACACAGAATGAGCTTTTCAGTGAATAGCAGCCAGGCACATTTTAGCTAGTTTTACTTGTAAGTGGGGTTGGAAACGCTTTTCAGGATCAGTACTGGGCTCAAAAGATGCAGCTCTGAGGTCTCTCCTTATAGGAGGTAGTTAAGTAAAACTTTGCTGCTCAGCTGACCCGGCAGGAGCAAATGTATGCCAAAAATGTACGCAGAATGAGCTTTTCAGTGAAGAGCAGCCAGGCACATTCTAGCAATTTTCACTTGTAAGTGGGGTTGGAAATGCTTTTCAGGCTCAGTACTGCGCTCAAAGGTGCAGCCCTGAGGTCTCCCATGATAGCAGGTGGTTAAGTAGAAATTTGCCACTTGGCTGACCCAGCAGGCGCAAACATATGCCAAAAATGTACGCAGAATGAGCTTTTCAGTGAAGAGCAGCCAGGAATATTTTAGCTAGTTTTACTTGTAAGTGGGGTTGGAAACGCTTTTCAGGCTCAGTACTGGGCTCAAAACATGCAGCCCTGAGGTCTCTCATGATAGCCGGTGGTTAAATAGAAATTCGCTGCTCAGCTGACCCGGCAGGAGCAAATGTATGCCAAAAATGTACACAGAATGAGCTTTTCAGTGAAGAGCAGCCAGGCACATTTTAGCTAGTTTTACTTGTAAGTGGGGTTGGAAATGCTTTTCAGGATCAGTACTGGGCTCAAAACATGCAGCCCTGAGGTCTCTCATGATAGCAGGTGGTTAAGTAGAAATTTGCCACTTGGCTGACCCAGCAGGAGCAAACGTATGCCAAAAATGTACACAGAAGGAGCTTTTCAGTGAAGAGCAGCCAGGCACATTTTAGCTAGTTTTACTTGTAAGTGGGGTTGGAAACGCTTTTCAGGCTCAGTACTGGGCTCAAAACATGCAGCCCTGAGGTCTCTCATGATAGCAGGTGGTTAAATAGAAATTCGCTGCTCAGCTGACCCGTTAGGAGCAAACGTAAGCCAAAAATGTAAGCAGAATGAGCTTTTCAGTGAATAGCAGCCAGGCACATTTTAGCTAGTTTTACTTGTAAGTGGGGTTGGAAATGCTTTTCAGGCTCAGTACTGGGCTCAAAAGATGCAGCTCGGAGGTCTCTCCTGATAGGAGGTAGTTAAGTAGAACTTCGCTGCTCAGCTGACCCGGCAGGAGCAAATGTATGCCAAAAATGTACGCAGAATGAGCTTTTCAGTGAAGAGCAGCCAGGCACATTCTCGCAAGTTTTACTTGTAAGTGGGGTTGGAAACGCTTTTAAGGCTCAGTACTGCACTCAAAAGATGCAGCCCTGAGGTCTCTCATGATAGCAGGTGGTTAAGTAGAAATTTGCCACTTGGCTGACCCAGCAGGACAAACGTATGCCAAAAATGTACACAGAAAGAGCTTTTCAGTGAATAGCAGCCAGGCACATTTTAGATAGTTTTAATTGTAAGTGGGGTTGGAAACGCTTTTCAGGATCAGTACTGGGCTCAAAACATGCAGCCCCGAGGTCTCTCATGATAGCAGGTGGTTAAATAGAAATTCGCTGCTCAGCTGACCAGACAGAAGCAAACATATGCCAAAAATGTAGGCAGAATGAGCTTTTCAGTGAAGAGCAGCCAGGCACATTCTAGCAAGTTTCACTTGTAAGTGGGGTTGGAAATGCTTTTCAGGCTCAGTACTGCGCTCAAAAGATGCAGCCCTGAGGTCTCCCATGATAGCAGGTGGTTAAGTAGAAATTTGCCACTTGGCTGACCCAGCAGGAGCAAACGTATGCCAAAAATGTACACAGAATGAGCTTTTCCGTGAAGAGCAGCCAGGCACATTTTAGCTAGTTTTACTTGTAAGTGGGGTTGGAAACGCTTTTCAGGCTCAGTACTGGGCTCAAAACATGCAGCCCTGAGGGCTCTCATGATAGCAGGTGGTTAAATAGAAATTCGCTGCTCAGCTGACCCGGCAGGAGCAAATGTATGCCAAAAATGTACACAGAATGAGCTTTTCAGTGAAGAGCAGCCAGGCACTTTTTAGCCAGTTTTACTTGTAAGTGGGGTTGGAAATGCTTTTCAGGCTCAGTACTGCGCTCAAAAGATGCAGCCCTGAGGTCTCTCATGTTAGCAGGAGGTTAAGTAGAAATTTGCCACTTGGCTGACCCAGCAGGAGCAAACATATGCCAAAAATGTACGCAGAATGAGCTTTTCCGTGAAGAGCAGCCAGGCACATTTTAGCTAGTTTTACTTGTAAGTGGGGTTGGAAACGCTTTTCAGGCTCAGTACTGGGCTCAAAACATGCAGCCCTGAGGGCTCTCATGATAGCAGGTGGTTAAATAGAAATTCGCTGCTCAGCTGACCCGGCAGGAGCAAATGTATGCCAAAAATGTACACAGAATGAGCTTTTCAGTGAATAGCAGCCAGGCACATTTTAGCTAGTTTTACTTGTAAGTGGGGTTGGAAACGCTTTTCAGGCTCAATACTGGGCTCAAAACATGCAGCCCTGAGGGCTCTCATGATAGCAGGTGGTTAAATAGAAATTCGCTGCTCAGCTGACCCGGCAGGAGCAAATGTATGCCAAAAATGTACACAGAATGAGCTTTTCAGTGAAGAGCAGCCAGGCACTTTTTAGCTAGTTTTACTTGTAAGTGGGGTTGGAAACACTTTTCAGGATCAGTACTGGGCTCAAAACATGCAGCCCTGAGGTCTCTCATGATAGCAGGTGGTTAAGTAGAAATTTGCCACTTGGCTGACCCAGCAGGAGCAAACGTATGCCAAAAATGTACACAGAATGAGCTTTTCAGTGAAGAGCAGCCAGGCACATTTTAGCTAGTTTTACTTGTAAGTGGGGTTGGAAACGCTTTTCAGGCTCAGTACTGGGCTCAAAACATGCAGCCCTGAGGTCTTTCATGATAGCAGGTGGTTAAATAGAAATTCGCTGCTCAGCTGACCCGGCAGGAGCAAATGTATGCCAAAAATGTACACAGAATGAGCTTTTTAGTGAAGAGCAGCAAGGCACATTTTAGCTAGTTTTACTTGTAAGTGTGGTTGGAAACGCTTTTCAGGATCAGTACTGGGCTCAAAACATGCAGCCCTGAGGTCTCTCATGATAGCAGGTGGTTAAGTAGAAAATTGCCACTTGGCTGACCCAGCAGGAGAAAACGTATGCCAAAAATGTACACAGAATGAGCTTTTCAGTGAAGAGCAGCCAGGCACATTTTAGCTAGTTTTACTTGTAAGTGGGGTTGGAAACGCTTTTCAGGCTCAGTACTGGGCTCAAAACATGCAGCCCTGAGGTCTCTCATGATAGCAGGTGGTTAAATAGAAATTCGCTGCTCAGCTGACCCGGTAGGAGCAAACGTATGCCAAAAATGTACGCAGAATGAGCTTTTCAGTGAAGAGCAGCCAGGCACATTTTAGCTAGTTTTACTTGTAAGTGGGGTTGTAAATGCTTTTCAGGCTCAGCACTGCGCTCAAAAGATGCAGCCCTGAGGTCTCCCATGATAGCAGGTGGTTAAGTAGAAATTTGCCACTTGGCTGACCCAGCAGGCTCAAACGTATGCCAAAAATGTACACAGAATGAGCTTTTCAGTGAAGAGCAGCCAGGAACATTTTAGCTAGTTTTACTTGTAAGTGGGGTTGGAAACGCTTTTCAGGCTCAGTACTGGGCTCAAAACATGCAGCCCTGAGGTCTCTCATGATAGCAGGTGGTTAAATAGAAATTCGCTGCTCAGCTGACCCGGCAGGAGCAAATGTATGCCAAAAATGTACACAGAATAAGCTTTTCAGTGAAGAGCAGCCAGGCACATTTTAGCTAGTTTTACTTGTAAGTGGTGTTGGAAACGCTTTTCAGGATCAGTACTGGGCTCAAAACATGCAGCCCTGAGGTCTCTCATGATAGCAGGTGGTTAAGTAGAAATTTGCCACTTGGCTGACCCAGCAGGCGCAAACGTATGCCAAAAATGTACGCAGAATGAGCTTTTCAGTGAAGAGCAGCCAGGCACATTTTAGCTAGTTTTACTTGTAAGTGGGGTTGGAAACGCTTTTCAGGCTCAGTACTGGGCTCAAAACATGCAGCCCTTAGGTCTCTCATGATAGCAGGTGGTTAAATACAAATTCGCTGCTCAGCTGACCCGGTAGGAGCAAACGTATGTCAAAAATGTACGCAGAATGAGCTTTTCAGTGAAGAGCAGCCAGGCACATTTTAGCTAGTTTTACTTGTAAGTGGGGTTGGAAATGCTTTTCAGGCTCAGTACTGCGCTCAAAAGATGCAGCCCTGAGGTCTCCCATGATAGCAGGTGGTTAAGTAGAAATTTGCCACTTGGCTGACCCAGCAGGAGCAAATGTATGCCAAAAATGTACGCAGAATGAGCTTTTCAGTGAAGAGCAGCCAGGCACATTCTAGCAAGTTTCACTTGTAAGTGGGGTTGGAAATGCTTTTCAGGCTCAGTACTGCGCTCAAAAGATGCAGCCCTGAGGTCTCCCATGATAGCAGGTGGTTAAGTAGAAATTTGCCACTTGGCTGACCCAGCAGGCGCAAACGTATGCCAAAAATGTAAGCAGAATGAGCTTTTCAGTGAAGAGCAGCCAGGCACATTTTAGCTAGTTTTACTTGTAAGTGGGGTTGGAAACGCTTTTCAGGCTCAGTACTGGGCTCAAAACATGCAGCCCTGAGGGCTCTCATGATAGCAGGTGGTTAAATAGAAATTCGCTGCTCAGCTGACCCGGCAGGAGCAAATGTATGCCAAAAATGTACACAGAATGAGCTTTTCAGTGAAGAGCAGCCAGGCACATTTTAGCTAGTTTTACTTGTAAGTGGTGTTGGAAACGCTTTTCAGGATCAGTACTGGGCTCAAAACATGCAGCCCTGAGGTCTCCCATGATAGCAGGTGGTTAAGTAGAAATTTGCCACTTGGCTGACCCAGCAGGCTCAAACGTATGCCAAAAATGTACGCAGAATGAGCTTTTCAGTGAAGAGCAGCCAGGAACATTTTAGCTAGTTTTACTTGTAAGTGGGGTTGGAAACGCTTTTCAGGCTCAGTACTGGGCTCAAAACATGCAGCCCTGAGGTCTCTCATGATAGCAGGTGGTTAAATAGAAATTCGCTGCTCAGCTGACCCGGCAGGAGCAAATGTATGCCAAAAATGTACACAGAATAAGCTTTTCAGTGAAGAGCAGCCAGGCACATTTTAGCTAGTTTTACTTGTAAGTGGTGTTGGAAACGCTTTTCAGGATCAGTACTGGGCTCAAAACATGCAGCCCTGAGGTCTCTCATGATAGCAGGTGGTTAAGTAGAAATTTGCCACTTGGCTGACCCAGCAGGCGCAAACGTATGCCAAAAAAGTACGCAGAATGAGCTTTTCAGTGAAGAGCAGCCAGGCACATTTTAGCTAGTTTTACTTGTAAGTGGGGTTGGAAACACTTTTCAGGATCAGTACTGGGCTCAAAACATGCAGCCCTGAGGTCTCTCATGATAGCAGGTGGTTAGTAGAAATTTGCCACTTGGCTGACCCAGCAGGAGCAAACGTATGCCAAAAATGTACACAGAATGAGCTTTTCAGTGAAGAGTAGCCAGGCACATTTTAGCTAGTTTTACTTGTAAGTGGGGTTGGAAATGCTTTTGAGGCTCAGTACTGGTCTCAAAACATGCAGCCCTGAGGTCTCTCATGATAGCAGGTGGTTAAATAGAAATTCGCTGCTCAGCTGACCCGGCAGGAGCAAATGTATGCCAAAAATGTACACAGAATGAGCTTTTCAGTGAAGAGCAGCCAGGCACATTTTAACTAGTTTTACTTGTAAGTGGGGTTGGAAACGCTTTTCAGGATCAGTACTGGGCTCAAAACATGCAGCCCTGAGGTCTCTCATGATAGCAGGTGGTTAAGTAGAAATGTGCCACTTGGCTGACCCAGCAGGAGCAAACGTATGCCAAAAATGTACACAGAATGAGCTTTCAGTGAAGAGCAGCCAGGCACATTTTAGCTAGTTTTACTTGTAAGTGGGGTTGGAAACGCTTTTCAGGCTCAGTACTGGGCTCAAAACATGCAGCCCTGAGGTCTCTCATGATAGCAGGTGGTTAAATAGAAATTCGCTGCTCAGCTGACCCGGTAGGAGCAAACGTATGCCAAAAATGTACGCAGAATGAGCTTTTCAGTGAAGAGCAGCCAGGCACATTTTAGCTAGTTTTACTTGTAAGTGGGGTTGGAAATACTTTTCAGGCTCAGTACTGCGCTCAAAAGATGCAGCCCTGAGGTCTCCCATGATAGCAGGTGGTTAAGTAGAAATTTGCCACTTGGCTGACCCAGCAGGAGCAAATGTATGCCAAAAATGTACACAGAATGAGCTTTTCAGTGAATAGCAGCCAGGCACATTTTAGCTAGTTTTACTTGTAAGTGGGGTTGGAAACGCTTTTCAGGATCAGTACTGGGCTCAAAAGATGCAGCTCTGAGGTCTCTCCTTATAGGAGGTAGTTAAGTAAAACTTTGCTGCTCAGCTGACCCGGCAGGAGCAAATGTATGCCAAAAATGTACGCAGAATGAGCTTTTCAGTGAAGAGCAGCCAGGCACATTCTAGCAATTTTCACTTGTAAGTGGGGTTGGAAATGCTTTTCAGGCTCAGTACTGCGCTCAAAGGTGCAGCCCTGAGGTCTCCCATGATAGCAGGTGGTTAAGTAGAAATTTGCCACTTGGCTGACCCAGCAGGCGCAAACATATGCCAAAAATGTACGCAGAATGAGCTTTTCAGTGAAGAGCAGCCAGGAATATTTTAGCTAGTTTTACTTGTAAGTGGGGTTGGAAACGCTTTTCAGGCTCAGTACTGGGCTCAAAACATGCAGCCCTGAGGTCTCTCATGATAGCCGGTGGTTAAATAGAAATTCGCTGCTCAGCTGACCCGGCAGGAGCAAATGTATGCCAAAAATGTACACAGAATGAGCTTTTCAGTGAAGAGCAGCCAGGCACGTTTTAGCTAGTTTTACTTGTAAGTGGGGTTGGAAATGCTTTTCAGGATCAGTACTGGGCTCAAAACATGCAGCCCTGAGGTCTCTCATGATAGCAGGTGGTTAAGTAGAAATTTGCCACTTGGCTGACCCAGCAGGAGCAAACGTATGCCAAAAATGTACACAGAAGGAGCTTTTCAGTGAAGAGCAGCCAGGCACATTTTAGCTAGTTTTACTTGTAAGTGGGGTTGGAAACGCTTTTCAGGCTCAGTACTGGGCTCAAAACATGCAGCCCTGAGGTCTCTCATGATAGCAGGTGGTTAAATAGAAATTCGCTGCTCAGCTGACCCGTTAGGAGCAAACGTAAGCCAAAAATGTAAGCAGAATGAGCTTTTCAGTGAATAGCAGCCAGGCACATTTTAGCTAGTTTTACTTGTAAGTGGGGTTGGAAATGCTTTTCAGGCTCAGTACTGGGCTCAAAAGATGCAGCTCGGAGGTCTCTCCTGATAGGAGGTAGTTAAGTAGAACTTCGCTGCTCAGCTGACCCGGCAGGAGCAAATGTATGCCAAAAATGTACGCAGAATGAGCTTTTCAGTGAAGAGCAGCCAGGCACATTCTCGCAAGTTTTACTTGTAAGTGGGGTTGGAAACGCTTTTAAGGCTCAGTACTGCACTCAAAAGATGCAGCCCTGAGGTCTCTCATGATAGCAGGTGGTTAAGTAGAAATTTGCCACTTGGCTGACCCAGCAGGACAAACGTATGCCAAAAATGTACACAGAAAGAGCTTTTCAGTGAATAGCAGCCAGGCACATTTTAGATAGTTTTAATTGTAAGTGGGGTTGGAAACGCTTTTCAGGATCAGTACTGGGCTCAAAACATGCAGCCCCGAGGTCTCTCATGATAGCAGGTGGTTAAATAGAAATTCGCTGCTCAGCTGACCAGACAGAAGCAAACATATGCCAAAAATGTAGGCAGAATGAGCTTTTCAGTGAAGAGCAGCCAGGCACATTCTAGCAAGTTTCACTTGTAAGTGGGGTTGGAAATGCTTTTCAGGCTCAGTACTGCGCTCAAAAGATGCAGCCCTGAGGTCTCCCATGATAGCAGGTGGTTAAGTAGAAATTTGCCACTTGGCTGACCCAGCAGGCGCAAACGTATGCCAAAAATGTAAGCAGAATGAGCTTTTCAGTGAAGAGCAGCCAGGCACATTTTAGCTAGTTTTACTTGTAAGTGGGGTTGGAAACACTTTTCAGGATCAGTACTGGGCTCAAAACATGCAGCCCTGAGGTCTCTCATGATAGCAGGTGGTTAAGTAGAAATTTGCCACTTGGCTGACCCAGCAGGAGCAAACGTATGCCAAAAATGTACACAGAATGAGCTTTTCAGTGAAGAGTAGCCAGGCACATTTTAGCTAGTTTTACTTGTAAGTGGGGTTGGAAATGCTTTTCAGGCTCAGTACTGGGCTCAAAACATGCAGCCCTGAGGTCTCTCATGATAGCAGGTGGTTAAATAGAAATTCGCTGCTCAGCTGACCCGGCAGGAGCAAATGTATGCCAAAAATGTACACAGAATGAGCTTTTCAGTGAAGAGCAGCCAGGCACATTTTAACTAGTTTTACTTGTAAGTGGGGTTGGAAACGCTTTTCAGGATCAGTACTGGGCTCAAAACATGCAGCCCTGAGGTCTCTCATGATAGCAGGTGGTTAAGTAGAAATGTGCCACTTGGCTGACCCAGCAGGAGCAAACGTATGCCAAAAATGTACACAGAATGAGCTTTCAGTGAAGAGCAGCCAGGCACATTTTAGCTAGTTTTACTTGTAAGTGGGGTTGGAAACGCTTTTCAGGCTCAGTACTGGGCTCAAAACATGCAGCCATGAGGTCTCTCATGATAGCAGGTGGTTAAATAGAAATTCGCTGCTCAGCTGACCCGGTAGGAGCAAACGTATGCCAAAAATGTACGCAGAATGAGCTTTTCAGTGAAGAGCAGCCAGGCACATTTTAGCTAGTTTTACTTGTAAGTGGGGTTGGAAATACTTTTCAGGCTCAGTACTGCGCTCAAAAGATGCAGCCCTGAGGTCTCCCATGATAGCAGGTGGTTAAGTAGAAATTTGCCACTTGGCTGACCCAGCAGGAGCAAATGTATGCCAAAAATGTACACAGAATGAGCTTTTCAGTGAATAGCAGCCAGGCACATTTTAGCTAGTTTTACTTGTAAGTGGGGTTGGAAACGCTTTTCAGGATCAGTACTGGGCTCAAAAGATGCAGCTCTGAGGTCTCTCCTGATAGGAGGTAGTTAAGTAAAACTTCGCTGCTCAGCTGACCCGGCAGGAGCAAATGTATGCCAAAAATGTACGCAGAATGAGCTTTTCAGTGAAGAGCAGCCAGGCACATTCTAGCAATTTTCACTTGTATTTGGGGTTGGAAATGCTTTTCAGGCTCAGTACTGCGCTCAAAGATGCAGCCCTGAGGTCTCCCATGATAGCAGGTGGTTAAGTAGAAATTTGCCACTTGGCTGACCCAGCAGGCGCAAACGTATGCCAAAAATGTACGCAGAATGAGCTTTTCAGTGAAGAGCAGCCAGGAATATTTTAGCTAGTTTTACTTGTAAGTGGGGTTGGAAACGCTTTTCAGGCTCAGTACTGGGCTCAAAACATGCAGCCCTGAGGTCTCTCATGATAGCCGGTGGTTAAATAGAAATTCGCTGCTCAGCTGACCCGGCAGGAGCAAATGTATGCCAAAAATGTACACAGAATGAGCTTTTCAGTGAAGAGCAGCCAGGCACATTTTAGCTAGTTTTACTTGTAAGTGGGGTTGGAAACGCTTTTCAGGATCAGTACTGGGCTCAAAACATGCAGTCCTGAGGTCTCTCATGATAGCAGGTGGTTAAGTAGAAATTTGCCACTTGGCTGACCCAGCAGGAGCAAACGTATGCCAAAAATGTACACAGAAGGAGCTTTTCAGTGAAGAGCAGCCAGGCACATTTTAGCTAGTTTTACTTGTAAGTGGGGTTGGAAACGCTTTTCAGGCTCAGTACTGGGCTCAAAACATGCAGCCCTGAGGTCTCTCATGATAGCAGGTGGTTAAATAGAAATTCGCTGCTCAGCTGACCCGTTAGGAGCAAACGTATGCCAAAAATGTAAGCAGAATGAGCTTTTCAGTGAATAACAGCCAGGCACATTTTAGCTAGTTTTACTTGTAAGTGGGGTTGGAAACGCTTTTAAGGCTCAGTACTGCACTCAAAAGATGCAGCCCCGAGGTCTCTCATGATAGCAGGTGGTTAAATAGAAATGGGGACGCTTTGCTGACCAGAGAGCACTCTGCCGGGGACTTACTTGTTTTGCCTGACATCCAACAGCTCACGGAACCCGCTCCGCGGGTCCCGCATCGCGCTGTGTGAACCTCTGCAGCCCGGAGATAGGAGGATCAGCTGGGGGAGTTTGCTGTCGGGGCTGCGAGCGGCGAGCGCTCAGGAGGGACTTCAACTCCCAGGAGCGCCTGCCTGCCCGGAGGACCAACACCTGGGCCGCTCTCCCCGACCCCTCCCACCCTTCCACCGACCGTTTTTAAGCAGCATTTCCCTGTGAGCGAGTGGGACGCTTTGCTGACCAGAGAGCACTCTGCCGGGGACTTACTTGTTTTGCCTGACATCCAACAGCTCACGGAACCCGCTCCGCGGGTCCCGCATCGCGCTGTGTGAACCTCTGCAGCCCGGAGATAGGAGGATCAGCTGGGGGAGTTTGCTGTCGGGGCTGCGAGCGGCGAGCGCTCAGGAGGGACTTCAACTCCCAGGAGCGCCTGCCTGCCCGGAGGACCAACACCTGGGCCGCTCTCCCCGACCCCTCCCACCCCTTCCACCTCTTGCTACATTAATCCAATACTACTCCCGCAGCGCGGGAGAGCGCGCGGGAGAAGCCCGGGACAAGGGCGGGACCGTCTGTGGCCGTCCGGGGCCGAAGGAGGCCGGGCAGGGCCACCCATCTAACATTTATTCTTTCCTAAACTGTGTTTTTTATCTGGTTTTAATATTGGGTATTTTTTAATCTTGAGGTATATATCATGTATATTCATTAATTGTCTATTGAGACCCGTGAAATCTTAGATTTTTGTAAACTTTTTTTACAAACATGCCCCTAAGGTCGGGTAAAGAGAGACAGGTTCAGGTTTCCACTTCCAATGGCACTTTCACCGGGACTATTGATCAATTCTTCACACGTTCTACTGCCGTTTTGGAAAAGGAGATAGCCTTGGTTGAAAAGCGACTTTCGCTTGACATTATTACGGGTAAACGTTCCTCACTTGGTAAGATCAGTGCGGACGTCCCCCCAGTCCCACTTACATTGCTGACTACAAATAGTAACGATATTAATGCGGAGTCGTTATTGTTAACTGCTTCCGATAACTATTTTGTGGAGGTAGTGGGGACAAACCAAGAAAGTGTCTATAACACTGCACAAGGCAACCAATCGAATGGTGGGACTATTGTTTTAGACCTGGTTAGTGAGAAATCGGGCCTTTCGGACTCGCCCAATCTTAATGTCAGTACTGAACATATGGATTCCACTTTCAGCTCATAACATATATCTCCCCATAACCGTGGGAAGCGTAAAAGGGTAGATTCACCTAACATTGATGTACAAACTGAGGGTGCGGAAAACTTTATATCATCTCCCCCGCAGCCACCTAATACTAATCTGATTGTCCATCCTGAGGAATGTAATCCTACAATTAGTATCTCTGAAGAAATCTTCCTGGCCAAGACTGAGTTACTACTTAAATCACTTCTTTTACCACTTTTCGAAAGGACTAGATTGTTAAATGATAAAATGGATGCCTTAGACAAACTGGTTAAAGATAATATAGTGTCATCGAATAAAATCCTTGTTGGCTTAGTACCAAAAGGATTAAATCCTCTTGTCCCTCCCACTAATATGCCTAATACTACGGCCAACAATAATATAGAGACCAATAGTAATCATGGTAATAACAGCAAAAATACCTCCAAAGCGGGGTCATCTATCTCCAAATCAGCACAAAATAAAACAGCACCAGTTCCCAAAAAAGTAACCATGGTGAATTCAACTGGGTTAAAGTCTGCTGTAAACTCGCAGAATCAGAGAAACTCAACTCCTACACAGAATAAGGCTTCAAGTCATCACCCCAAATTTATCCCAAGGAAGCAGTGTGTGAATCTCCCTCCGGAATCAGTGCCGTATACTATTATTTTAACTGGTGTGGCTCCCCTTAGTAATGGCACGAGAGAAACACACAAGGATCTTTACAATAAGGTCATATTTTGGCTTAACAAAAACCGTCCGCTTCCCCCTGATTTAAAACCTGAAATCCTTAATGTAAGGAGGGTGGACTGGGTAGGCTATGAGAAAAAAGACCTTGAGGGTGATTGTGTGGTTATTAGTTTTAGAGAACCATGGGTTGCTGATTTAATCGGTAGGGAAGCAAGATTTGGACGAGTTGGAGACGTGCAAACACTATCACTGCATTATTTTTATCCTACCTTATATGCTTCTAGACCTCAATCTCCAATCCACCACAATAGAAGGGATAGGTTTAGAGGCAGATTTCAACCTGAAACTCCGATCTACCCAATGTTTTATCCTCGCCTTGCAAATCGGTTTGCACCATTGTCTGGGCTAGAAGGTGTAGATTGACAAAATGCAGAATCTGAATCTTTAGATAGTGAGGTTGTAGTAACTCAGTCCCCAAATAATTTGAAAATCCCTGGAATGGAGATTGCTTTAGGATCTATTAACGTAACACAGAGGGAGGTAGAAAGGGATATACACCCTAACTGTACACCTAGCTCTTTGAATATAGTAGAAACAATGAGTCTAATGGTACCCATGGGAGAGCAATCACCTCATATTTTGAAAGTCTTATCATGGAATGTAGCGGGATTGAGGGGGAAATTGTCAGAGGCTGAGTGGTGTTCCTTTATAGATTTACACGATATAATTGTTCTGCAGGAAAGCTGGTCTATAGAGCCTATTTATCGAGCTGGCTATCTTAACTATTATAAACCAGCCTGCAAAGGACTGAAGGGACGTCCATCGGGTGGCTTGGTCATCTGGATAAAACAATCTTTAGCCTTTGCAATAACAGACCTCCCTACTGTGAGTAACGATGTTCTGGCTTTGAAATTATGTGGTGTAAACAAACAGGTTTTTTTCCTTATTAATATTTATGCAAGAGGGTTACCAGGAGGGAAGCCCGCGAGTGTGATAGCTGAACTGGATTCTGTATTAAACAGTATTAGTAGAGATAAATGTGTTATGGTGGCAGGTGATTTTAATTGTTCTTTTGAACCTTTTCCTAGCCTTGTCGATGGGGGTTATGGGGAGATTGACCAGTTATGGAACATACCTCATCTAACTATTCCACCAGTTAAAAAAGTCACTGAGGCTGCTATGCAGTGGTTAGGTCTGTGCCTTGATTGGAATTTGCGTGCAGCAAATGGTAGGACCAAATCAGATACAATGGGAATGGTCACATTTGATAACTCCCTGCACTCTAGTCGCATCGACTACTTTCTGTTAAGATTAGAATATTGGAAATTATTGGAGGATATGGCGGTGGTCACGAGACCTGAAAGCGACCACAATCCCCTGGTCGTTAAGCTATTATCGCAGGAGGGTCTGTTATTGGATCCTGCAACTAATATCTATACAGCAGAGGCTGGTCTTACGAATGATTGTAGAAGGGTAAGATGGGCCAGGTTACTAGATAACCCCTCTATTATTAATAAAGTTGCCGATGAGGTTAGAACTGCAACAAATCTGATAGAACCCTTACTTGAAGAAGGAATCTCACCCGATCAAATTGGGGTGATTCACGAGTCTCTTTTTAATAAAATTAAATCTTTTTTTATTGAACCGGTTAAAGGAAGGATAATAGTGCAATCCAAGTCTAAGTGGTACGACAAGTCTTGTCGTGCCGCCCATAGCTCTTTGTTATCCGCTATTAAATCTAAGATAGCCAGGGATATAAGGTTGGCTAGGGCAAACTACAGGAAAGTACTTAAAGAGGCAAAAACCAGATGGGATGACCAGCGTTGGTTGGATCTATACCAGGCAAGCACCTCATCCAACCAATTAAAATTCTGGGAGGTTGTTAAATGGGGTGGGACGGGTGATATGCATGTTCCTGTTAATTATGTTCCAGCTGAGCAATGGGTCAAACATTTTGAGGCACAGTTTAGTGTCGCGGAACGGATCTCCCTTAATAATAGGGAAGATGCCAGCGTACAGTTTTCTGTGCCATCTCATGATCACATTGTTTTTACCAAATCAGAAGCTATCACCGCCCTTAATCAAGTGCAGAACGGTAAAGCCCCAGGTATGGACTGTATTCCTGCGGACCTTTTTAAGTATGATCAATTGTATTGGGTCCCGTATATAACTCTTCTGGCAAATGCAATAGCTAGAGGGACTGAGATTCCCATCTCATGGAAAGGGGCAGAGATCCTGCCCGTATATAAAAAAGGGGACAGAACAGATGCAGGGAACTATAGACCCATCAGTCTTATAGATGCCCTTCAAAAGGTTGTAGCTCGAATGTTGTTAGGGAAAATTCACATTTGGATGTCTGAAGCTGACATTCTGTCTCCTATGCAGGCGGGTTTTAGGGAATATACTAGCACTGTTGACCAGATATTAAGATTTGTTATGATTTTCTGGAAAACTGTATTCCTGAGAGGTGGCACGATATATGCTGCATTTGTGGACCTCAAATCAGCATTTGATTTGGTCCCAAGAGCAAAGATGTGGTCAGCACTGAGAAGGATGGGTGTGCCTGCCGCACTCCTTGATCTCACAATCAGGATGCATGAGGGAAACTTTGCCAGGGTTAGATGGGGGCGGCAGGGTCAGGTCACAGACACCTTCCCCGTGACACGTGGAGTGAGGCAGGGCTGTGTCCTGGCTCCTACCCTGTTTATACTCTTTATTAACCAGGTGGTGAAGTTTCTCACAGACACTCCGACTGACGCCCCTTCCTTAGGTGGGACTAAATTTCCTCTTCTAATATTTGCTGACGACACACTTATATTGGCTAAAACTCAGAAGGGTCTGCAAGTGGCTATAAATAAATTTGTGGACTTCTGCAATGAGAATGACCTGGAAATTAACATCAATAAAACTAAGTTCATGGTCTTGACAAAAAATAAACCGAAGAGGGGGTATGTTACCATGAATGGGTCTAGTTTGGAGCAGGTTGAAGCTATGACATACCTTGGGGTTTCAATAGACTACAGATTAAGATGGAAAGAACAAGTGGCTGCGCTCAGTTTGAAATTTGCTCGCTTGTCCGGTTGTTTAGTGAAGGAGCAGCGATGCTCGCTCACTAAAAGAGTTTTACCGGCTCTTAAAATCTATTGCGCCAAAATTAGCTCAGCTATATTATATGGGGCTGATATTTGGGGCTATGTGGACCTGTCTGTCTTAGATAGGATTCAGAGCAAATTCCTTCGTAACCTTGTTAGCCTGCCCCCTTCAACACCAGTCCTACCATTATTAATGGATATGGGCTTGTACTCCATCAAACTCCAAGCCCTCTACAGGATGGTAGCTCTGTGGAGGCGCATATGGTCTACCCCAGAACTTGCTATGTTTGCCCGAGAAATACATGATGTGAGAATGCAGCAGGGGGCCGGTGACATACCGTGGTTTAAGCAAATTAAGACCACTTTGATCAAAATGGGTCTTCCTTTGCTCTGGTCTGAGCCGGGCTCTAATACTTTCCCTACAAAAAAAGACTTCAAGCTACTTTTCTGGTCAACGGTTAAAGCAGAACATGTTGTTTTAACGGAGAAACAGAACTTGACAGGTCAGTTTCTGCTTCACAAAATAGTCCCTCACACAGAGAACTACTGGGATGTTATTCCTAAAACATTAGATAGAAAATTATACCATCAGTTTCGTGTAGGAACACTCCCTTTGAGGGCTTTTACTAATGGTTGGCAGAAGACAGAATCATCCCTTTGCCCCTGTTGTTATGTTTGCAGAGAAACATTGGGTCACTTTTTATTTGTATGTGCAGCTTACAGTGACCCACGATGTAAATGGTTGAAACCAGTATGTTCCAGACTTAATACCCGAGTTAGTAGCGAAGCTTTGCACATTCTGAGAACAAATACTGCTGAATGGCTATCCATTGGAATGGCAAAATTTCTTGGATGGGCTTGGCTAATCAGGATCAAGTCAGTTCGAAATTTATCGTCTTGAATAATTTTGAATAGTATGCTTCTGCAATATACTATGGTCTGTCCAGAATTGATGTCCAGTTTTCTTTCATATATAAAGGTATACATGTAAGCTTTTCCTTGTATATTTTTAGTAATTCTTTAAATATTTTGACGTCTATTAATGTATGTTTATTTGGGTATTTTAATCTAAATAATTACTGTTATTCCTTATTTGCTTGTTAGTACTGTTTTGATATTTTTAGATTCTGTTAATTTAATTTGTATTGATTGTTTTGTATGTGTGTCTTTTATGAATAACAATTCGCAATAAAGACGTTAAAAACTGAAACTGAAACTGTTAAATAGAAATTTGCTGCTCAGCTGACCTGGTAGGAGCAAACGTATGCCAAAAATGTAAGCAGAATGAGCTTTTCAGTTAATAGCAGCCAGGCACATTTTAGCCAGTTTTACTTTAAGTGGGGTTGGAAATGCTTTTCAGGCTCAGTACTGGCATCAAAAGATGCAGCTCTGAGGTCTCTCCTGATAGGAGGTAGTTAAGTAGAACTTCGCTGCTCAGCTGACCCGGCAGGAGCAAACGTATGCCAAAAATGTACGCAGAATGAGCTTTTCAGTGAAGAGCAGCCAGGCACATTTTAGCTAGTTTTCGCTTGTAAGTGGGGTTGGAAACGCTTTTCAGGATCAGTACTGGGCTCAAAACATGCAGCCCTGAGGTCTCTCATGATAGCAGGTGGGTAAATAGAAATTCGCTGCTCAGCTGACCCGGCAGGAGCAAACGTATGCCAAAAATGTACGCAGAATGAGCTTTTCAGTGAAGAGCAGCCAGGCACATTTTAGCTAGTTTTACTTGTAAGTGGGGTTGGAAACGCTTTTCAGGCTCAGTACTGGGATCCAAACATGCAGCCCTGAGGTCTCTCGTGATAGCAGGTGGTTAAATAGAAATTCGCTGCTCAGTTGACCTGGTAGGAGCAAACGTATGCCAAAAATGTAAGCAGAATGAGCTTTTTAGTGAATAGCAGCCAGGCACATTTTAGCTAGTTTCACTTGAAAGTGGGGTTGGAAATGCTATTCAGGCTCAGTACTGGGCTCAAAAGATGCAGCTCTGAGGTCTCTCCTGATAGGAGGTAGTTAAGTAGAACTTTGCTGCTCAGCTGACCCGGCAGGAGCAAATGTATGCCAAAAATGTACGCAGAATGAGCTTTTCAGTGAAGAGCAGCCAGGCACATTCTAGCAAGTTTTACTTGTAAGTTGGGTTGGAAACGCTTTTCAGGCTCAGTACTGCGCTCAAAAGATGCAGCCCTGAGGTCTCTCATGATAGCAGGTGGTTAAGAAGAAATTTGCCACTTGGCTGACCCAGCAGGAGCAAACGTATGCCAAAAATGTACCCAGAATGAGCTTTTCAGTGAGTAGCAGCCAGGCACATTTTAGCTAGTTTTAATTCTAAGTGGGGTTGGACACGCTTTTCAGGATCAGTACTGGGCTCAAAAGATGCAGCTCTGAGGTCTCTCTTGATAGGAGGTAGTTAAGTAGAACTTGGCTGCTCAGCTGACCCGGAAGGAGCAAATGTATGCCAAAAATGTACACAGAATGAGCTTTTCAGTAAATAGCAGCCAGGCACATTTTAGCTAGTTTTACTTGTAAGTGGGGTTGGAAACGCTTTTCAGGATCAGTACTGGGCTCAAAACATGCAGCCCTGAGATCTCTCATGATAGCAGGTGGTTAAATAAAAATTCACTGCTCAGCTGACCAGGCAGGAGCAAACATATGCCAAAATGTACGCAGAATAAGCTTTTCAGTGAAGAGCAGCCAGGCACATTTTAGCTAGTTTTACTTGTAAGTGGGGTTGGAAACGCTTTTCAGGCTCAGTACTGGGCTCAAAACATGCAGCCCTGAGGTCTCTCGTGATAGCAGGTGGTTAAATAGAAATTTGCTGCTCAGCTGACCCGGTAGGAGCAAACGTATGCCAAAAATGTAAGCAGAATGAGCTTTTCAGTGAATAGCAGCTAGGCACATTTTAGCCAGTTTTACTTGTAAGTGGGGTTGGAAATGCTTTTCAGGCTCTGTACTGGCATCAAAAGATGCAGCTCTGAGGTCTCTCCTGATAGGAGGTAGTTAAGTAGAACTTCGCTGCTCAGCTGACCCGGCAGGATCAATTTACGCAGAATGAGCTTTTCAGTGAAGAGCAGCCAGGCACATTCTAGCAAGTTTTACTTGTAAGTGTGGTTGGAAACGCTTTTCAGGCTCAGTACTGCGCTCAAAAGATGCAGCCCTGAGGTCTCTCATGATAGCAGGAGGTTAAGTAGAAATTTGCCACTTGGCTGACCCAGCAGGAGCAAACGTATGCCAAAAATTTACGCAGAATGAGCTTTTCAGTGAAGAGCAGCCAGGCACATTTTAGCTAGTTTTACTTGTAAGTGGGATTGGAAACGCTTTTCAGGCTCAGTACTGGGCTCAAAACATGCAGCTCTGAGGTTTCTCATGAGAGCAGGTGGTTAAATAGAAATTCGCTGCTCAGCTGACCCGGTAGGAGCAAACGTATGCCAAAATGTAAGCAGATTGAGCTTTTCAGTGAATAGCAGCCAGGCACATTTTAGCTAGTTTTACTTGTAAGTGGGGTTGAAATGCTTTTCAGGCTCAGTACAGGGCTCAAAAGATGCAGCCCTGAGGTCTCTCATGATAGGAGGTAGTTAAGTAGAACTTCGCTGCTCAGCTGACCCGGCAGGAGCAAATGTATGCCAAAAATGTACGCAGAATGAGCTTTTCTGTGAAGAGCAGCCAGGCACATTCTAGCAAGTTTTACTTGTAAGTGGGGTTGGAAATGCTTTTCAGGCTCAGTACTGCGCTCAAAAGATGCAGCCCTGAGGTCTCTCATGATAGCAGGTCGTTAAGTAGAAATTTGATACTTGGCTGACCCAGCAGGAGCAAACATATATCAAAAATGTACACAGAATGAGCTTTTCAGTGAATAGCAGCCAGGCACATTTTAGCTAGTTTTACTATTAAGTGGGGTTGGAAACGTTTTTCAGGCTCAGTACTGGGCTCAAAACATGCAGCCCTGAGGTCTCTCATGATAGCAGGTGGTTAAATAGAAATTCGCTGCTCAACTGACCCGGCAGGAGCAAATGTATGCCAAAAATGTAAGCAGAATGAGCTTTTCAGTGAATATCCGCCAGGTACATTTTAGCTAGTTTTACTTGTAAGTGGGGTTGGAAATGCTTTTCAGGCTCAGTACTGGGCTCAAAACATGCAGCTCTGAGGTTTCTCATGATAGGAGGTAGTTAAGTAGAACTTCGCTGCTCAGCTGACCCGGCAGGAGCAAATGTATGCCAAAAATGTACACAGAATGAGCTTTTCAGTGAATAGCAGCCAGGCACATTTTAGCTAGTTTTACTTGTAAGTGGGGTTTGAAACGCTTTTCAGGATCAGTACTGGGCTCAAAACATGCAGCCCTGAGATCTCTCATGATAGCAGGTGGTTAAATAAAAATTCGCTGCTCAGCTGACCAGGCAGGAGCAAACATATGCCAAAAATGTACGCAGAATAAGCTTTTCAGTGAAGAGCAGCCAGGCACATTTTAGCTAGTTTTACTTGTAAGTGGGGTTGGAAATGCTTTTCAGGCTCAGTACTGGGCTCAAAACATGCAGCTCTGAGGTTTCTCATGATAGCAGGTGGTTAAATAGAAATTCGCTGCTCAGCTGACCCGGTAGGAGCAAACGTATGCCAAAATGTAAGCAGATTGAGCTTTTCAGTGAATAGCAGCCAGGCACATTTTAGCCAGTTTTACTTGTAAGTGGGGTTGGAAATGCTTTTCAGACTCAGTACTGGCATCAAAAGATGCAGCTCTGAGGTCTCTCCTGATAGGAGGTAGTTAAGTAGAACTTCGCTGCTCAGCTGACCCGGCAGGAGCAAACGTATGCCAAAAATGTACGCAGAATGAGCTTTTCAGTGAAGAGCAGCCAGGCACATTTTAGCTAGTTTTCGCTTGTAAGTGGGGTTGGAAACGCTTTTCAGGATCAGTACTGGGCTCAAAACATGCAGCCCTGAGGTCTCTCATGATAGCAGGTGGTTAAATAGAAATTCGCTGCTCAGCTGACCCGGCAGGAGCAAACGTATGCCAAAAATGTACGCAGAATGAGCTTTTCAGTGAAGAGCAGCCAGGCACATTTTAGCTAGTTTTACTTGTAAGTGGGGTTGGAAACGCTTTTCAGGCTCAGTACTGGGATCCAAACATGCAGCCCTGAGGTCTCTCATGATAGCAGGTGGTTAAATAGAAATTCGCTGCTCAGCTGACCTGGTAGGAGCAAACGTATGCCAAAAATGTAAGCAGAATGAGCTTTTCAGTGAATAGCAGCCAGGCACATTTTAGCTAGTTTTACTTGTAAGTGGGGTTGGAAATGCTTTTCAGGCTCAGTACTGGGCTCAAAAGATGCAGCTCTGAGGTCTCTCCTGATAGGAGGTAGTTAAGTAGAACTTTGCTGCTCAGCTGACCCGGCAGGAGCAAATGTATGCCAAAAATGTACGCAGAATGAGCTTTTCAGTGAAGAGCAGCCAGGCACATTCTAGCAAGTTTTACTTGTAAGTTGGGTTGGAAACGCTTTTCAGGCTCAGTACTGCGCTCAAAAGATGCAGCCCTGAGGTCTCTCATGATAGCAGGTGGTTAAGAAGAAATTTGCCACTTGGCTGACCCAGCAGGAGCAAACGTATGCCAAAAATGTACCCAGAATGAGCTTTTCAGTGAATAGCAGCCAGGCACATTTTAGCTAGTTTTAATTGTAAGTGGGGTTGGACACGCTTTTCAGGATCAGTACTGGGCTCAAAAGATGCAGCTCTGAGGTCTCTCTTGATAGGAGGTAGTTAAGTAGAACTTCGCTGCTCAGCTGACCCGGCAGGAGCAAATATATGCCAAAAATGTACACAGAATGAGCTTTTCAGTGAATAGCAGCCAGGCACATTTTAGCTAGTTTTACTTGTAAGTGGGGTTGGAAACGCTTTTCAGGATCAGTACTGGGCTCAAAACATGCAGCCCTGAGATCTCTCATTATAGCAGGTGGTTAAATAAAAATTCGCTGCTCAGCTGACCAGGCAGGAGCAAACATATGCCAAAAATGTACGCAGAATAAGCTTTTCAGTGAAGAGCAGCCAGGCACATTATAGCTAGTTTTACTTGTAAGTGGGGTTGGAAACGCTTTTCAGGCTCAGTACTGGGCTCAAAACATGCAGCCCTGAGGTCTCTCGTGATAGCAGGTGGTTAAATAGAAATTTGCTGCTCAGCTGACCCGGTAGGAGCAAACGTATGCCAAAAATGTAAGCAGAATGAGCTTTTCAGTGAATAGCAGCTAGGTACATTTTAGCCAGTTTTACTTGTAAGTGGGGTTGGAAATGCTTTTCAGGCTCAGTACTGGCATCAAAAGATGCAGCTCTGAGGTCTCTCCTGATAGGAGGTAGTTAAGTAGAACTTCGCTGCTCAGCTGACCCGGCAGGATCAAATGTACGCAGAATGAGCTTTTCAGTGAAGAGCAGCCAGGCACATTCTAGCAAGTTTTACTTGTAAGTGTGGTTGGAAACGCTTTTCAGGCTCAGTACTGCGCTCAAAAGATGCAGCCCTGAGGTCTCCCATGATAGCAGGAGGTTAAGTAGAAATTTGCCACTTGGCTGACCCAGCAGGAGCAAACGTATGCCAAAAATTTACGCAGAATGAGCTTTTCAGTGAAGAGCAGCCAGGCACATTTTAGCTAGTTTTACTTGTAAGTGGGATTGGAAACGCTTTTCAGGCTCAGTACTGGGCTCAAAACATGCAGCTCTGAGGTTTCTCATGATAGCAGGTGGTTAAATAGAAATTCGCTGCTCAGCTGACCCGGTAGGAGCAAACGTATGCCAACATGTAAGCAGATTGAGCTTTTCAGTGAATAGCAGCCAGGCACATTTTAGCTAGTTTTACTTGTAAGTGGTGAGGTTCCGTGACGATTTGAACCCGTGTTTTCAATATTGTCGGAAATACATAATTTTGGTATCAATGAACCGCAAATGATCCATTTAGCATATCCTGGTGTTTTCGCTATACTACGAGCAAGAGTACTCCTGTTACAAACACATTTCCGATCTACCCATGGCATCCATCTTAGATCATGGCAGCCATTTTGTGTTTCTTGCCCTCACATACGCAATAACCTCTGATCACTTCATTTCGATTAAGGACACGTAGGCTTAGCCGGCGATTCACCTCTTTAGTGACACGTGCACCTTAGTACAGAACATGCTGTAGCTGCATGACTCGACAAAGGCTGCCTCCTCTGCCCGAGGCCAGTCCTGCTATACTGGTTCTTGTGTTTGCTGGCCTGATCATGATTAGGCGGCCGAAGCTGGTAGCCTTGCCCATTTACGACCCACAAACATCTCTTATCCTGCTTTTCTATCTTCTGCACCTGGCTCTGCTCCTTTCCTTCTGGGCCTTTATTAGGGGGAGGTAACGAAATTTACGATGAGGCGGTCCGGGTCTTGAATGAAAAGTTGACATGAGATTATGATGGAAAAGTGGGAACCCCTCGTTCGTAATGTTTTGACATCAGATATTGTCGACGATTCCTGTGCAACGCCAAACATTTATTGTTTAGGACACAAAGGTTTGGGAATGTATTACATGTAAAGAATTTGCCTCAAGCTCAAATTTCAGTATATAAGGAGCAACCCATATTGTACAAATCGAACAGGCTCCTAGAATCTGCCCGTGTGTAGTTTCTGTGACTTCTGTGTCCCTGCAGTAATAAACCTTTGGTCTTTGACGCCACCATCGAGAAGCCCGTGTTTCTGTTTATTTGTGCACCAAGACAGGTGGAACTCCGGGGTCTTCGGGTGTTATCCCTGACACCTCTGGACGGAACCAAAAAGTCCAGAACTCCAATTGGCGCCCAACGTAGGGCGACGTCATTCGGTACCGGTCCAAAAGCCTGAAGAGTTCGAGAAGCTTCGTGTGAAGATTCCTGAGGGAGGCGCCCCACTTCATCGATCCCGGCATATCGCAAAAGTGGCCCGACGTTCTCTTCCACGAGGGTTCCCGTTCAGGACGGCTGCAGTGGTCCGTTGCCTTGACCGTCGCCCTGTCTTGGACCCGAGGTGCAGTCCTTAGTACGGCGAAACGTGACGGGTTTCTCCTTGGTGACGTCTTCAGTGCCTCAGTTAAGTATTTTAGTGGTTGTTAATTGGTTACTTCGTAAGGGTTGTTAAAATCCTTTTAGTTCTTGGTTTGGTTTGGTTTCGTAAAATTATCACTGGTTGTTCTGGTTACGATAATCTATTGGTTCAGTTTTGGGTATCGATACATTTGTTCGCTTTTGGTAGGCCTAAGTTCTTGGTTCGAGTGCACATTCCTGTTTGTGTTTGTTTGTTTTGTGTTCCGGATTACAAAATGGTAAGTCGGAAAAATTGTATGTTGTCGTGCTTTGGTTGCAACAGTGATTCCCGGTTGGAAGACTCATGTCTGGTTCCTCCGATCGGAACTCCCCTATATGATCTTTATTGTAAGCATGGTGTGGGTCCTATATCTTATAATGAGGTGTGGGTCCGCTACACTGAGAAAGATGGTGTCCTTAGTTGGCCACTGCATGGTAGTTTTGAACCCGAAATCCTTGACAATTTAGAAGTGAAATTGTTTAAGAAGAAAGCCCGGCCGGCAATGTTTGATTCTTTCCGTTACTGGCGAAAATAATCTAAACAGAGAGAAATTAAAAGGTTGAAAAAAGAACAGAAAGAGCAAGAGTTAACTTTAGAACAAGCGGCTAAGCAGCTGCAAGATAACGAGTCTGAGAAAGCAATGGAGGTGGCTACTAGAGAACGTAATTTAGCGATCGACAAGTGCTATCCTGCCTTGCCCTCGAGTACAACTAAGATAGTAGAGGACCCTGAAAACGATCCTCTGTTGTCTTACTTGTTACGGTCACCCCCACCGTATGCACAAGGTGCTACGGCTCCACCTGTACCGAATGTTCAATTGCCGGTTGCTGGACAACCTGGTATTCCTGCTCCTGCCCCTCAGAATCAAGCTCCTGTACCACCTGTGGTTAATGTGAATGTTCCTTCGGCACCACCTTTTCCTGGGTTGCCGACTTCTTTGCCTATACCTATATTGCTTACGCCTACTTCTTCACAAGCTATCTTACTTGATACTCCTACTGTCCCTGTACAATCTGTTCCAACTGCTACTGTGTTTTCTACATCTGCTAATATTATGACTCCGCTTTCTGTTCGTCGAAGAATCACTGATTCTGTCTCTAACATTCTGTCTCCATTCTATAAATCTTTAATTAAGACTCCTACTTCTGACTCTGTACAAAGACGTAGTCAGCTCCCAAGTACGGAGGAACGGGGAGTATTAGATTCCACGGCTCTCAGATGGATTTCGAAGAGTAGAAGATATAGTACGAGAGATGTACTAGATACATTTATGCAGTGGAATGAACCAACACAAAGATATGCGTTTGACGAGATGTGCTCTCTTTTACGTGAGGAGTTAGAAGAAGATGACTCTGAATCGAATTTAGAAGACTTAATTAAGGTTCAGAAAGAGTTTGCTGCAGGTATGATAGTAGGTCAAAATATAAAAGATGCGATGGAACTGATTTTAAGTTATAGGAATGATCCATCACTTCGTGCACCGAGAGACTTAGAGAAAAGTAGTACGAAGCAGAATCGCCAATATCCAATGAGGGAGGTTCCTCCAATTTGGCGCGAAGCTGTGCAAGCTGATGCGCTCAATGGTATTGCAGCTGCTCCGGCCCAATTCCAGAGAGTGTGGATACACATTCCGTGGAAACGAGCTGAAGTGTTAGCAGTGAAACAGGCCTTGCCAGATCCGCGTAAGAATCCTGCCGGATACTATAAGGAGTTGGCGCAGACAGTTGAGGCTTGTGTGATGAATCTAGCGGACATTGACATGTTATTTGGGAATGTAGTTCCGCAACCAATTTGGGCTAAAATTCGTAAAGAGAATCATCCAGTTGCCCTAGGTGGTGATTGGGCAGCTATCATTGCAGCAGATGGTCAGCAAATAGGTGGTTCCAAACCCGAACCTCTAATTGCTAATCTTCCAGGTAGGATAATCGACCTAATGAAGACTCTGATGCCAGCATTGCGTGTTAATTGGGACAAGTTGTCCGCATGCAGGCAAAAGAAAGACGAAAGTGTCTCCGACTTTTTCACGAGGTTCGAAGAGACTTTTGTAGATCACAGTGGTCAGGATATGAGCACAGAAGGAGGACAGAGATTGTTTGTCGATAAATTTGTACATAATTTGCTACCTGACCTATGCAATAAATTAAAAGATTCCGAGAGTGTGTGGGCTGTCTCTACAACTGCGCAAATACTTGCAACTGCACAGTATTATGAAAACAGGGATAAAGAGGAGAAAGAGAAATCAGACAAGAAAACGAAAGATTTAAAAACTAAAGTTCTTCTGCAACAAGCATATCCGCCTCACATGAATCAGAATAATACACAGCAAGGGTCGTATCAAAGGACAGATTATGGTTCTCAGAGACCGCAATACCAGTGGAATCAGTGTGCATATTGTAAGAAAGAGGGTCATTATAAGAATGAGTGTCCAGTCTTAGCGCAAAATAACGCAGCAGCAGCTCAGAGAGGTCGTGGTGGTTTTGTGCAAAATTCTAGAGGTCGAGGACGAGGTACTATGCCTCCACAAACGAATGATCGCCCTTCCAATCACTTTGATCAGCGAAACGGACAGTCTGCTCAACAGAATAGGTCGCAGCAATATCATGTTGAGGATTATTGTGAAAATGATGAGGGATTTCAACAAAATGAGTACTAGGACAGCCATGGACAGAGAGAGGGAGTAGTATCAGTTCCAGTGGATCAGAGTGGGCCTTATGTTGCTGTAGCAACATCAGGTGTAGTCGAACCGTTTCTGTTGGATACTGGTGCCGCAAAAAGTTCGATCATGCATGCGAAACTCCCTGGCGCACCTTTGTCCGGCTTAACAAATGTTTCTGTAGGTTTTTCAGGCGCCCCTGTTTACAACCCTGTATCTGGTCCTTTAACTATTTCTGATGGACCGTGTCAATTGAAAGCACCCCTGATTTTGACGACAGGTTGTAATGAAAATCTGCTTGGTTTAGACTTGTTAAAACGCCTATATGCGACATTGTACTGTTCTCCGGAAGGAGTACAGCTTACGTTGGGAAAACGAATCACCTCTCCGATGTACTTGTCAATGGATGCACTTCCGCCAGAGCTGCGTTCACTCCCTGATACTCTTTGGGCGACTGGTCCTAACGATGTAGGCCTTTTAGAAATTCCACCGTATGTAGTCACTTTGAAAGCAAATGTAAAATTTCCACGAATTCCTCAATACAAGATTTCTACTGAAGGTGAACGAGCACTTTTACTGATTGTGCAAGATTTGATTAAGAAAGGGGTGGTTGAAGAAACTAGAGGTAATGTCTGTAATAGTCCCGTATTACCAATTTTGAAACGTACTGATCCTTCAAAGCCTCCAGTATATAGGTTTGTTATCGATCTCAGAGAGGTTAATAAAATTGTGGTTCCACAGTTTCCTGTGGTTCCAGACATTACTGCATTGTTAACATTGATTCCTGCAACAGCTACATGGTTCTCAGTCATCGACTTGAAGAATGCATTTTTCAGCATTCCGATAGCCGAGGAAAGCAGAGATATTTTCGGCTTCTGTCTAGGAGGTCGAAGCTTCAGGTTTAAACGCGCTCCACAAGGCTATTGTGAGAGCCCATCCATGTACAGCCAAGCATTAAAAAGTCAGTTAGATTCGTTTGTACTTCCTCCAGGTTCTGCTCTAGTGCAGTATGTAGATGACCTTCTAGTGGCTGCCGATGACAAGGAAACTTGCAAAGCAGCTACGATTTCGTTATTGCATCATTTGTCTAATTTGAACCACAAGGAGTCCCCTTCGAAAATGCAATACTGCTGCCAAGAAGTGACCTACCTAGGTCATCTCTTGTCAAAGGAGGGAAGGACGTTGACCCCAGAGAGAATAAAAGCAATTACGCAGATGAATGTTCCTCGCACACAGAGAGAAGTACGTGCCTTTCTAGGTATTACCTCATACTGTAGGCAGTGGATCCCAAATTTTTCCCTTTTAGCAAAACCATTGGTAGCTTTGACTGGGAAAAATGTTCCGAGTCCGGTGCCATGGTCTGCTGAATGTCAGGAGAGTTTTTCTGAATTACGAAATGCACTATGTTCAGCTCCTGTATTGGGTACACCCGATTACAGCAAGCCATTCACGCTCTATGTTCACGAGAGAGAAGGTTGCGCGTTGAGTGTTCTGACACAGAGATTTGGTGATAAACAACGCCCTTGTGCGTACTTTTCATCAACATTAGATCCGGTAGCTAGAGCGTTGCCTAGTTGTTTGAGAGCTACAGCGGCAGCTGCGGCTTCCATTCGACAATCTGCTGGTTTGGTGATGAATAACATGCTAGTGGTCATGGTTCCTCATGCTGTGGATACACTCATGAACAGAACTAAGACACAACACCTTACCAGTGCTAGATTATCTGGCTACGAGCTGACACTGCTAGCGAGTCATATTCAAATCAAAAGATGCAACGTATTGAATCCAGCAACACTGTTGCCGACTAATCAAGAGTCGAGTGACTCCGAGCCCCATGACTGTTGTTTCAGAACCAAGGAGGAGACAAAAGGACGAATTGATTTAAAAGACACCCCATTGTCAGATCCAGATGGCACGTTGTATGTTGATGGGTCATGTTTTCTGCGTAAATTTTTGGCATACATTTGCTCCTGCCGGGTCAGCTGAGCAGCGAAGTTCTACTTAACTACCTCCTATCAGGAGAGACCTCAGAGCTGCATATTTTGAGCCCAGTACTGAGCCTGAAAAGCGTTTCCAACCCCACTTACAAGTAAAACTAGCTAAAATGTGCCTGGCTGCTCTTCACTGAAAAGCTCATTCTGCGTATATTTTTGGCATACGTTTGCTCCTACCGGGTCAGCTGAGCAGCGAATTTCTATTTAACCACCTGCTATCATGAGAGACCTCAGGGCTGCATGTTTTGAGCCCAGTACTGAGCCTGAAAAGCGTTTCCAACCCCACTTACAAGTAAAACTAGCTAAAATGTGCCTGGCTGCTCTTCACTGAAAAGCTCATTCTGCTGACATTTTTGGCAAACGTTTGCTCTTGCTGGGTCAGCCAAGTGGCAAATTTCTACTTAACCACCTGCTATCATGAGAGACCTCAGGGCTGCATGTTTTGAGCCCAGTACTGATCCTGAAAAGCGTTTCCAACCCCACTTACAAGTAAAACTAGCTAAAATGTGCCTGGCTGCTCTTCACTGAAAAGCTCATTCTGTGTACATTTTTGGCATACATTTGCTCCTGCTGGGTCAGCTGAGCAGCGAATTTCTATTTAACCACCTGCTATCATGAGAGACCTCAGGGCTGCATGTTTTGAGCCCAGTACTGAGCCTGAAAAGTGTTTCCAACCCCACTTACAAGTAAAACTAGCTAAAATGTGCCTGGCTGCTCTTCACTGAAAAGCTCATTCTGCGTACATTTTTGGCATACGTTTGCGCCTGCTGGGTCAGCCAAGTGGCAAATTTCTACTTAACCACCTGCTATCATGTGAGACCTCAGGGCTGCATCTTTTGAGCGCAATACTGAGCCTGAAAAGCATTTCCAACCCCACTTACAAGTAAAACTAGCTAAAATGTGCCTGGCTGCTCTTCACTCAAAAGCTCATTCTGCGTACATTTTTGGCATACGTTTGCTCCTACCGGGTCAGCTGAGCAGCGAATTTCTATTTAACCACCTGCTATCATGAGAGACCTCAGGGCTGCATGTTTTGAGCCCAGTACTGAGCCTGAAAAGCGTTTCCAACCCCACTTACAAGTAAAACTAGCTCAAATGTGCCTGGCTGCTCTTCACTGAAAAGCTCATTCTGTGTACATTTTTGGCATACGTTTGCTCCTGCTGGGTCAGCCAAGTGGCAGATTTCTACTTAACCACCTGCTATCATGAGAGACCTCAGGGCTGCATGTTTTGAGCCCAGTACTATTCCTGAAAAGCGTTTCCAACCCCACTTACAAGTAAAACCAGCTAAAATGTGCCTGGCTGCTCTTCACTGAAAAGCTCATTCTGTGTACATTTTTGGCATACATTTTCTCCTGCCGGGTCAGCTGAGCAGCGAATTTCCATTTAACCACCTGCTATCATGAGAGACCTCAGTGCTGCATGTTTTGAGCCCAGTACTGAGCATGAAAAGCGTTTCCAACCCCACTTACAAGTAAAACTAGCTAAAATGTGCCTGGCTGCTCTTCACTGAAAAGCTCATTCTGCATACATTTTTGGCATACATTTGCTCCTGCTGGGTCAGCCAAGTGGCAAATTTCTACTTAACCTCCTGCTATCATGAGAGACCGCAGGGCTGCATCTTTTGAGCGCAGTACTTAGCCTGAAAAGCGTTTCCAACCACACTTACAAGTAAAACTTGCTAGAATGTGCCTGGCTGCTCTTCACTGAAAAGCTCATTCTGCGTACATTTTTGGCATATGTTTGCTCCTGCCTGGTCATCTGAGCAGCGAATTTCTATTTAACCACCTGCTATCATGAGAGACCTCAGGGCTGCATGTTTTGAGCCCAGTACTGATCCTGAAAAGCGTTTCCAACCCCACTTACAAGTAAAATAGCTAAAATGTGCCTGGCTGTTATTCACTGAAAAGCTCATTCTGTGTACATTTTTGGCATACATTTGCTCCTGCTGGGTCAGCTGAGCAGCGAAGTTCTACTTAACTACCTCCTATCAAGAGAGACCTCAGAGCTGCATCTTTTGAGCCCAGTACTGAGCCTGAAAAGCGTTTCCAACCCCACTTACACGTAAAACTAGCTAAAAAATGTGCCTGGCTGCTATTCACTGAAAAGCTCATTCTGCGTACATTTTTGGCATACGTTTGCTCCTGCCGGGTCAGCTGAGCAGTGAATTTCTATTTAACCACCTGCTATCATGAGAGACCTCAGGGCTGCATGTTTTGAGCCCAGTACTGATCCTGAAAAGCGTTTCCAACCCCACTTACAATTAAAAGTAGCTAAAATGTGCCTGGCTGCTATTCACTAAAAAAGCTCATTCTGTGTACATTTTTGGCATACGTTTGCTCCTGCTGGGTCAGCCAAGTGGCAAATTTCTTCTTAACCACCTGCTATCATGAGAGACCTCAGGGCTGCATCTTTTGAGCGCAGTACTGAGCCTGAAAAGCGTTTCCAACCCAACTTATAAGTAAAACTTGCTAGAATGTGCCTGGCTGCTCTTCACTGAAAAGCTCATTCTGCGTACATTTTTGGCATACATTTGCTCCTGCCGGGTCAGCTGAGCAGCGAAGTTCTACTTAACTACCTCCTATCAGAAGAGACCTCAGAGCTGCATCTTTTGAGCGCAGTACTGAGCCTGAAAAGCATTTCCAACCCCACTTACAAGTAAAACTAGCTAAAATGTGCCTGGCTGCTCTTCACTGAAAAGCTCATTCTGCGTACATTTTTGTCATACGTTTGCTCCTGCTGGGTCAGCCAAGTGGCAAATTTCTACTTAACCTCCTGCTATCATGAGAGACCTCAGGGCTGCATCTTTTGAGCGCAGTACTGAGCCTGAAAAGCGTTTCCAACCCAACTTATAAGTAAAACTTGCTAGAATGTGCCTGGCTGCTCTTCACTGAAAAGCTCATTCTGCGTACATTTGATCCTGATGGGTCAGCTGGGCAGCGAAGTTCTACTTAACTACCTCCTATCAGGAGAGACCTCAGAGCTGCATCTTTTGATGCCAGTACTGAGCCTGAAAAGCATTTCCAACCCCACTTACAAGTAAAACTGGCTAAAATGTGCCTGGCTGCTATTCACTGAAAAGCTCATTCTGCTTACATTTTTGGCATACGTTTGCTCCTTGGTGATGTGACTGCTGCCTATGCAGTAACGACTTTGAGTACGATTGTGGAGACTGCAAGAGTGAGTCAGAATTCTGCCCAAGCTGCAGAATTAATCGCTCTAACGAGAGCGTGTGTTTTAGCAAAGGGAAAGAGAGTGAATGTGTTCACAGATAGTCAGTACGCGTTCGGCGTGGCCCATAATTTTGGCCGTTTGTGGAAAGAAAGAGGTTTCATTACGTCCCATGGGACTAAGATTCAACATGGTCAGTTAGTTAACGACTTGTTGGAATCTCTAACCTTGCCAACTGAAGTTGCGATTGTGAAATGCAGTGCGCATAAAGCAATTACGGATGATGTTGGTCGTGGGAATGCTTTTGCTGACGAGACCGCTAAACAGACAGCTAGAAATATGATGAGTAGAATGTATGTTGCAACGTCTGCAAGATGGATTTCCGAGTCTGGAATGTGTGAAGATACAGTGGAAAGTGTGAAAGAGATTCAGAAAGAGGCGACTGAGGAGGAGAAACGTGCATGGAAAGAAAGTACGGGAAAATTGGATTCGAGTGGGTGTTAGATTGACTTGTCGGAACAACAGCGTTGGATGATGAGCTTTTCAGTGAAGAGCAGCCAGGAACATTCTAGCAAGTTTCACTTGTAAGTGGGGTTGGAAATGCTTTTCAGGCTCAGTACTGCGCTCAAAAGATGAAGCCCTGAGGTCTCCCATGATAGCAGATGGTTAAGTAGAAATTTGCCACTTGGCTGACCCAGCAGGCGCAAACGTATGCCAAAAATGTACGCAGAATGAGCTTTTCAGTGAAGAGCAGCCAGGCACATTTTAGCTAGTTTTACTTGTAAGTGGGGTTGGAAACGCTTTTCAGGCTCAGTACTGGGCTCAAAACATGCAGCCCTGAGGTCTCTCATGATAGCAGGTGGTTAAATAGAAATTCGCTGCTCAGCTGACCCGGCAGGAGCAAATGTATGCCAAAAATGTACACAGAATGAGCTTTTCAGTGAAGAGCAGCCAGGCACATTTTAGCTAGTTTTACTTGTAAGTGGGGTTGGAAACGCTTTTCAGGATCAGTACTGGGCTCAAAACATGCAGCCCTGAGGTCTCTCATGATAGCAGGTGGTTAAGTAGAAATTTGCCACTTGGCGGACCCAGCAGGAGCAAACGTATGCCAAAAATGTACACAGAATGAGCTTTTCAGTGAAGAGAAGACAGGCACATTTTAGCTAGTTTTACTTGTAAGTGGGGTTGGAAACGCTTTTCAGGCTCAGTACTGGGCTCAAAACATGCAGCCCTGAGGTCTCTCATGATAGCAGGTGGTTAAATAGAAATTCGCTGCTCAGCTGACCCGGCAGGAGCAAATGTATGCAAAAATTGTACACAGAATGAGCTTTTCAGTGAAGAGCAGCCAGGCACATTTCAGCTAGTTTTACCTGTAAGTGGGTTGGAAACGCTTTTCAGGATCAGTACTGGGCTCAAAACATGCAGCCCTGAGTTCTCTCATGATAGCAGGTGGTTAAGTAGAAATTTGCCACTTGGCTGACCCAGCAGGAGCAAACGTTTGCCAAAAATGTACACAGAATGAGCTTTTCAGTGAATAGCAGCCAGGCACATTTTAGCTAGTTTTACTTGTAAGTGGGGTTGGAAACGCTTTTCAGGATCAGTACTGGGCTCAAAAGATGCAGCTCTGAGGTCTCTCCTGATAGGAGGTAGTTAAGTAGAACTTTGCTGCTCAGCTGACCCGGCAGGAGCAAATGTATGCCGAAAATGTACGCAGAATGAGCTTTTCAGTGAAGAGCAGCCAGGCAAATTCTAGCAAGTTTCACTTGTGAGTAGGGTTGGAAATGCTTTTCAGGCTCAGTACTGCGCTCAAAAGATGCAGCCCCGAGGTCTCCCATGATAGCAGGTGGTTAAGTAAAAAATGTACCACTTGGCTGACCCAGCAGGCGCAAACGTATGCCAAAAATGTACACAGAATGAGCTTTTCAGTGAATAGCAGCCAGGCACATTTTAGCTAGTTTTACTTGTAAGTGGGGTTGGAAACGCTTTTCAGGATCAGTACTGGGCTCAAAACACGCAGCCCTGAGGTCTCTCATGATAGCAGGTGGTTAAATAGAAATTCGCTGCTCATCTGACCCGGCGGGAGCAAACGTATGCCAAAAATGTATGCAGAATGAGCTTTTCAGTGAAGAGCAGCCAGGCACATTCTAGCAAGTTTTACTTGTAAGTGTGGTTGGAAACGCTTTTCAGGCTCAGTACTGCGCTCAAAAGATGCAGCCCCGAGGTCTCTCATGATAGCAGGTGGTTAAGTAGAAATTTGCCACTTGGCTGACCCAGCAGGAGCAAACGTATGCCAAAAATGTACACACAATGAGCTTTTCAGTGAATAGCAGCCAGGCACATTTTAGCTAGTTTTACTTGTAAGTGGGGTTGGAAACGCTTTTCAGGCTCAGTACTGGGCTCAAAACATGCAGCCCTGAGGTCTCTCATGATAGCAGGTGGTTTAATAGAAATTTGCTGGTCAGCTGACCCAGCAGGAGCAAACGTATGCCAAAAATGTACACAGAATGAGCTTTTCAGTGAATAGCAGCCAGGCACTTTTAGCTAGATTTACTTGTAAGTGGGATTGGAAACGCTTTTCAGGCTCAGTACTGGGCTCAAAACATGCAGCCCTGAGGTCTCTCATGATAGCAGGTGGTTAAATAGAAATTCGCTGCTCAGCTGACCCGGTAGGAGCAAACGTATGCCAAAAATGTACGCAGAATGAGCTTTTCAGTGAAGAGCAGCCAGGCACATTTTAGCTAGTTTTACTTGTAAGTGGGGTTGAAAATGCTTTTCAGGCTCAGTATTGCGCTCAAAAGATGCAGCCCTGAGGTCTCCCATGATAGCAGGTGGTTAAGTAGAAATTTGCCACTTGGCTGACCCAGCAGGCGCAAACGTATGCCAAAAATGTACGCAGAATGAGCTTTTCAGTGAAGAGCAGCCAGGCACATTTTAGCTAGTTTTACTTGTAAGTGCGGTTGGAAACACTTTTCAGGCTCAGTACTGGGCTCAAAACATGCAGCCCTGAGGTCTCTCATGATAGCAGGTGGTTAAATAGAAATTCGCTGCTCAGCTGACCCAGCAGGAACAAATGTATGCCAAAAATGTACACAGAATGAGCTTTTCAGTGAAGAGCAACCAGGCACATTTTAGCTAGTTTTACTTGTAAGTGGGGTTGGAAACGCTTTTCAGGATCAGTACTGGGCTCAAAACATGCAGCCCTGAGGTCTCTCATGATAGCAGGTGGTTAAGTAGAAATTTGCCACTTGGCTGACCCAGCAAGAGCAAACGTATGCCAAAAATGTACACAGAATGAGCTTTTCAGTGAAGAGCAGCCAGGCACATTTTAGCTAGTTTTACTTGTAAGTGGGGTTGGAAACGCTTTTCAGGCTCAGTACTGGGCTCAAAACATGCAGCCCCGAGGTCTCTCATGATAGCAGGTGGTTAAATAGAAATTCGCTGCTCAGCTGACCCGGTAGGAGCAAACGTATGCCAAAAATATACGCAGAATGAGCTTTTCAGTGAAGAGCAGCCAGGCACATTTTAGCTAGTTTTACTTGTAAGTGGGGTTGGAAACGCTTCTCAGGCTCAGTACTGGGCTCAAAATATGCAGCTCTGAGGTCTCTCCTGATAGGAGGTAGTTAAGTAGAACTTCGCTGCTCAGCTGACCCGGCAGGAGCAAATGTATGCCAAAAATTTACGCAGAATGAGCTTTTCAGTGAAGAGCAGCCAGGAACATTCTAGCAAGTTTCACTTGTAAGTGGGGTTGGAAATGCTTTTCAGGCTCAGTACTGCGCTCAAAAGATGAAGTCCTGAGGTCTCCCATGATAGCAGGTGGTTAAGTAGAAATTTGCCACTTGGCTGACCCAGCAGGCGCAAACGTATGCCAAAAATGTACGCAGAATGAGCTTTTCAGTGAAGAGCAGCCAGGCACATTTTAGCTAGTTTTACTTGTAAGTGGGGTTGGAAACGCTTTTCAGGCTCCGTACTGGGCTCAAAACATGCAGCCCTGAGGTCTCTCATGATAGCAGGTGGTTAAATAGAAATTCGCTGCTCAGCTGACCCGGCAGGAGCAAATGTATGCCAAAAATGTACACAGAATGAGCTTTTCAGTGAAGAGCAGCCAGGCACATTTTAGCTAGTTTTACTTGTAAGTGGGGTTGGAAACGCTTTTCAGGATCAGTACTGGGCTCAAAACATGCAGCCCTGAGGTCTCTCATGATAGCAGGTGGTTAAGTAGAAATTTGCCACTTGGCGGACCCAGCAGGAGCAAACGTATGCCAAAAATGTACACAGAATGAGCTTTTCAGTGAAGAGAAGACAGGCACATTTTAGCTAGTTTTACTTGTAAGTGGGGTTGGAAACGCTTTTCAGGCTCAGTACTGGGCTCAAAACATGCAGCCCTGAGGTCTCTCATGATAGCAGGTGGTTAAATAGAAATTCGCTGCTCAGCTGACCCGGCAGGAGCAAATGTATGCCAAAAATGTACACAGAATGAGCTTTTCAGTGAAGAGCAGCCAGGCACATTTTAGCTAGTTTTACTTGTAAGTGGGGTTGGAAACGCTTTTCAGGATCAGTACTGGGCTCAAAACATGCAGCCCTGAGGTCTCTCATGATAGCAGGTGGTTTAATAGAAATTTGCTGGTCAGCTGACCCAGCAGGAGCAAACGTATGCCAAAAATGTACACAGAATGAGCTTTTCAGTGAATAGCAGCCAGGCACTTTTAGCTAGATTTACTTGTAAGTGGGATTGGAAACGCTTTTCAGGCTCAGTACTGGGCTCAAAACATGCAGCCCTGAGGTCTCTCATGATAGCAGGTGGTTAAATAGAAATTCGCTGCTCAGCTGACCCGGTAGGAGCAAACGTATGCCAAAAATGTACGCAGAATGAGCTTTTCAGTGAAGAGCAGCCAGGCACATTTTAGCTAGTTTTACTTGTAAGTGGGGTTGAAAATGCTTTTCAGGCTCAGTATTGCGCTCAAAAGATGCAGCCCTGAGGTCTCCCATGATAGCAGGTGGTTAAGTAGAAATTTGCCACTTGGCTGACCCAGCAGGCGCAAACGTATGCCAAAAATGTACGCAGAATGAGCTTTTCAGTGAAGAGCAGCCAGGCACATTTTAGCTAGTTTTACTTGTAAGTGCGGTTGGAAACACTTTTCAGGCTCAGTACTGGGCTCAAAACATGCAGCCCTGAGGTCTCTCATGATAGCAGGTGGTTAAATAGAAATTCGCTGCTCAGCTGACCCAGCAGGAACAAATGTATGCCAAAAATGTACACAGAATGAGCTTTTCAGTGAAGAGCAACCAGGCACATTTTAGCTAGTTTTACTTGTAAGTGGGGTTGGAAACGCTTTTCAGGATCAGTACTGGGCTCAAAACATGCAGCCCTGAGGTCTCTCATGATAGCAGGTGGTTAAGTAGAAATTTGCCACTTGGCTGACCCAGCAAGAGCAAACGTATGCCAAAAATGTACACAGAATGAGCTTTTCAGTGAAGAGCAGCCAGGCACATTTTAGCTAGTTTTACTTGTAAGTGGGGTTGGAAACGCTTTTCAGGCTCAGTACTGGGCTCAAAACATGCAGCCCTGAGGTCTCTCATGATAGCAGGTGGTTAAATAGAAATTCGCTGCTCAGCTGACCCGGTAGGAGCAAACGTATGCCAAAAATATACGCAGAATGAGCTTTTCAGTGAAGAGCAGCCAGGCACATTTTAGCTAGTTTTACTTGTAAGTGGGGTTGGAAACGCTTCTCAGGCTCAGTACTGGGCTCAAAATATGCAGCTCTGAGGTCTCTCCTGATAGGAGGTAGTTAAGTAGAACTTCGCTGCTCAGCTGACCCGGCAGGAGCAAATGTATGCCAAAAATTTACGCAGAATGAGCTTTTCAGTGAAGAGCAGCCAGGAACATTCTAGCAAGTTTCACTTGTAAGTGGGGTTGGAAATGCTTTTCAGGCTCAGTACTGCGCTCAAAAGATGAAGTCCTGAGGTCTCCCATGATAGCAGGTGGTTAAGTAGAAATTTGCCACTTGGCTGACCCAGCAGGCGCAAACGTATGCCAAAAATGTACGCAGAATGAGCTTTTCAGTGAAGAGCAGCCAGGCACATTTTAGCTAGTTTTACTTGTAAGTGGGGTTGGAAACGCTTTTCAGGCTCAGTACTGGGCTCAAAACATGCAGCCCTGAGGTCTCTCATGATAGCAGGTGGTTAAATAGAAATTCGCTGCTCAGCTGACCCGGCAGGAGCAAATGTATGCCAAAAATGTACACAGAATGAGCTTTTCAGTGAAGAGCAGCCAGGCACATTTTAGCTAGTTTTACTTGTAAGTGGGGTTGGAAACGCTTTTCAGGATCAGTACTGGGCTCAAAACATGCAGCCCTGAGGTCTCTCATGATAGCAGGTGGTTAAGTAGAAATTTGCCACTTGGCGGACCCAGCAGGAGCAAACGTATGCCAAAAATGTACACAGAATGAGCTTTTCAGTGAAGAGAAGACAGGCACATTTTAGCTAGTTTTACTTGTAAGTGGGGTTGGAAACGCTTTTCAGGCTCAGTACTGGGCTCAAAACATGCAGCCCTGAGGTCTCTCATGATAGCAGGTGGTTAAATAGAAATTCGCTGCTCAGCTGACCCGGCAGGAGCAAATGTATGCCAAAATTGTACACAGAATGAGCTTTTCAGTGAAGAGCAGCCAGGCACATTTCAGCTAGTTTTACCTGTAAGTGGGTTGGAAACGCTTTTCAGGATCAGTACTGGGCTCAAAACATGCAGCCCTGAGGTCTCTCATGATAGCAGGTGGTTAAGTAGAAATTTGCCACTTGGCTGACCCAGCAGGAGCAAACGTTTGCCAAAAATGTACACAGAATGAGCTTTTCAGTGAATAGCAGCCAGGCACATTTTAGCTAGTTTTACTTGTAAGTGGGGTTGGAAACGCTTTTCAGGATCAGTACTGGGCTCAAAAGATGCAGCTCTGAGGTCTCTCCTGATAGGAGGTAGTTAAGTAGAACTTCGCTGCTCAGCTGACCCGGCAGGAGCAAATGTATGCCAAAAATGTACGCAGAATGAGCTTTTCATTGAAGAGCAGCCAGGCAAATTCTAGCAAGTTTCACTTGTAAGTAGGGTTGGAAATGCTTTTCAGGCTCAGTACTGCGCTCAAAAGATGCAGCCCCGAGGTCTCCCATGATAGCAGGTGGTTAAGTAAAAAATGTACCACTTGGCTGACCCAGCAGGCGCAAACGTATGCCAAAAATGTACACAGAATGAGCTTTTCAGTGAATAGCAGCCAGGCACATTTTAGCTAGTTTTACTTGTAAGTGGGGTTGGAAACGCTTTTCAGGATCAGTACTGGGCTCAAAACACGCAGCCCTGAGGTCTCTCATGATAGCAGGTGGTTAAATAGAAATTCGCTGCTCATCTGACCCGGCGGGAGCAAACGTATGCCAAAAATGTACGCAGAATGAGCTTTTCAGTGAAGAGCAGCCAGGCACATTCTAGCAAGTTTTACTTGTAAGTGTGGTTGGAAACGCTTTTCAGGCTCAGTACTGCGCTCAAAAGATGCAGGCCCGAGGTCTCTCATGATAGCAGGTGGTTAAGTAGAAATTTGCCACTTGGCTGACCCAGCAGGAGCAAACGTATGCCAAAAATGTACACAGAATGAGCTTTTCAGTGAATAGCAGCCAGGCACATTTTAGCTAGTTTTACTTGTAAGTGGGGTTGGAAACGCTTTTCAGGCTCAGTACTGGGCTCAAAACATGCAGCCCTGAGGTCTCTCATGATAGCAGGTGGTTTAATAGAAATTTGCTGCTCAGCTGACCCGGTAGGAGCAAACGTATGCCAACAATGTAAGCAGAATGAGCTTTTCAGTGAATAGAAGCCAGGCACATTTTAGCTAGTTTTACTTGTAAGTGGGGTTGGAAATGCTTTTCAGGCTCAGTACTGGGCTCAAAAGATGCAGCTCTGAGGTCTTTCCTGATAGGAGGTAGTTAAGTAGAACTTCGCTGCTCAGCTGACCCGGCAGGAGCAAATGTATGCCAAAAATGTACGCAGAATGAGCTTTTCAGTGAAGAGCAGCCAGGCACATTCTAGCAAGTTTTACTTGTAAGTGGGGTTGGAAACGCTTTTCAGGCTCAGTACTGCGCTCAAAAGATGCAGCCCTGATGTCTCTCATGATAGCAGGTGGTTAAGTAGAAATTTGCCACTTGGCTGACCCAGCAGGAGCAAACGTATGCCAAAAATTTACACAGAATGAGCTTTTCAGTGAATAGCAGCCAGGCACATTTTAGCTAGTTTTACTTGTAAGTGGGGTTGGAAACGCTTTTCAGGATCAGTACTGGGCTCAAAAGATGCAGCTCTGAGGTCTCTCCTGATAGGAGGTAGTTAAGTAGAACTTCGCTGCTCAGCTGACCCGGCAGGAGCAAATGTATGCCAAAAATGTACGCAGAATGAGCTTTTCATTGAAGAGCAGCCAGGCAAATTCTAGCAAGTTTCACTTGTAAGTAGGGTTGGAAATGCTTTTCAGGCTCAGTACTGCGCTCAAAAGATGCAGCCCCGAGGTCTCCCGTGATAGCAGGTGGTTAAGTAAAAAATGTACCACTTGGCTGACCCAGCAGGCGCAAACGTATGCCAAAAATGTACACAGAATGAGCTTTTCAGTGAATAGCAGCCAGGCACATTTTAGCTAGTTTTACTTGTAAGTGGGGTTGGAAACGCTTTTCAGGATCAGTACTGGGCTCAAAACACGCAGCCCTGAGGTCTCTCATGATAGCAGGTGGTTAAATAGAAATTCGCTGCTCATCTGACCCGGCGGGAGCAAACGTATGCCAAAAATGTACGCAGAATGAGCTTTTCAGTGAAGAGCAGCCAGGCACATTCTAGCAAGTTTTACTTGTAAGTGTGGTTGGAAACGCTTTTCAGGCTCAGTACTGCGCTCAAAATATGCAGGCCCGAGGTCTCTCATGATAGCAGGTGGTTAAGTAGAAATTTGCCACTTGGCTGACCCAGCAGGAGCAAACGTATGCCAAAAATGTACACAGAATGAGCTTTTCAGTGAATAGCAGCCAGGCACATTTTAGCTAGTTTTACTTGTAAGTGGGGTTGGAAACGCTTTTCAGGCTCAGTACTGGGCTCAAAACATGCAGCCCTGAGGTCTCTCATGATAGCAGGTGGTTTAATAGAAATTTGCTGCTCAGCTGACCCGGTAGGAGCAAACGTATGCCAACAATGTAAGCAGAATGAGCTTTTCAGTGAATAGCAGCCAGGCACATTTTAGCTAGTTTTACTGGTAAGTGGGGTTGGAAACGCTTTTCAGGATCAGTACTGGGCTCAAAACATGCAGCCCTGAGCTCTCTCATGATAGCAGGTGGTTAAATAAAAATTCGCTGCTCAGCTGACCCAGCAGGAGCAAACGTATGCCAAAAATGCATGCAGAATGAGCTTTTCAGTAAAGAGCAGCCAGACACATTGTAGCTAGTTTTACTTGTAAGTGGGGTTGGAAACGCTTTTCAGGCTCAGTACTGGGCTCAAAACATGCAGCCCTGAGGTCTCTCATGATAGCAGGTGGTTACATGGAAATTCGCTGCTCAGCTGACCCGGTAGGAGCAAACGTATGCCAAAAATGTAAGCAGAATGAGCTTTTAAGTGAATAGCAGCCAGGCACATTTTAGCTAGTTTTACTTGTAAGTGGGGTTGGAAACGCTTTTCAGGCTCAGTACTGGGCTCAAAACATGCAGCCCTGAGGTCTCTCATGATTGTAGGTGGTTAAATAGAAATTCGCTGCTCAGCTGACCCAGTAGGAGCAAATGTATGCCAAAAATGTACACAGAATGAGCTTTTCAGTGAAGAGCAGCCAGGCACATTTTAGCTAGTTTTACTTGTAAGTGGGGTTGGAAACGCTTTTCAGGATCAGTACTGGGCTCAAAACATGCAGCCTTGAGGTCTCTCATGATAGCAGGTGGTTAAGTAGAAATTTGCCACTTGGCGGACCCAGCAGGAGCAAACGTATGCCAAAAATGTACACAGAATGAGCTTTTCAGTGAAGAGAAGACAGGCACATTTTAGCTAGTTTTACTTGTAAGTGGGGTTGGAAACGCTTTTCAGGCTCAGTACTGGGCTCAAAACATGCAGCCCTGAGGTCTCTCATGATAGCAGGTGGTTAAATAGAAATTCGCTGCTCAGCTGACCCGGCAGGAGCAAATGTATGCCAAAATTGTACACAGAATGAGCTTTTCAGTGAAGAGCAGCCAGGCACATTTCAGCTAGTTTTACCTGTAAGTGGGTTGGAAACGCTTTTCAGGATCAGTACTGGGCTCAAAACATGCAGCCCTGAGGTCTCTCATGATAGCAGGTGGTTAAGTAGAAATTTGCCACTTGGCTGACCCAGCAGGAGCAAACGTTTGCCAAAAATGTACACAGAATGAGCTTTTCAGTGAATAGCAGCCAGGCACATTTTAGCTAGTTTTACTTGTAAGTGGGGTTGGAAACGCTTTTCAGGATCAGTACTGGGCTCAAAAGATGCAGCTCTGAGGTCTCTCCTGATAGGAGGTAGTTAAGTAGAACTTCGCTGCTCAGCTGACCCGGCAGGAGCAAATGTATGCCAAAAATGTACGCAGAATGAGCTTTTCATTGAAGAGCAGCCAGGCAAATTCTAGCAAGTTTCACTTGTAAGTAGGGTTGGAAATGCTTTTCAGGCTCAGTACTGCGCTCAAAAGATGCAGCCCCGAGGTCTCCCATGATAGCAGGTGGTTAAGTAAAAAATGTACCACTTGGCTGACCCAGCAGGCGCAAACGTATGCCAAAAATGTACACAGAATGAGCTTTTCAGTGAATAGCAGCCAGGCACATTTTAGCTAGTTTTACTTGTAAGTGGGGTTGGAAACGCTTTTCAGGATCAGTACTGGGCTCAAAACACGCAGCCCTGAGGTCTCTCATGATAGCAGGTGGTTAAATAGAAATTCGCTGCTCATCTGACCCGGCGGGAGCAAACGTATGCCAAAAATGTACGCAGAATGAGCTTTTCAGTGAAGAGCAGCCAGGCACATTCTAGCAAGTTTTACTTGTAAGTGTGGTTGGAAACGCTTTTCAGGCTCAGTACTGCGCTCAAAAGATGCAGGCCCGAGGTCTCTCATGATAGCAGGTGGTTAAGTAGAAATTTGCCACTTGGCTGACCCAGCAGGAGCAAACGTATGCCAAAAATGTACACAGAATGAGCTTTTCAGTGAATAGCAGCCAGGCACATTTTAGCTAGTTTTACTTGTAAGTGGGGTTGGAAACGCTTTTCAGGCTCAGTACTGGGCTCAAAACATGCAGCCCTGAGGTCTCTCATGATAGCAGGTGGTTAAATAGAAATTTGCTGCTCAGCTGACCCGGTAGGAGCAAACGTATGCCAACAATGTAAGCAGAATGAGCTTTTCAGTGAATAGAAGCCAGGCACATTTTAGCTAGTTTTACTTGTAAGTGGGGTTGGAAATGCTTTTCAGGCTCAGTACTGGGCTCAAAAGATGCAGCTCTGAGGTCTTTCCTGATAGGAGGTAGTTAAGTAGAACTTCGCTGCTCAGCTGACCCGGCAGGAGCAAATGTATGCCAAAAATGTACGCAGAATGAGCTTTTCAGTGAAGAGCAGCCAGGCACATTCTAGCAAGTTTTACTTGTAAGTGGGGTTGGAAACGCTTTTCAGGCTCAGTACTGCGCTCAAAAGATGCAGCCCTGATGTCTCTCATGATAGCAGGTGGTTAAGTAGAAATTTGCCACTTGGCTGACCCAGCAGGAGCAAACGTATGCCAAAAATTTACACAGAATGAGCTTTTCAGTGAATAGCAGCCAGGCACATTTTAGCTAGTTTTACTTGTAAGTGGGGTTGGAAACGCTTTTCAGGATCAGTACTGGGCTCAAAACATGCAGCCCTGAGCTCTCTCATGATAGCAGGTGGTTAAATAGAAATTCGCTGCTCAGCTGACCCAGCAGGAGCAAACGTATGCCAAAAATGCATGCAGAATGAGCTTTTCAGTGAATAGCAGCCAGGCACATTTTTTAGCTAGTTTTACTTGTAAGTGGGGTTGGAAATGCTTTTCAGGCTCGGTACTGGGCTCAAAAGATGCAGCTCTGAGCTCTCTCCTGATAGGAGGTAGTTAAGTAGAACTTCGCTGCTCAGCTGACCCGGCAGGAGCAAATGTACGCAGAAAGAGCTTTTCAGTGAAGAGCAGCCAGGCACATTCTAGCAAGTTTTACTTGTAAGTGGGGTTGGAAACGCTTTTCAGGCTCAGTACTGCGCTCAAAAGATGCAGCCCTGAGGTCTCTCATGATAGCAGGAGGTTAAGTAGAAATTTGCCACTTGGCTGACCCAGCAGGAGCAAACGTATGCCAAAAATGTACACAGAATGAGCTTTTCAGTGAATAGCAGCCAGGCACATTTCAGCTAGTTTTACTTGTAAGTGGGGTTGGAAACGCCTTGGAGGATCAGTACTGGGCTCAAAACATGCAGCCCTGAGGTCTCTCATGATAGCAGGTGGTTAAATAGAAATTTGCTGCTCAGCTGACCCGGCAGGAGCAAATGTATGCCAAAAATGTACACAGAATGAGCTTTTCAGTGAAGAGCAGCCAGGCACATTTTAGCTAGTTTTACTTGTAAGTGGGGTTGGAAACGCTTTTCAGGCTCAGTACTGGGCTCAAAACATGCAGCCCTGAGGTCTCCCATGATTGCAGGTGGTTAAATAGAAATTCGCTGCTCAGCTGACCCGGTAGGAGCAAACGTATGCCAAAAATGTAAGCAGAATGAGCTTTTTTTAGTGAATAGCAGCCAGGCACATTTTCGCTAGTTTTACTTGTAAGTGGGGTTGGAAATGCTTTTCAGGCTCAGTACTGGGCTCAAAAGATGCAACTCTGAGGTCTCTCCTGATAGCAGGTAGTTAAGTTGAACTTCGCTGCTCAGCTGACCCGGCAGGAGCAAATGTATGCCAAAAATGCACGCAGAATGAGCTTTTCAGTGAAGAGCAGCCAGGCATATTCTAGCAAGTTTTACTTGTAAGTGGGGTTGGAAACGCTTTTCAGGCTCAGTACTGCGCTCAAAAGATGCAGCCCTGAGGTCTCTCATAATAGCAGGTGGTTAAGTAGAAATTTACCACTTGGCTGACCCAGCAGGAGCAAACGTATGCCAAAAATGTACACAGAATGAGCTTTTCAGTGAATAGCAGCCAGGCACATTTTAGCTAGTTTTACTGGTAAGTGGGGTTGGAAACGCTTTTCAGGATCAGTACTGGGCTCAAAACATGCAGCCCTGAGCTCTCTCATGATAGCAGGTGGTTAAATAGAAATTCGCTGCTCAGCTGACCCAGCAGGAGCAAACGTATGCCAAAAATGCATGCAGAATGAGCTTTTCAGTAAAGAGCAGCCAGACACATTGTAGCTAGTTTTACTTGTAAGTGGGGTTGGAAACGCTTTTCAGGCTCAGTACTGGGCTCAAAACATGTAGCCCTGAGGTCTCTCATGATAGCAGGTGGTTACATGGAAATTCGCTGCTCAGCTGACCCGGTAGGAGCAAACGTATGCCAAAAATGTAAGCAGAATGAGCTTTTCAGTGAATAGCAGCCAGGCACATTTTAGCTAGTTTTACTTGTAAGTGGGGTTGGAAACGCTTTTCAGGCTCAGTACTGGGCTCAAAACATGCAGCCCTGAGGTCTCTCATGATTGTAGGTGGTTAAATAGAAATTCGCTGCTCAGCTGACCCAGTAGGAGCAAATGTATGCCAAAAATGTACACAGAATGAGCTTTTCAGTGAAGAGCAGCCAGGCACATTTTAGCTAGTTTTACTTGTAAGTGGGGTTGGAAACGCTTTTCAGGATCAGTACTGGGCTCAAAACATGCAGCCTTGAGGTCTCTCATGATAGCAGGTGGTTACGTAGAAATTTGCCACTTGGCGGACCCAGCAGGAGCAAACGTATGCCAAAATTGTACACAGAATGAGCTTTTCAGTGAAGAGCAGCCAGGCACATTTCAGCTAGTTTTACCTGTAAGTGGGTTGGAAACGCTTTTCAGGATCAGTACTGGGCTCAAAACATGCAGCCCTGAGGTCTCTCATGATAGCAGGTGGTTAAGTAGAAATTTGCCACTTGGCTGACCCAGCAGGAGCAAACGTTTGCCAAAAATGTACACAGAATGAGCTTTTCAGTGAATAGCAGCCAGGCACATTTTAGCTAGTTTTACTTGTAAGTGGGGTTGGAAACGCTTTTCAGGATCAGTACTGGGCTCAAAAGATGCAGCTCTGAGGTCTCTCCTGATAGGAGGTAGTTAAGTAGAACTTCGCTGCTCAGCTGACCCGGCAGGAGCAAATGTATGCCAAAAATGTACGCAGAATGAGCTTTTCAGTGAAGAGCAGCCAGGCAAATTCTAGCAAGTTTCACTTGTAAGTAGGGTTGGAAATGCTTTTCAGGCTCAGTACTGCGCTCAAAAGATGCAGCCCCGAGGTCTCCCATGATAGCAGGTGGTTAAGTAAAAAATGTACCACTTGGCTGACCCAGCAGGCGCAAACGTATGCCAAAAATGTACACAGAATGAGCTTTTCAGTGAATAGCAGCCAGGCACATTTTAGCTAGTTTTACTTGTAAGTGGGGTTGGAAACGCTTTTCAGGATCAGTACTGGGCTCAAAACACGCAGCCCTGAGGTCTCTCATGATAGCAGGTGGTTAAATAGAAATTCGCTGCTCATCTGACCCGGCGGGAGCAAACGTATGCCAAAAATGTACGCAGAATGAGCTTTTCAGTGAAGAGCAGCCAGGCACATTCTAGCAAGTTTTACTTGTAAGTGTGGTTGGAAACGCTTTTCAGGCTCAGTACTGCGCTCAAAAGATGCAGCCCCGAGGTCTCTCATGATAGCAGGTGGTTAAGTAGAAATTTGCCACTTGGCTGACCCAGCAGGAGCAAACGTATGCCAAAAATGTACACAGAATGAGCTTTTCAGTGAATAGCAGCCAGGCACATTTTAGCTAGTTTTACTTGTAAGTGGGGTTGGAAACGCTTTTCAGGCTCAGTACTGGGCTCAAAACATGCAGCCCTGAGGTCTCTCATGATAGCAGGTGGTTAAATAGAAATTTGCTGCTCAGCTGACCCGGTAGGAGCAAACGTATGCCAACAATGTAAGCAGAATGAGCTTTTCAGTGAATAGAATCCAGGCACATTTTAGCTAGTTTTACTTGTAAGTGGGGTTGGAAATGCTTTTCAGGCTCAGTACTGGGCTCAAAAGATGCAGCTCTGAGGTCTCTCCTGATAGGAGGTAGTTAAGTAGAACTTCGCTGCTCAGCTGACCCGGCAGGAGCAAATGTATGCCAAAAATGTACGCAGAATGAGCTTTTCAGTGAAGAGCAGCCAGGCACATTCTAGCAAGTTTTACTTGTAAGTGGGGTTGGAAACGCTTTTCAGGCTCAGTACTGCGCTCAAAAGATGCAGCCCTGATGTCTCTCATGATAGCAGGTGGTTAAGTAGAAATTTGCCACTTGGCTGACCCAGCAGGAGCAAACGTATGCCAAAAATGTACACAGAATGAGCTTTTCAGTGAATAGCAGCCAGGCACATTTTAGCTAGTTTTACTTGTAAGTGGGGTTGGAAACGCTTTTCAGGATCAGTACTGGGCTCAAAACATGCAGCCCTGAGGTCTCTCATGATAGCAGGTGGTTAAGTAGAAATTTGCCACTTGGCTGACCCAGCAGGAGCAAACGTATGCCAAAAATGTACACAGAATGAGCTTTTCAGTGAATAGCAGCCAGGCACATTTTTTAGCTAGTTTTACTTGTAAGTGGGGTTGGAAATGCTTTTCAGGCTCGGTACTGGGCTCAAAAGATGCAGCTCTGAGCTCTCTCCTGATAGGAGGTAGTTAAGTAGAACTTCGCTGCTCAGCTGACCCGGCAGGAGCAAATGTACGCAGAAAGAGCTTTTCAGTGAAGAGCAGCCAGGCACATTCTAGCAAGTTTTACTTGTAAGTGGGGTTGGAAACGCTTTTCAGGCTCAGTACTGCGCTCAAAAGATGCAGCCCTGAGGTCTCTCATGATAGCAGGAGGTTAAGTAGAAATTTGCCACTTGGCTGACCCAGCAGGAGCAAACGTATGCCAAAAATTTACACAGAATGAGCTTTTCAGTGAATAGCAGCCAGGCACATTTCAGCTAGTTTTACTTGTAAGTGGGGTTGGAAATGCCTTGGAGGATCAGTACTGGGCTCAAAACATGCAGCCCTGAGGTCTCTCATGATAGCAGGTGGTTAAATAGAAATTTGCTGCTCAGCTGACCCGGCAGGAGCAAATGTATGCCAAAAATGTACACAGAATGAGCTTTTCAGTGAAGAGCAGCCAGGCACATTTTAGCTAGTTTTACTTGTAAGTGGGGTTGGAAACGCTTTTCAGGCTCAGTACTGGGCTCAAAACATGCAGCCCTGAGGTCTCCCATGATTGCAGGTGGTTAAATAGAAATTCGCTGCTCAGCTGACCCGGTAGGAGCAAACGTATGCCAAAAATGTAAGCAGAATGAGCTTTTTTTAGTGAATAGCAGCCAGGCACATTTTCGCTAGTTTTACTTGTAAGTGGGGTTGGAAATGCTTTTCAGGCTCAGTACTGGGCTCAAAAGATGCAACTCTGAGGTCTCTCCTGATAGCAGGTAGTTAAGTTGAACTTCGCTGCTCAGCTGACCCGGCAGGAGCAAATGTATGCCAAAAATGCACGCAGAATGAGCTTTTCAGTGAAGAGCAGCCAGGCATATTCTAGCAAGTTTTACTTGTAAGTGGGGTTGGAAACGCTTTTCAGGCTCAGTACTGCGCTCAAAAGATGCAGCCCTGAGGTCTCTCATAATAGCAGGTGGTTAAGTAGAAATTTACCACTTGGCTGACCCAGCAGGAGCAAACGTATGCCAAAAATGTACACAGAATGAGCTTTTCAGTGAATAGCAGCCAGGCACATTTTAGCTAGTTTTACTGGTAAGTGGGGTTGGAAACGCTTTTCAGGATCAGTACTGGGCTCAAAACATGCAGCCCTGAGCTCTCTCATGATAGCAGGTGGTTAAATAGAAATTCGCTGCTCAGCTGACCCAGCAGGAGCAAACGTATGCCAAAAATGCATGCAGAATGAGCTTTTCAGTAAAGAGCAGCCAGACACATTGTAGCTAGTTTTACTTGTAAGTGGGGTTGGAAACGCTTTTCAGGCTCAGTACTGGGCTCAAAACATGCAGCCCTGAGGTCTCTCATGATAGCAGGTGGTTACATGGAAATTCGCTGCTCAGCTGACCCGGTAGGAGCAAACGTATGCCAAAAATGTAAGCAGAATGAGCTTTTCAGTGAATAGCAGCCAGGCACATTTTAGCTAGTTTTACTTGTAAGTGGGGTTGGAAACGCTTTTCAGGCTCAGTACTGGGCTCAAAACATGCAGCCCTGAGGTCTCTCATGATTGTAGGTGGTTAAATAGAAATTCGCTGCTCAGCTGACCCAGTAGGAGCAAATGTATGCCAAAAATGTACACAGAATGAGCTTTTCAGTGAAGAGCAGCCAGGCACATTTTAGCTAGTTTTATTTGTAAGTGGGTTATGAAACGCTTTTCAGGATCAGTACTGGGCGCAAAACATGCAGCCTTGAGGTCTCTCATGATAGCAGGTGGTTAAGTAGAAATTTGCCACTTGGCGGACCCAGCAGGAGCAAACGTATGCCAAAATTGTACACAGAATGAGCTTTTCAGTGAAGAGCAGCCAGGCACATTTCAGCTAGTTTTACCTGTAAGTGGGTTGGAAACGCTTTTCAGGATCAGTACTGGGCTCAAAACATGCAGCCCTGAGGTCTCTCATGATAGCAGGTGGTTAAGTAGAAATTTGCCACTTGGCTGACCCAGCAGGAGCAAACGTTTGCCAAAAATGTACACAGAATGAGCTTTTCAGTGAATAGCAGCCAGGCACATTTTAGCTAGTTTTACTTGTAAGTGGGGTTGGAAACGCTTTTCAGGATCAGTACTGGGCTCAAAAGATGCAGCTCTGAGGTCTCTCCTGATAGGAGGTAGTTAAGTAGAACTTCGCTGCTCAGCTGACCCGGCAGGAGCAAATGTATGCCAAAAATGTACGCAGAATGAGCTTTTCAGTGAAGAGCAGCCAGGCAAATTCTAGCAAGTTTCACTTGTAAGTAGGGTTGGAAATGCTTTTCAGGCTCAGTACTGCGCTCAAAAGATGCAGCCCCGAGGTCTCCCATGATAGCAGGTGGTTAAGTAAAAAATGTACCACTTGGCTGACCCAGCAGGCGCAAACGTATGCCAAAAATGTACACAGAATGAGCTTTTCAGTGAATAGCAGCCAGGCACATTTTAGCTAGTTTTACTTGTAAGTGGGGTTGGAAACGCTTTTCAGGATCAGTACTGGGCTCAAAACACGCAGCCCTGAGGTCTCTCATGATAGCAGGTGGTTAAATAGAAATTCGCTGCTCATCTGACCCGGCGGGAGCAAACGTATGCCAAAAATGTACGCAGAATGAGCTTTTCAGTGAAGAGCAGCCAGGCACATTCTAGCAAGTTTTACTTGTAAGTGTGGTTGGAAACGCTTTTCAGGCTCAGTACTGCGCTCAAAAGATGCAGCCCCGAGGTCTCTCATGATAGCAGGTGGTTAAGTAGAAATTTGCCACTTGGCTGACCCAGCAGGAGCAAACGTATGCCAAAAATGTACACAGAATGAGCTTTTCAGTGAATAGCAGCCAGGCACATTTTAGCTAGTTTTACTTGTAAGTGGGGTTGGAAACGCTTTTCAGGCTCAGTACTGGGCTCAAAACATGCAGCCCTGAGGTCTCTCATGATAGCAGGTGGTTAAATAGAAATTTGCTGCTCAGCTGACCCGGTAGGAGAAAACGTATGCCAACAATGTAAGCAGAATGAGCTTTTCAGTGAATAGAATCCAGGCACATTTTAGCTAGTTTTACTTGTAAGTGGGGTTGGAAATGCTTTTCAGGATCAGTACTGGGCTCAAAACATGCAGCCCTGAGGTCTCTCATGATAGCAGGTGGTTAAGTAGAAATTTGCCACTTGGCTGACCCAGCAGGAGCAAACGTATGCCAAAAATGTACACAGAATGAGCTTTTCAGTGAATAGCAGCCAGGCACATTTTTTAGCTAGTTTTACTTGTAAGTGGGGTTGGAAATGCTTTTCAGGCTCGGTACTGGGCTCAAAAGATGCAGCTCTGAGCTCTCTCCTGATAGGAGGTAGTTAAGTAGAACTTCGCTGCTCAGCTGACCCGGCAGGAGCAAATGTACGCAGAAAGAGCTTTTCAGTGAAGAGCAGCCAGGCACATTCTAGCAAGTTTTACTTGTAAGTGGGGTTGGAAACGCTTTTCAGGCTCAGTACTGCGCTCAAAAGATGCAGCCCTGAGGTCTCTCATGATAGCAGGAGGTTAAGTAGAAATTTGCCACTTGGCTGACCCAGCAGGAGCAAACGTATGCCAAAAATTTACACAGAATGAGCTTTTCAGTGAATAGCAGCCAGGCACATTTCAGCTAGTTTTACTTGTAAGTGGGGTTGGAAATGCCTTGGAGGATCAGTACTGGGCTCAAAACATGCAGCCCTGAGGTCTCTCATGATAGCAGGTGGTTAAATAGAAATTTGCTGCTCAGCTGACCCGGCAGGAGCAAATGTATGCCAAAAATGTACACAGAATGAGCTTTTCAGTGAAGAGCAGCCAGGCACATTTTAGCTAGTTTTACTTGTAAGTGGGGTTGGAAACGCTTTTCAGGCTCAGTACTGGGCTCAAAACATGCAGCCCTGAGGTCTCCCATGATTGCAGGTGGTTAAATAGAAATTCGCTGCTCAGCTGACCCGGTAGGAGCAAACGTATGCCAAAAATGTAAGCAGAATGAGCTTTTTTTAGTGAATAGCAGCCAGGCACATTTTCGCTAGTTTTACTTGTAAGTGGGGTTGGAAATGCTTTTCAGGCTCAGTACTGGGCTCAAAAGATGCAACTCTGAGGTCTCTCCTGATAGCAGGTAGTTAAGTTGAACTTCGCTGCTCAGCTGACCCGGCAGGAGCAAATGTATGCCAAAAATGCACGCAGAATGAGCTTTTCAGTGAAGAGCAGCCAGGCATATTCTAGCAAGTTTTACTTGTAAGTGGGGTTGGAAACGCTTTTCAGGCTCAGTACTGCGCTCAAAAGATGCAGCCCTGAGGTCTCTCATAATAGCAGGTGGTTAAGTAGAAATTTACCACTTGGCTGACCCAGCAGGAGCAAACGTATGCCAAAAATGTACACAGAATGAGCTTTTCAGTGAATAGCAGCCAGGCACATTTTAGCTAGTTTTACTGGTAAGTGGGGTTGGAAACGCTTTTCAGGATCAGTACTGGGCTCAAAACATGCAGCCCTGAGCTCTCTCATGATAGCAGGTGGTTAAATAGAAATTCGCTGCTCAGCTGACCCAGCAGGAGCAAACGTATGCCAAAAATGCATGCAGAATGAGCTTTTCAGTAAAGAGCAGCCAGACACATTGTAGCTAGTTTTACTTGTAAGTGGGGTTGGAAACGCTTTTCAGGCTCAGTACTGGGCTCAAAACATGCAGCCCTGAGGTCTCTCATGATAGCAGGTGGTTACATGGAAATTCGCTGCTCAGCTGACCCGGTAGGAGCAAACGTATGCCAAAAATGTAAGCAGAATGAGCTTTTCAGTGAATAGCAGCCAGGCACATTTTAGCTAGTTTTACTTGTAAGTGGGGTTGGAAACGCTTTTCAGGCTCAGTACTGGGCTCAAAACATGCAGCCCTGAGGTCTCTCATGATTGTAGGTGGTTAAATAGAAATTCGCTGCTCAGCTGACCCAGTAGGAGCAAATGTATGCCAAAAATGTACACAGAATGAGCTTTTCAGTGAAGAGCAGCCAGGCACATTTTAGCTAGTTTTATTTGTAAGTGGGTTATGAAACGCTTTTCAGGATCAGTACTGGGCGCAAAACATGCAGCCTTGAGGTCTCTCATGATAGCAGGTGGTTAAGTAGAAATTTGCCACTTGGCGGACCCAGCAGGAGCAAACGTATGCCAAAATTGTACACAGAATGAGCTTTTCAGTGAAGAGCAGCCAGGCACATTTCAGCTAGTTTTACCTGTAAGTGGGTTGGAAACGCTTTTCAGGATCAGTACTGGGCTCAAAACATGCAGCCCTGAGGTCTCTCATGATAGCAGGTGGTTAAGTAGAAATTTGCCACTTGGCTGACCCAGCAGGAGCAAACGTTTGCCAAAAATGTACACAGAATGAGCTTTTCAGTGAATAGCAGCCAGGCACATTTTAGCTAGTTTTACTTGTAAGTGGGGTTGGAAACGCTTTTCAGGATCAGTACTGGGCTCAAAAGATGCAGCTCTGAGGTCTCTCCTGATAGGAGGTAGTTAAGTAGAACTTCGCTGCTCAGCTGACCCGGCAGGAGCAAATGTATGCCAAAAATGTACGCAGAATGAGCTTTTCAGTGAAGAGCAGCCAGGCAAATTCTAGCAAGTTTCACTTGTAAGTAGGGTTGGAAATGCTTTTCAGGCTCAGTACTGCGCTCAAAAGATGCAGCCCCGAGGTCTCCCATGATAGCAGGTGGTTAAGTAAAAAATGTACCACTTGGCTGACCCAGCAGGCGCAAACGTATGCCAAAAATGTACACAGAATGAGCTTTTCAGTGAATAGCAGCCAGGCACATTTTAGCTAGTTTTACTTGTAAGTGGGGTTGGAAACGCTTTTCAGGATCAGTACTGGGCTCAAAACACGCAGCCCTGAGGTCTCTCATGATAGCAGGTGGTTAAATAGAAATTCGCTGCTCATCTGACCCGGCGGGAGCAAACGTATGCCAAAAATGTACGCAGAATGAGCTTTTCAGTGAAGAGCAGCCAGGCACATTCTAGCAAGTTTTACTTGTAAGTGTGGTTGGAAACGCTTTTCAGGCTCAGTACTGCGCTCAAAAGATGCAGCCCCGAGGTCTCTCATGATAGCAGGTGGTTAAGTAGAAATTTGCCACTTGGCTGACCCAGCAGGAGCAAACGTATGCCAAAAATGTACACAGAATGAGCTTTTCAGTGAATAGCAGCCAGGCACATTTTAGCTAGTTTTACTTGTAAGTGGGGTTGGAAACGCTTTTCAGGCTCAGTACTGGGCTCAAAACATGCAGCCCTGAGGTCTCTCATGATAGCAGGTGGTTAAATAGAAATTTGCTGCTCAGCTGACCCGGTAGGAGAAAACGTATGCCAACAATGTAAGCAGAATGAGCTTTTCAGTGAATAGAATCCAGGCACATTTTAGCTAGTTTTACTTGTAAGTGGGGTTGGAAATGCTTTTCAGGCTCAGTACTGGGCTCAAAAGATGCAGCTCTGAGGTCTCTCCTGATAGGAGGTAGTTAAGTAGAACTTCGCTGCTCAGCTGACCCGGCAGGAGCAAATGTATGCCAAAAATGTACGCAGAATGAGCTTTTCAGTGAAGAGCAGCCAGGCACATTCTAGCAAGTTTTACTTGTAAGTGGGGTTGGAAACGCTTTTCAGGCTCAGTACTGCGCTCAAAAGATGCAGCCCTGATGTCTCTCATGATAGCAGGTGGTTAAGTAGAAATTTGCCACTTGGCTGACCCAGCAGGAGCAAACGTATGCCAAAAATGTACACAGAATGAGCTTTTCAGTGAATAGCAGCCAGGCACATTTTAGCTAGTTTTACTTGTAAGTGGGGTTGGAAACGCTTTTCAGGATCAGTACTGGGCTCAAAACATGCAGCCCTGAGGTCTCTCATGATAGCAGGTGGTTAAGTAGAAATTTGCCACTTGGCTGACCCAGCAGGAGCAAACGTATGCCAAAAATGTACACAGAATGAGCTATTCAGTGAATAGCAGCCAGGCACATTTTTTAGCTAGTTTTACTTGTAAGTGGGGTTGGAAATGCTTTTCAGGCTCGGTACTGGGCTCAAAAGATGCAGCTCTGAGCTCTCTCCTGATAGGAGGTAGTTAAGTAGAACTTCGCTGCTCAGCTGACCCGGCAGGAGCAAATGTACGCAGAAAGAGCTTTTCAGTGAAGAGCAGCCAGGCACATTCTAGCAAGTTTTACTTGTAAGTGGGGTTGGAAACGCTTTTCAGGCTCAGTACTGCGCTCAAAAGATGCAGCCCTGAGGTCTCTCATGATAGCAGGAGGTTAAGTAGAAATTTGCCACTTGGCTGACCCAGCAGGAGCAAACGTATGCCAAAAATTTACACAGAATGAGCTTTTCAGTGAATAGCAGCCAGGCACATTTCAGCTAGTTTTGCTTGTAAGTGGGGTTGGAAACGCTTTTGAGGATCAGTACTGGGCTCAAAACATGCAGCCCTGAGGTCTCTCATGATAGCAGGTGGTTAAATAGAAATTTGCTGCTCAGCTGACCCGGCAGGAGCAAATGTATGCCAAAAATGTACACAGAATGAGCTTTTCAGTGAAGAGCAGCCAGGCACATTTTAGCTAGTTTTACTTGTAAGTGGGGTTGGAAACGCTTTTCAGGCTCAGTACTGGGCTCAAAACATGCAGCCCTGAGGTCTCCCATGATTGCAGGTGGTTAAATAGAAATTCGCTGCTCAGCTGACCCGGTAGGAGCAAACGTATGCCAAAAATGTAAGCAGAATGAGCTTTTTTTAGTGAATAGCAGCCAGGCACATTTTCGCTAGTTTTACTTGTAAGTGGGGTTGGAAATGCTTTTCAGGCTCAGTACTGGGCTCAAAAGATGCAACTCTGAGGTCTCTCCTGATAGCAGGTAGTTAAGTTGAACTTCGCTGCTCAGCTGACCCGGCAGGAGCAAATGTATGCCAAAAATGCACGCAGAATGAGCTTTTCAGTGAAGAGCAGCCAGGCATATTCTAGCAAGTTTTACTTGTAAGTGGGGTTGGAAACGCTTTTCAGGCTCAGTACTGCGCTCAAAAGATGCAGCCCTGAGGTCTCTCATAATAGCAGGTGGTTAAGTAGAAATTTACCACTTGGCTGACCCAGCAGGAGCAAACGTATGCCAAAAATGTACACAGAATGAGCTTTTCAGTGAATAGCAGCCAGGCACATTTTAGCTAGTTTTACTGGTAAGTGGGGTTGGAAACGCTTTTCAGGATCAGTACTGGGCTCAAAACATGCAGCCCTGAGCTCTCTCATGATAGCAGGTGGTTAAATAGAAATTCGCTGCTCAGCTGACCCAGCAGGAGCAAACGTATGCCAAAAATGCATGCAGAATGAGCTTTTCAGTAAAGAGCAGCCAGACACATTGTAGCTAGTTTTATTTGTAAGTGGGGTTGGAAACGCTTTTCAGGCTCAGTACTGGGCTCAAAACATGCAGCCCTGAGGTCTCTCATGATAGCAGGTGGTTACATGGAAATTCGCTGCTCAGCTGACCCGGTAGGAGCAAACGTATGCCAAAAATGTAAGCAGAATGAGCTTTTCAGTGAATAGCAGCCAGGCACATTTTAGCTAGTTTTACTTGTAAGTGGGGTTGGAAACGCTTTTCAGGCTCAGTACTGGGCTCAAAACATGCAGCCCTGAGGTCTCTCATGATTATAGGTGGTTAAATAGAAATTCGCTGCTCAGCTGACCCGGTAGGAGCAAACGTATGCCAAAAATGTACGCAGAATGAGCTTTTCAGTGAAGTGCAGCCAGGCACATTCTAGCAAGTTTTACTTGTAAGTGGGGTTGGAAACGCTTTTCAGGCTCAGTACTGCGCTCAAAAGATGCAGCCCTGAGGTCTCTCATAATAGCAGGTGGTTAAGTAGAAATTTACCACTTGGCTGACCCAGCAGGAGCAAACGTATGCCAAAAATGTACGCAGAATGAGCTTTTCAGTGAAGAGCAGCCAGGCACATTTTAGCTAGTTTTACTTGTAAGTGGGGTTGGAAATACTTTTCAGGCTCTGTACTGGGCTCAAAAGATGCCGCTCTGAGGTCTCTCCTGATAGGAGGTAGTTAAGTAGAACTTCGCTGCTCAGCTGACCCGGCAGGAGCAAATGTATGCCAAAAATGTACACAGAATGAGCTTTCCAGTGAAGAGTAGCCAGGCACATTTTAGCAAGTTTTACTTGTAAGTGGGGTTGGAAACGCTTTTCAGGCTCAGTACTGCATTCAAAGATGCAGCCCTCAGGTCTCTCATGATAGCAGGTGGTTAAGTAGAAATGTGCCACTTGGCTGACCCAGCAGGAGCAAACGTATGCAAAAAATGTACACAGAATGAGCTTTTCAGTGAAGAGCAGCCAGGCACATTTTAGCTAGTTTTACTGGTAAGTGGGGTTGGAAATGCTTTTCAGGCTCAGTACTGGGCTCTAAACATGCAGCCCTGAGGTCTCTCATGATAGCAGGTGGTTTAATAGAAATTCGCTGCTCAGCTGACCCGGTAGGAGCAAACGTATGCCAAAAATGTAAGCAGAATGAGCTTTTCAGTGAATAGCAGCCACGCACATTTTACCTAGTTTTACTTGTAAGTGGGGTTGGAAATGCTTTTCAGGCTCAGTACTGGGCTCAAAAGATGCAGCCCTGAGGTCTCTCATGATAGCAGGTGGTTAAGTAGAAATGTGCCACTTGGCTGACCCAGCAGGAGCAAACGTATGCCAAAAATGTACACAGAATGAGCTTTTCAGTGAATAGCAGCCAGGCACATTTTAGCTAGTTTTACTTGTAAGTGGGGTTGGAAACGCTTTTCAGGCTCAGTACTGGGCTCAAAACATGCAGCCCTGAGGTCTCTCATGATAGCAGGTGGTTAAATGAAAATTCGCTGCTCAGCTGACCCGGTATCAGCAAACGTATGCCAAAAATGTAAGCAGAATGAGCTTTTCAGTGAATAGCAGCCAGGCACATTTTAGCTAGTTTTAATTGTAAGTGGGGTTGGAAATGCTTTTCAGGCTCAGTACTGGGCTCAAAAGATGCATCTCCGAGGTCTCTCCTGATAGGAGGTAGTTAAGTAGAACTTCGCTGCTCAGCTGACCCGGCAGGAGCAAATGTATGCCTAAAATGTACGCAGAATGAGCTTTTCAGTGAAGAGCAGCCAGGCACGTTCTAGCAAGTTTTACTTGTTAGTGGCGTTTAAAACGCTTTTCAGGCTCAGTACTGGGCTCAAAACATGCAGCCCTGAGGTCTCTCATGATAGCAGGTGGTTAAATAGAAATTCGCTGCTCAGCTGACCCGGTAGGAGCAAATGTATGCCAAAAATGTACGCAGAATGAGCTTTTCAGTGAAGAGCAGCCAGGCACATTCTAGCAAGTTTTACATGTAAGTCGGGTTGGAAACGCTTTTCAGGATCTGTACTGGGCTCAAAACATGCAGCCCTGAGGTCTCTCATGATAGCAGGTGGTTAAATAGAAATTCGCTGCTCAGCTGACCCGGCAGGAGCAAACGTATGCCAAAAATGTACGCAGAATGAGCTTTTCAGTGAAGAGCAGCCAGGCACATTTTAGCTAGTTTTACTTGTAAGTGGGGTTGGAAACGCTTTTCAGGCTCAGTACTGGGCTCAGAAGATGCAGCTCTGGGGTCTCTCCTGATAGGGGGTAGTTAAGTAGAACTTCGCTGCTCAGCTGACCCGGCAGGAGCAAATGTATGCCTAAAATGTACGCAGAATGAGCTTTTCAGTGAAGAGCAGCCAGGCACATTCTAGCAAGTTTTACTTGTAAGTGGGGTTGGAAACACTTTTCAGGCTCAATACTGCGCTCAAAAGATGCAGCCCTGAGGTCTATCATGATAGCAGGTGGTTAAGTAGAAATTTGACACTTGGCTGACCCAGCAGGAGCAAACGTATGCCAAAAATGTACGCAGAATGAGCTTTTCAGTGAAGAGCAGCCAGGCACGTTCTAGCAAGTTTTACTTGTTAGTGGTGTTTAAAACGCTTTTCAGGCTCAGTACTGGGCTCAAAACATGCAGCCCTGAGGTCTCTCATGATAGCAGGTGGTTAAATAGAAATTCGCTGCTCAGCTGACCCGGCAGGAGCAAACGTATGCCAAAAATGTACGCAGAATGAGCTTTTCAGTGAAGAGCAGCCAGGCACATTCTAGCAAGTTTTACATGTAAGTGGGGTTGGAAACGCTTTTCAGGATCTGTACTGGGCTCAAAACATGCAGCCCTGAGGTCTCTCATGATAGCAAGTGGTTAAATAGAAATTCGCTGCTCAGCTGACCCGGCAGGAGCAAACGTATGCCAAAAATGTCTGCAGAATGAGCTTTTCAGTGAAGAGCAGCCAGGCACATTTTAGCTAGTTTTACTTGTAAGTGGGTTTGGAAACGCTTCACAGGCTCAGTACTGCGCTCAAAAGATGCAGCCCTGAGGTCTCTCATGATAGCAGGTGGTTAAGTAGAAATATGCCACTTGGCTGACCCAGCAGGAGCAAACGTATGCCAAAAATGTACACAGAATGAGCTTTTCAGTGAAGAGCAGCCAGGCACATTTTAGCTAGTTTTACTTGTAAGTGGGGTTGGAAACGCTTTTCAGGCTCAGTACTGGGCTCAAAACATGCAGCCCTGAGGTCTCTCATGATAGCAGGTGGTTAAATAGAAATTCGCTGCTCAGCTGACCCGGTAGGAGCAAACGTATGCCAAAAATGTACGCAGAATGAGCTTTTCAGTGAAGTGCAGCCAGGCACATTCTAGCAAGTTTTACTTGTAAGTGGGGTTGGAAACGCTTTTCAGGCTCAGTACTGCGCTCAAAAGATGCAGCCCTGAGGTCTCTCATAATAGCAGGTGGTTAAGTAGAAATTTACCACTTGGCTGACCCAGCAGGAGCAAACGTATGCCAAAAATGTACGCAGAATGAGCTTTTCAGTGAAGAGCAGCCAGGCACATTTTAGCTAGTTTTACTTGTAAGTGGGGTTGGAAACGCTTTTCAGGCTCTGTACTGGGCTCAAAAGATGCCGCTCTGAGGTCTCTCCTGATAGGAGGTAGTTAAGTAGAACTTCGCTGCTCAGCTGACCCGGCAGGAGCAAATGTATGCCAAAAATGTACACAGAATGAGCTTTTCAGTGAAGAGTAGCCAGGCACATTTTAGCAAGTTTTACTTGTAAGTGGGGTTGGAAACGCTTTTCAGGCTCAGTACTGCATTCAAAGATGCAGCCCTCAGGTCTCTCATGATAGCAGGTGGTTAAGTAGAAATGTGCCACTTGGCTGACCCAGCAGGAGCAAACGTATGCAAAAAATGTACACAGAATGAGCTTTTCAGTGAATAGCAGCCAGGCACATTTTAGCTAGTTTTACTTGTAAGTGGGGTTGGAAACGCTTTTCAGGCTCAGTACTGGGCTCAAAAGATGCAGCTCTGGGGTCTCTCCTGATAGGGGGTAGTTAAGTAGAACTTCGCTGCTCAGCTGACCCGGCAGGAGCAAATGTATGCCTAAAATGTACGCAGAATGAGCTTTTCAGTGAAGAGCAGCCAGGCACATTCTAGCAAGTTTTACTTGTAAGTGGGGTTGGAAACACTTTTCAGGCTCAATACTGCGCTCAAAAGATGCAGCCCTGAGGTCTATCATGATAGCAGGTGGTTAAGTAGAAATTTGACACTTGGCTGACCCAGCAGGAGCAAACGTATGGCAAAAATGTATGCAGAATGAGCTTTTCAGTGAAGAGCAGCCAGGCACGTTCTAGCAAGTTTTACTTGTTAGTGGCGTTTAAAACGCTTTTCAGGCTCAGTACTGGGCTCAAAACATGCAGCCCTGAGGTCTCTCATGATAGCAGGTGGTTAAATAGAAATTCGCTGCTCAGCTGACCCGGTAGGAGCAAATGTATGCCAAAAATGTACGCAGAATGAGCTTTTCAGTGAAGAGCAGCCAGGCACATTCTAGCAAGTTTTACATGTAAGTGGGGTTGGAAACGCTTTTCAGGATCTGTACTGGGCTCAAAACATGCAGCCCTGAGGTCTCTCATGATAGCAAGTGGTTAAATAGAAATTCGCTGCTCAGCTGACCCGGCAGGAGCAAACGTATGCCAAAAATGTCTGCAGAATGAGCTTTTCAGTGAAGAGCAGCCAGGCACATTTTAGCTAGTTTTACTTGTAAGTGGGTTTGGAAACGCTTCACAGGCTCAGTACTGCGCTCAAAAGATGCAGCCCTGAGGTCTCTCATGATAGCAGGTGGTTAAGTAGAAATATGCCACTTGGCTGACCCAGCAGGAGCAAACGTATGCCAAAAATGTACACAGAATGAGCTTTTCAGTGAAGAGCAGCCAGGCACATTTTAGCTAGTTTTACTTGTAAGTGGGGTTGGAAACGCTTTTCAGGCTCAGTACTGGGCTCAAAACATGCAGCCCTGAGGTCTCTCATGATAGCAATTGGTTAAATAGAAATTCGCTGCTCAGCTGACCCGGTAGGAGCAAACGTATGCCAAAAATGTACGCAGAATGAGCTTTTCAGTGAAGTGCAGCCAGGCACATTCTAGCAAGTTTTACTTGTAAGTGGGGTTGGAAACGCTTTTCAGGCTCAGTACTGCACTCAAAAGATGCATCCCTGAGGTCTCTCATAATAGCAGGTGGTTAAGTAGAAATTTACCACTTGGCTGACCCAGCAGGAGCAAACGTATGCCAAAAATGTACGCAGAATGAGCTTTTCAGTGAAGAGCAGCCAGGCACATTTTAGCTAGTTTTACTTGTAAGTGGGGTTGGAAACGCTTTTCAGGCTCTGTACTGGGCTCAAAAGATGCCGCTCTGAGGTCTCTCCTGATAGGAGGTAGTTAAGTAGAACTTCGCTGCTCAGCTGACCCGGCAGGAGCAAATGTATGCCAAAAATGTACACAGAATGAGCTTTTCAGTGAAGAGTAGCCAGGCACATTTTAGCTAGTTTTACTTGTAAGTGGGGTTGGAAACGCTTTTCAGGCTCAGTACTGCATTCAAAGATGCAGCCCTCAGGTCTCTCATGATAGCAGGTGGTTAAGTAGAAATGTGCCACTTGGCTGACCCAGCAGGAGCAAACGTATGCAAAAAATGTACACAGAATGAGCTTTTCAGTGAATAGCAGCCAGGCACATTTTAGCTAGTTTTACTTGTAAGTGGGGTTGGAAACGCTTTTCAGGCTCAGTACTGGGCTCAAAAGATGCAGCTCTGAGGTCTCTCCTGATAGGAGGTAGTTAAGTAGAACTTTGCTGCTCAGCTGACCCGGCAGGAGCAAATGTATGCCAAAAATGTACACAGAATGAGCTTTTCAGTGAAGAGCAGCCAGGCACATTTTAGCTAGTTTTACTGGTAAGTGGGGTTGGAAATGCTTTTCAGGCTCAGTACTGGGCTCTAAACATGCAGCCCTGAGGTCTCTCATGATAGCAGGTGGTTAAATAGAAATTCGCTGCTCAGCTGACCCGGTAGGAGCAAACGTATGCCAAAAATGTAAGCAGAATGAGCTTTTCAGTGAATAGCAGCCACGCACATTTTACCTAGTTTTACTTGTAAGTGGGGTTGGAAATGCTTTTCAGGCTCAGTACTGGGCTCAAAAGATGCAGCCCTGAGGTCTATCATGATAGCAGGTGGTTAAGTAGAAATTTGACACTTGGCTGACCCAGCAGGAGCAAACGTATGCCAAAAATGTACGCAGAATGAGCTTTTCAGTGAAGAGCAGCCAGGCACGTTCTAGCAAGTTTTACTTGTTAGTGGCGTTTAAAACGCTTTTCAGGCTCAGTACTGGGCTCAAAACATGCAGCCCTGAGGTCTCTCATGATAGCAGGTGGTTAAATAGAAATTCGCTGCTCAGCTGACCCGGTAGGAGCAAATGTATGCCAAAAATGTACGCAGAATGAGCTTTTCAGTGAAGAGCAGCCAGGCACATTCTAGCAAGTTTTACATGTAAGTGGGGTTGGAAACGCTTTTCAGGATCTGTACTGGGCTCAAAACATGCAGCCCTGAGGTCTCTCATGATAGCAAGTGGTTAAATAGAAATTCGCTGCTCAGCTGACCCGGCAGGAGCAAACGTATGCCAAAAATGTCTGCAGAATGAGCTTTTCAGTGAAGAGCAGCCAGGCACATTTTAGCTAGTTTTACTTGTAAGTGGGTTTGGAAACGCTTCACAGGCTCAGTACTGCGCTCAAAAGATGCAGCCCTGAGGTCTCTCATGATAGCAGGTGGTTAAGTAGAAATATGCCACTTGGCTGACCCAGCAGGAGCAAACGTATGCCAAAAATGTACACAGAATGAGCTTTTCAGTGAAGAGCAGCCAGGCACATTTTAGCTAGTTTTACTTGTAAGTGGGGTTGGAAATGCTTTTCAGGCTCAGTACTGGGCTCAAAACATGCAGCCCTGAGGTCTCTCATGATAGCAGGTGGTTAAATAGAAATTCGCTGCTCAGCTGACCCGGTAGGAGCAAACGTATGCCAAAAATGTACGCAGAATGAGCTTTTCAGTGAAGTGCAGCCAGGCACATTCTAGCAAGTTTTACTTGTAAGTGGGGTTGGAAACGCTTTTCAGGCTCAGTACTGCGCTCAAAAGATGCAGCCCTGAGGTCTCTCATAATAGCAGGTGGTTAAGTAGAAATTTACCACTTGGCTGACCCAGCAGGAGCAAACGTATGCCAAAAATGTACGCAGAATGAGCTTTTCAGTGAAGAGCAGCCAGGCACATTTTAGCTAGTTTTACTTGTAAGTGGGGTTGGAAACGCTTTTCAGGCTCAGTACTGCATTCAAAGATGCAGCCCTCAGGTCTCTCATGATAGCAGGTGGTTAAGTAGAAATGTGCCACTTGGCTGACCCAGCAGGAGCAAACGTATGCAAAAAATGTACACAGAATGAGCTTTTCAGTGAATAGCAGCCAGGCACATTTTAGCTAGTTTTACTTGTAAGTGGGGTTGGAAACGCTTTTCAGGCTCAGTACTGGGCTCAAAAGATGCAGCTCTGGGGTCTCTCCTGATAGGGGGTAGTTAAGTAGAACTTCGCTGCTCAGCTGACCCGGCAGGAGCAAATGTATGCCTAAAATGTACGCAGAATGAGCTTTTCAGTGAAGAGCAGCCAGGCACATTCTAGCAAGTTTTACTTGTAAGTGGGGTTGGAAACACTTTTCAGGCTCAATACTGCGCTCAAAAGATGCAGCCCTGAGGTCTATCATGATAGCAGGTGGTTAAGTAGAAATTTGACACTTGGCTGACCCAGCAGGAGCAAACGTATGCCAAAAATGTATGCAGAATGAGCTTTTCAGTGAAGAGCAGCCAGGCACGTTCTAGCAAGTTTTACTTGTTAGTGGCGTTTAAAACGCTTTTCAGGCTCAGTACTGGGCTCAAAACATGCAGCCCTGAGGTCTCTCATGATAGCAGGTGGTTAAATAGAAATTCGCTGCTCAGCTGACCCGGTAGGAGCAAATGTATGCCAAAAATGTACGCAGAATGAGCTTTTCAGTGAAGAGCAGCCAGGCACATTCTAGCAAGTTTTACATGTAAGTGGGGTTGGAAACGCTTTTAAGGATCTGTACTGGGCTCAAAACATGCAGCCCTGAGGTCTCTCATGATAGCAAGTGGTTAAATAGAAATTCGCTGCTCAGCTGACCCGGCAGGAGCAAACGTATGCCAAAAATGTCTGCAGAATGAGCTTTTCAGTGAAGAGCAGCCAGGCACATTTTAGCTAGTTTTACTTGTAAGTGGGTTTGGAAACGCTTCACAGGCTCAGTACTGCGCTCAAAAGATGCAGCCCTGAGGTCTCTCATGATAGCAGGTGGTTAAGTAGAAATATGCCACTTGGCTGACCCAGCAGGAGCAAACGTATGCCAAAAATGTACACAGAATGAGCTTTTCAGTGAAGAGCAGCCAGGCACATTTTAGCTAGTTTTACTTGTAAGTGGGGTTGGAAACGCTTTTCAGGCTCAGTACTGGGCTCAAAACATGCAGCCCTGAGGTCTCTCATGATAGCAATTGGTTAAATAGAAATTCGCTGCTCAGCTGACCCGGTAGGAGCAAACGTATGCCAAAAATGTACGCAGAATGAGCTTTTCAGTGAAGTGCAGCCAGGCACATTCTAGCAAGTTTTACTTGTAAGTGGGGTTGGAAACGCTTTTCAGGCTCAGTACTGCACTCAAAAGATGCATCCCTGAGGTCTCTCATAATAGCAGGTGGTTAAGTAGAAATTTACCACTTGGCTGACCCAGCAGGAGCAAACGTATGCCAAAAATGTACGCAGAATGAGCTTTTCAGTGAAGAGCAGCCAGGCACATTTTAGCTAGTTTTACTTGTAAGTGGGGTTGGAAACGCTTTTCAGGCTCTGTACTGGGCTCAAAAGATGCCGCTCTGAGGTCTCTCCTGATAGGAGGTAGTTAAGTAGAACTTCGCTGCTCAGCTGACCCGGCAGGAGCAAATGTATGCCAAAAATGTACACAGAATGAGCTTTTCAGTGAAGAGTAGCCAGGCACATTTTAGCAAGTTTTACTTGTAAGTGGGGTTGGAAACGCTTTTCAGGCTCAGTACTGCATTCAAAGATGCAGCCCTCAGGTCTCTCATGATAGCAGGTGGTTAAGTAGAAATGTGCCACTTGGCTGACCCAGCAGGAGCAAACGTATGCAAAAAATGTACACAGAATGAGCTTTTCAGTGAATAGCAGCCAGGCACATTTTAGCTAGTTTTACTTGTAAGTGGGGTTGGAAACGCTTTTCAGGCTCAGTACTGGGCTCAAAAGATGCAGCTCTGAGGTCTCTCCTGATAGGAGGTAGTTAAGTAGAACTTTGCTGCTCAGCTGACCCGGCAGGAGCAAATGTATGCCAAAAATGTACACAGAATGAGCTTTTCAGTGAAGAGCAGCCAGGCACATTTTAGCTAGTTTTACTGGTAAGTGGGGTTGGAAATGCTTTTCAGGCTCAGTACTGGGCTCTAAACATGCAGCCCTGAGGTCTCTCATGATAGCAGGTGGTTAAATAGAAATTCGCTGCTCAGCTGACCCGGTAGGAGCAAACGTATGCCAAAAATGTAAGCAGAATGAGCTTTTCAGTGAATAGCAGCCACGCACATTTTACCTAGTTTTACTTGTAAGTGGGGTTGGAAATGCTTTTCAGGCTCAGTACTGGGCTCAAAAGATGCAGCCCTGAGGTCTATCATGATAGCAGGTGGTTAAGTAGAAATTTGACACTTGGCTGACCCAGCAGGAGCAAACGTATGCCAAAAATGTACGCAGAATGAGCTTTTCAGTGAAGAGCAGCCAGGCACGTTCTAGCAAGTTTTACTTGTTAGTGGCGTTTAAAACGCTTTTCAGGCTCAGTACTGGGCTCAAAACATGCAGCCCTGAGGTCTCTCATGATAGCAGGTGGTTAAATAGAAATTCGCTGCTCAGCTGACCCGGTAGGAGCAAATGTATGCCAAAAATGTACGCAGAATGAGCTTTTCAGTGAAGAGCAGCCAGGCACATTCTAGCAAGTTTTACATGTAAGTGGGGTTGGAAACGCTTTTCAGGATCTGTACTGGGCTCAAAACATGCAGCCCTGAGGTCTCTCATGATAGCAAGTGGTTAAATAGAAATTCGCTGCTCAGCTGACCCGGCAGGAGCAAACGTATGCCAAAAATGTCTGCAGAATGAGCTTTTCAGTGAAGAGCAGCCAGGCACATTTTAGCTAGTTTTACTTGTAAGTGGGTTTGGAAACGCTTCACAGGCTCAGTACTGCGCTCAAAAGATGCAGCCCTGAGGTCTCTCATGATAGCAGGTGGTTAAGTAGAAATATGCCACTTGGCTGACCCAGCAGGAGCAAACGTATGCCAAAAATGTACACAGAATGAGCTTTTCAGTGAAGAGCAGCCAGGCACATTTTAGCTAGTTTTACTTGTAAGTGGGGTTGGAAATGCTTTTCAGGCTCAGTACTGGGCTCAAAACATGCAGCCCTGAGGTCTCTCATGATAGCAGGTGGTTAAATAGAAATTCGCTGCTCAGCTGACCCGGTAGGAGCAAACGTATGCCAAAAATGTACGCAGAATGAGCTTTTCAGTGAAGTGCAGCCAGGCACATTCTAGCAAGTTTTACTTGTAAGTGGGGTTGGAAACGCTTTTCAGGCTCAGTACTGCGCTCAAAAGATGCAGCCCTGAGGTCTCTCATAATAGCAGGTGGTTAAGTAGAAATTTACAACTTGGCTGACCCAGCAGGAGCAAACGTATGCCAAAAATGTACGCAGAATGAGCTTTTCAGTGAAGAGCAGCCAGGCACATTTTAGCTAGTTTTACTTGTAAGTGGGGTTGGAAACGCTTTTCAGGCTCAGTACTGGGCTCAAAAGATGCCGCTCTGAGGTCTCTCCTGATAGGAGGTAGTTAAGTAGAACTTCGCTGCTCAGCTGACCCGGCAGGAGCAAATGTATGCCAAAAATGTACACAGAATGAGCTTTTCAGTGAAGAGTAGCCAGGCACATTTTAGCAAGTTTTACTTGTAAGTGGGGTTGGAAACGCTTTTCAGGCTCAGTACTGCATTCAAAGATGCAGCCCTCAGGTCTCTCATGATAGCAGGTGGTTAAGTAGAAATGTGCCACTTGGCTGACCCAGCAGGAGCAAACGTATGCAAAAAATGTACACAGAATGAGCTTTTCAGTGAATAGCAACCAGGCACATTTTAGCTAGTTTTACTTGTAAGTGGGGTTGGAAACGCTTTTCAGGCTCAGTACTGGGCTCAAAAGATGCAGCTCTGGGGTCTCTCCTGATAGGGGGTAGTTAAGTAGAACTTCGCTGCTCAGCTGACCCGGCAGGAGCAAATGTATGCCTAAAATGTACGCAGAATGAGCTTTTCAGTGAAGAGCAGCCAGGCACATTCTAGCAAGTTTTACTTGTAAGTGGGGTTGGAAACACTTTTCAGGCTCAATACTGCGCTCAAAAGATGCAGCCCTGAGGTCTCTCATGATAGCAGGTGGTTAAATAGAAATTCGCTGCTCAGCTGACCCGGTAGGAGCAAATGTATGCCAAAAATGTACGCAGAATGAGCTTTTCAGTGAAGAGCAGCCAGGCACATTCTAGCAAGTTTTACATGTAAGTGGGGTTGGAAACGCTTTTCAGGATCTGTACTGGGCTCAAAACATGCAGCCCTGAGGTCTCTCATGATAGCAAGTGGTTAAATAGAAATTCGCTGCTCAGCTGACCCGGCAGGAGCAAACGTATGCCAAAAATGTCTGCAGAATGAGCTTTTCAGTGAAGAGCAGCCAGGCACATTTTAGCTAGTTTTACTTGTAAGTGGGTTTGGAAACGCTTCACAGGCTCAGTACTGCGCTCAAAAGATGCAGCCCTGAGGTCTCTCATGATAGCAGGTGGTTAAGTAGAAATATGCCACTTGGCTGACCCAGCAGGAGCAAACGTATGCCAAAAATGTACACAGAATGAGCTTTTCAGTGAAGAGCAGCCAGGCACATTTTAGCTAGTTTTACTTGTAAGTGGGGTTGGAAATGCTTTTCAGGCTCAGTACTGGGCTCAAAACATGCAGCCCTGAGGTCTCTCATGATAGCAGGTGGTTAAATAGAAATTCGCTGCTCAGCTGACCCGGTAGGAGCAAACGTATGCCAAAAATGTACGCAGAATGAGCTTTTCAGTGAAGTGCAGCCAGGCACATTCTAGCAAGTTTTACTTGTAAGTGGGGTTGGAAACGCTTTTCAGGCTCAGTACTGCGCTCAAAAGATGCAGCCCTGAGGTCTCTCATAATAGCAGGTGGTTAAGTAGAAATTTACCACTTGGCTGACCCAGCAGGAGCAAACGTATGCCAAAAATGTACGCAGAATGAGCTTTTCAGTGAAGAGCAGCCAGGCACATTTTAGCTAGTTTTACTTGTAAGTGGGGTTGGAAACGCTTTTCAGGCTCAGTACTGGGCTCAAAAGATGCCGCTCTGAGGTCTCTCCTGATAGGAGGTAGTTAAGTAGAACTTCGCTGCTCAGCTGACCCGGCAGGAGCAAATGTATGCCAAAAATGTACACAGAATGAGCTTTTCAGTGAAGAGTAGCCAGGCACATTTTAGCAAGTTTTACTTGTAAGTGGGGTTGGAAACGCTTTTCAGGCTCAGTACTGCATTCAAAGATGCAGCCCTCAGGTCTCTCATGATAGCAGGTGGTTAAGTAGAAATGTGCCACTTGGCTGACCCAGCAGGAGCAAACGTATGCAAAAAATGTACACAGAATGAGCTTTTCAGTGAATAGCAGCCAGGCACATTTTAGCTAGTTTTACTTGTAAGTGGGGTTGGAAACGCTTTTCAGGCTCAGTACTGGGCTCAAAAGATGCAGCTCTGGGGTCTCTCCTGATAGGGGGTAGTTAAGTAGAACTTCGCTGCTCAGCTGACCCGGCAGGAGCAAATGTATGCCTAAAATGTACGCAGAATGAGCTTTTCAGTGAAGAGCAGCCAGGCACATTCTAGCAAGTTTTACTTGTAAGTGGGGTTGGAAACACTTTTCAGGCTCAATACTGCGCTCAAAAGATGCAGCCCTGAGGTCTATCATGATAGCAGGTGGTTAAGTAGAAATTTGACACTTGGCTGACCCAGCAGGAGCAAACGTATGCCAAAAATGTATGCAGAATGAGCTTTTCAGTGAAGAGCAGCCAGGCACGTTCTAGCAAGTTTTACTTGTTAGTGGCGTTTAAAACGCTTTTCAGGCTCAGTACTGGGCTCAAAACATGCAGCCCTGAGGTCTCTCATGATAGCAGGTGGTTAAATAGAAATTCGCTGCTCAGCTGACCCGGTAGGAGCAAATGTATGCCAAAAATGTACGCAGAATGAGCTTTTCAGTGAAGAGCAGCCAGGCACATTCTAGCAAGTTTTACATGTAAGTGGGGTTGGAAACGCTTTTAAGGATCTGTACTGGGCTCAAAACATGCAGCCCTGAGGTCTCTCATGATAGCAAGTGGTTAAATAGAAATTCGCTGCTCAGCTGACCCGGCAGGAGCAAACGTATGCCAAAAATGTCTGCAGAATGAGCTTTTCAGTGAAGAGCAGCCAGGCACATTTTAGCTAGTTTTACTTGTAAGTGGGTTTGGAAACGCTTCACAGGCTCAGTACTGCGCTCAAAAGATGCAGCCCTGAGGTCTCTCATGATAGCAGGTGGTTAAGTAGAAATATGCCACTTGGCTGACCCAGCAGGAGCAAACGTATGCCAAAAATGTACACAGAATGAGCTTTTCAGTGAAGAGCAGCCAGGCACATTTTAGCTAGTTTTACTTGTAAGTGGGGTTGGAAACGCTTTTCAGGCTCAGTACTGGGCTCAAAACATGCAGCCCTGAGGTCTCTCATGATAGCAATTGGTTAAATAGAAATTCGCTGCTCAGCTGACCCGGTAGGAGCAAACGTATGCCAAAAATGTACGCAGAATGAGCTTTTCAGTGAAGTGCAGCCAGGCACATTCTAGCAAGTTTTACTTGTAAGTGGGGTTGGAAACGCTTTTCAGGCTCAGTACTGCACTCAAAAGATGCATCCCTGAGGTCTCTCATAATAGCAGGTGGTTAAGTAGAAATTTACCACTTGGCTGACCCAGCAGGAGCAAACGTATGCCAAAAATGTACGCAGAATGAGCTTTTCAGTGAAGAGCAGCCAGGCACATTTTAGCTAGTTTTACTTGTAAGTGGGGTTGGAAACGCTTTTCAGGCTCTGTACTGGGCTCAAAAGATGCCGCTCTGAGGTCTCTCCTGATAGGAGGTAGTTAAGTAGAACTTCGCTGCTCAGCTGACCCGGCAGGAGCAAATGTATGCCAAAAATGTACACAGAATGAGCTTTTCAGTGAAGAGTAGCCAGGCACATTTTAGCAAGTTTTACTTGTAAGTGGGGTTGGAAACGCTTTTCAGGCTCAGTACTGCATTCAAAGATGCAGCCCTCAGGTCTCTCATGATAGCAGGTGGTTAAGTAGAAATGTGCCACTTGGCTGACCCAGCAGGAGCAAACGTATGCAAAAAATGTACACAGAATGAGCTTTTCAGTGAATAGCAGCCAGGCACATTTTAGCTAGTTTTACTTGTAAGTGGGGTTGGAAACGCTTTTCAGGCTCAGTACTGGGCTCAAAAGATGCAGCTCTGAGGTCTCTCCTGATAGGAGGTAGTTAAGTAGAACTTTGCTGCTCAGCTGACCCGGCAGGAGCAAATGTATGCCAAAAATGTACACAGAATGAGCTTTTCAGTGAAGAGCAGCCAGGCACATTTTAGCTAGTTTTACTGGTAAGTGGGGTTGGAAATGCTTTTCAGGCTCAGTACTGGGCTCTAAACATGCAGCCCTGAAGTCTCTCATGATAGCAGGTGGTTAAATAGAAATTCGCTGCTCAGCTGACCCGGTAGGAGCAAACGTATGCCAAAAATGTAAGCAGAATGAGCTTTTCAGTGAATAGCAGCCACGCACATTTTACCTAGTTTTACTTGTAAGTGGGGTTGGAAATGCTTTTCAGGCTCAGTACTGGGCTCAAAAGATGCAGCCCTGAGGTCTCTCATGATAGCAGGTGGTTAAGTAGAAATGTGCCACTTGGCTGACCCAGCAGGAGCAAACGTATGCCAAAAATGTACGCAGAATGAGCTTTTCAGTGAATAGCAGCCAGGCACATTTTAGCTAGTTTTACTTGTAAGTGGGTTTGGAAACGCTTTTCAGGCTTAGTACTGGGCTCAAAACATGCAGCCCTGGGGTCTCTCATGATAGCAGGTGGTTAAATGGAAATTCGCTGCTCAGCTGACCCGGTATCAGCAAACGTATGCCAAAAATGTAAGCAGAATGAGCTTTTCAGTGAATAGCAGCCAGGCACATTTTAGCTAGTTTTAATTGTAAGTGGGGTTGGAACTGCTTTTCAGGCTCAGTACTGGGCTCAAAAGATGCAGCTCCGAGGTCTCTCCTGATAGGAGGTAGTTAAGTAGAACTTCACTGCTCAGCTGACCCGGCAGGAGCAAATGTATGCCTAAAATGTACGCAGAATGAGCTTTTCAGTGAAGATCAGCCAGGCACATTCTAGCAAGTTTTACTTGTAAGTGGGGTTGGAAACGCTTTTCAGGCTCAGTATTGCGCTCAAAAGATGCAGCCCTGAGGTCTCTCATGATAGCAGGTCGTTAAGTAGAAATTTGCCACTTGGCTGACCCAGCAGGAGCAAACGTATGTCAAAAATGTACACAGAATGAGCTTTTCAGTGAATAGCAGCCAGGAACATTTTAGCTAGTTTTACTTGTAAGTGGGGTTGGAAACGCTTTTCAGGATCAGTACTGGGCTCAAAACGTGCAGCCCTGAGGTCTCTCATGATAGCAGGTGGTTAAATAGAAATTCGCTGCTCAGCTGACCCGGCAGGAGCAAACGTATGCCAAAAATGTACACAGAATGAGCTTTTCAGTGAAGAGCAGCCAGGCACATTTTAGCTAGTTTTACTTGTAAGTGGGGTTGGAAACGCTTTTCAGGCTCAGTACTGGGCTCAAAAGATGCAGCTCTGAGGTCTCTCCTGATAGGGGGTAGTTAAGTAGAACTTCGCTGCTCAGCTGACCCGGCAGGAGCAAATGTATGCCTAAAATGTACGCAGAATGAGCTTTTCAGTGAAGAGCAGCCAGGCACATTCTAGCAAGTTTTACTTGTAAGTGGGGTTGGAAACACTTTTCAGGCTCAATACTGCGCTCAAAAGATGCAGCCCTGAGGTCTATAATGATAGCAGGTGGTTAAGTAGAAATTTGATACTTGGCTGACCCAGCAGGAGCAAACGTATGCCAAAAATGTACGCAGAATGAGCTTTTCAGTGAAGAGCAGCCAGGCACGTTCTAGCAAGTTTTACTTGTTAGTGGCGTTTAAAACGCTTTTCAGGCTCAGTACTGGGCTCAAAACATGTAGCCCTGAGGTCTCTCATGATAGCAGGTGGTTAAATAGAAATTTGCTGCTCAGCTGACCCGGTAGGAGCAAATGTATGCCAAAAATGTACGCAGAATGAGCTTTTCAGTGAAGAGCAGCCAGGCACATTCTAGCAAGTTTTACATGTAAGTGGTGTTGGAAACGCTTTTCAGGATCTGTACTGGGCTCAAAACATGCAGCCCTGAGGTCTCTCATGATAGCAGGTGGTTAAATAGAAATTCGCTGCTCAGCTGACCCGGCAGGAGCAAACGAATGCCAAAAATGTCTGCAGAATGAGCTTTTCAGTGAAGAGCAGCCAGGCACATTTTAGCTAGTTTTACTTGTAAGTGGGTTTGGAAACGCTTCACAGGCTCAGTACTGCGCTCAAAAGATGCAGCCCTGAGGTCTCTCATGATAGCAGGTGGTTAAGTAGAAATTTGCCACTTGGCTGACCCAGCAGGAGCAAACGTATGCCAAAAATGTACACAGAATGAGCTTTTCAGTGAATAGCAGCCAGGCACATTTTAGCTAGTTTTACTTGTAAGTGGGTTGGAAACGCTTTTCAGGATCAGTACTGGGCTCAAAACATGCAGCCCTGAGGTCTCTCGTGATAGCAGGTGGATAAATAGAAATTCGCTGCTCAGCTGACCCGGCAGGAGCAAACGTATGCCAAAACTGTACACAGAATGAGCTTTTCAGTGAATAGCAGCCAGGCACATTTTAGCTAGTTTTACTTGTAAGTGGGGTTGGAAATGCTTTTCAGGCTCAGTACTGGGCTCAAAAGATGCAGCTCTGAGGTCTCTCCTGATAGGAGGTAGTTAAGTAGAACTTCGATGCTCAGCTGACCCGGCAGGAGCAAATGTATGCCAAAAATGTACGCAGAATGAGCTTTTCAGTGAAGAGCAGCCAGGCACATTCTAGCAAGTTTTACTTGTAAGTTGGGTTGGAAACGCTTTTCAAGCTCAGTACTGCCCTCAAAAGATGCAGCCCTGAGGTCTCTCAAGATAGCAGGTGGTTAAGAAGAAATTTGTCACTTGGCTTACCCAGCAGGAGCAAACGTATGCCAAAAATGTACACAGAATGAGCTTTTCAGTGAATAGCAGCCAGGCACATTTTAGCTATGTTTTAATTGTAAGTGGGGTTGGACACGCTTTTCAGGATCAGTACTAGGCTCAAAACATGCAGCCCTGAGGTCTCTCGTGATAGCAGGTGGTTAAATAGAAATTCGCTGCTCAGCTGACCCGGCAGGAGCAAACGTATGCCAAAAATGTACGCAGAATGAGCTTTTCAGTGAATAGCAGCCAGGCACCTTTTTTAGCTAGTTTTACTTGTAAGTGGGGTTGGAAACGCTTTTCAGGCTCAGTACTGGGCTCAAAAGATGCAGCTCTGAGGTCTCTCTTGATAGGAGGTAGTTAAGTTGAACTTCGCTGCTCAGCTGACCCGGCAGGAGCAAATGTATGCCAAAAATGTACACAGAATGAACTTTTCAGTGAATAGCAGCCATGCACATTTTAGCTAGTTTTACTTGTAAGTGGGGTTGGAAACGCTTTTCAGGATCAGTACTGGGCTCAAAACATGCAGCCCTGAGGTCTCTCATGATAGCAGGTGGTTAAATAGAAATTCGCTGCTCAGCTGACCAGGCAGGAGCAAACATATGCCAAAAATGTACGCAGAATAAGCTTTTCAGTGAAGAGCAGCCAGGCACATTTTAGCTAGTTTTACTTGTAAGTGGGGTTGGAAACGCTTTTCAGGCTCAGTACTGGGCTCAAAACATGCAGCCCTGAGGTCTCTCATGAGAGCAGGTGGTTAAATAGAAATTTGCTGCTCAGCTGACCCGGTAGGAGCAAACGTATGCCAAAAATGTACGCAGAATGAGCTTTTCAGTGAAGAGCAGCCAGGCACATTCTAGCAAGTTTTACTTGTAAGTGGGGTTGGAAATGCTTTTCAGGCTCAGTACTGCGCTCAAAAGATGCAGCCCTGAGGTCTCTCAGGATAGCAGGTCGTTAAGTAGAAATTTGACACTTGGCTGACCCAGCAGGAGCAAACATATATCAAAAATGTACACAGAATGAGCTTTTCAGTGAATAGCAGCCAGGCACATTTTAGCTAGTTTTACTTGTAAGTGGGGTTGGAAATGCTTTTCAGGCTCAGTACTGGGCTCAAAAGATGCAGCTCTGAGGTCTCTCCTGATAGGAGGTAGTTAAGTAGAACTTCGCTGCTCAGCTGACCCGGTAGGAGCAAACGTATGCCAAAAATGTACGCAGAATGAGCTTTTCAGTGAAGAGCAGCCAGGCACATTTTAGCTAGTTTTACTTGTAAGTGGGGTTGGAAACGCTTTTCAGGATCAGTACTGGGCTAAAAACATGCAGCCCTGAGGTCTCTCATGATAGCAGGTGGTTAAATAGAAATTCGCTGCTCAGCTGACCCTGCAGGAGCAAACGTATGCCAAAAATGTACTCAGAATGAGCTTTTCAGTGAATAGCAGCCAGGCACATTCTAGCAAGTTTTACTTGTAAGTGGGGTTGGAAATGCTTTTCAGGCTCAGTACTGCGCTCAAAAGATGCAGCCCTGAGGTCTCTCAGGATAGCAGGTCGTTAAGTAGAAATTTGACACTTGGCTGACCCAGCAGGAGCAAACATATATCAAAAATGTACACAGAATGAGCTTTTCAGTGAATAGCAGCCAGGCACATTTTAGCTAGTTTTACTTGTAAGTGGGGTTGGAAATGCTTTTCAGGCTCAGTACTGGGCTCAAAAGATGCAGCTCTGAGGTCTCTCCTGATAGGAGGTAGTTAAGTAGAACTTCGCTGCTCAGCTGACCCGGTAGGAGCAAACGTATGCCAAAAATGTACGCAGAATGAGCTTTTCAGTGAAGAGCAGCCAGGCACATTTTAGCTAGTTTTACTTGTAAGTGGGGTTGGAAACGCTTTTCAGGATCAGTACTGGGCTCAAAACATGCAGCCCTGAGGTCTCTCATGATAGCAGGTGGTTAAATAGAAATTCGCTGCTCAGCTGACCCGGCAGGAGCAAACGTATGCCAAAAATGTACTCAGAATGAGCTTTTCAGTGAATAGCAGCCAGGCACATTTTAGCTAGTTTTACTTGTAAGTGGGGTTGGAAATGCTTTTCAGGCTCAGTACTGGGCTCAAAAGATGCAGCTCTGAGGTCTCTCCTGATAGGAGGTAGTTAAGTAGAACTTCGCTGCTCAGCTGACCCGGCAGGAGCAAATGTATGCCAAAAATGTACGCAGAATGAGCTTTTCAGTGAAGAGCAGCCAGGCACATTGTAGCAAGTTTTACTTGTAAGTGGGGTTGGAAACGCTTTTAAGGCTCAGTACTGCGCTCAAAAGATGCAGCCCTGAGGTCTCTCATGATAGCAGGTGGTTAAGTAGAAATTTGCCACTTGGCTGACCCAGCAGGAGCAAACGTATGCCAAAAATGTACACAGAATGAGCTTTTCAGTGAATAGCAGCCAGGCACATTTTAGATAGTTTTAATTGTAAGTGGGGTTGGAAACGCTTTTCAGGATCAGTACTGGGCTCAAAACATGCAGCCCCGAGGTCTCTCATGATAGCAGGTGGTTAAATAGAAATTTGCTGCTCAGCTGACCTGGTAGGAGCAAACGTATGCCAAAAATGTAAGCAGAATGAGCTTTTCAGTGAATAGCAGCCAGGCACATTTTAGCCAGTTTTACTTGTAAGTGGGGTTGGAAATGCTTTTCAGGCTCAGTACTGGCATCAAAAGATGTAGCGCTGAGGTCTCTCCTGATAGGAGGTAGTTAAGTAGAACTTCGCTGCTCAGCTGACCCGGTAGGAGCAAATGTATGCCAAAAATGTACGCAGAATGAGCTTTTCAGTGAAGAGCAGCCAGGCACATTCTAGCAAGTTTTACATGTAAGTGGTGTTGGAAACGCTTTTCAGGATCTGTACTGGGCTCAAAACATGCAGCCCTGAGGTCTCTCATGATAGCAGGTGGTTAAATAGAAATTCGCTGCTCAGCTGACCCGGCAGGAGCAAACGTATGCCAAAAATGTCTGCAGAATGAGCTTTTCAGTGAAGAGCAGCCAGGCACATTTTAGCTAGTTTTACTTGTAAGTGGGTTTGGAAACGCTTCACAGGCTCAGTACTGCGCTCAAAAGATGCAGCCCTGAGGTCTCTCATGATAGCAGGTGGTTAAGTAGAAATTTGCCACTTGGCTGACCCAGCAGGAGCAAACGTATGCCAAAAATGTACACAGAATGAGCTTTTCAGTGAATAGCAGCCAGGCACATTTTAGCTAGTTTTACTTGTAAGTGGGTTGGAAACGCTTTTCAGGATCAGTACTGGGCTCAAAACATGCAGCCCTGAGGTCTCTCGTGATAGCAGGTGGATAAATAGAAATTCGCTGCTCAGCTGACCCGGCAGGAGCAAACGTATGCCAAAAATGTAAACAGAATGAGCTTTTCAGTGAATAGCAGCCAGGCACATTTTAGCTAGTTTTACTTGTAAGTGGGGTTGGAAATGCTTTTCAGGCTCAGTACTGGGCTCAAAAGATGCAGCTCTGAGGTCTCTCCTGATAGGAGGTAGTTAAGTAGAACTTCGATGCTCAGCTGACCCGGCAGGAGCAAATGTATGCCAAAAATGTACGCAGAATGAGCTTTTCAGTGTAGAGCAGCCAGGCACATTCTAGCAAGTTTTACTTGTAAGTTGGGTTGGAAACGCTTTTCAAGCTCAGTACTGCGCTCAAAAGATGCAGCCCTGAGGTCTCTCAAGATAGCAGGTGGTTAAGAAGAAATTTGTCACTTGGCTTACCCAGCAGGAGCAAACGTATGCCAAAAATGTACACAGAATGAGCTTTTCAGTGAATAGCAGCCAGGCACATTTTAGCTATGTTTTAATTGTAAGTGGGGTTGGACACGCTTTTCAGGATCAGTACTAGGCTCAAAACATGCAGCCCTGAGGTCTCTCATGATAGCAGGTGGTTAAATAGAAATTCGCTGCTCAGCTGACCCGGCAGGAGCAAACGTATGCCAAAAATGTACGCAGAATGAGCTTTTCAGTGAATAGCAGCCAGGCACATTTTTTAGCTAGTTTTACTTGTAAGTGGGGTTGGAAATGCTTTTCAGGCTCAGTACTGGGCTCAAAAGATGCAGCTCTGAGGTCTCTCCTGATAGGAGGTAGTTAAGTAGAACTTCGCTGCTCAGCTGACCCGGCAGGAGCAAATGTATGCCAAAAATGTACGCAGAATGAGCTTTTCAGTGAAGAGCAGCCAGGCACATTGTAGCAAGTTTTACTTGTAAGTGGGGTTGGAAACGCTTTTAAGGCTCAGTACTGCACTCAAAAGATGCAGCCCTGAGGTCTCTCATGATAGCAGGTGGTTAAGTAGAAATTTGCCACTTGGCTGACCCAGCAGGAGCAAACGAATGCCAAAAATGTACACAGAATGAGCTTTTCAGTGAATAGCAGCCAGGCACATTTTAGATAGTTTTAATTGTAAGTGGGGTTGGAAACGCTTTTCAGGATCAGTACTGGGCTCAAAACATGCAGCCCCGAGGTCTCTCATGATAGCAGGTGGTTAAATAGAAATTCACTGCTCAGCTGACCCGGCAGGAGCAAACGTATGCCAAAAATGTACGCAGAATGAGCTTTTCAGTGAATAGCAGCCAGGCACATTTTTTAGCTAGTTTTACTTGTAAGTGGGGTTGGAAACGCTTTTCAGGATCAGTACTGGGCTCAAAACATGCAGCCCCGAGGTCTCTCATGATAGCAGGTGGTTAAATAGAAATTTGCTGCTCAGCTGACCTGGTAGGAGCAAACGTATGCCAAAAATGTAAGCAGAATGAGCTTTTCAGTGAATAGCAGCCAGGCACATTTTAGCCAGTTTTACTTGTAAGTGGGGTTGGAAATGCTTTTCAGGCTCAGTACTGGCATCAAAAGATGCAGCTCTGAGGTCTCTCCTGATAGGAGGTAGTTAAGTAGAACTTCGCTGCTCAGCTGACCCGGTAGGAGCAAATGTATGCCAAAAATGTACGCAGAATGAGCTTTTCAGTAAAGAGCAGCCAGGCACATTCTAGCAAGTTTTACATGTAAGTGGTGTTGGAAACGCTTTTCAGGATCTGTACTGGGCTCAAAACATGCAGCCCTGAGGTCTCTCATGATAGCAGGTGGTTAAATAGAAATTTGCTGCTCAGCTGACCCGGCAGGAGCAAACGTATGCCAAAAATGTCTGCAGAATGAGCTTTTCAGTGAATAGCAGCCAGGCACATTTTAGCTAGTTTTACTTGTAAGTGGGGTTGGAAATGCTTTTCAGGCTCAGTACTGGGCTCAAAAGATGCAGCTCTGAGGTCTCTCCTGATAGGAGGTAGTTAAGTAGAACTTCGATGCTCAGCTGACCCGGCAGGAGCAAATGTATGCCAAAAATGTACGCAGAATGAGCTTTTCAGTGAAGAGCAGCCAGGCACATTCTAGCAAGTTTTACTTGTAAGTTGGGTTGGAAACGCTTTTCAAGCTCAGTACTGCGCTCAAAAGATGCAGCCCTGAGGTCTCTCAAGATAGCAGGTGGTTAAGAAGAAATTTGTCACTTGGCTTACCCAGCAGGAGCAAACGTATGCCAAAAATGTACACAGAATGAGCTTTTCAGTGAATAGCAGCCAGGCACATTTTAGCTATGTTTTAATTGTAAGTGGGGTTGGACACGCTTTTCAGGATCAGTACTAGGCTCAAAACATGCAGCCCTGAGGTCTCTCATGATAGCAGGTGGTTAAATAGAAATTCGCTGCTCAGCTGACCCGGCAGGAGCAAACGTATGCCAAAAATGTACGCAGAATGAGCTTTTCAGTGAATAGCAGCCAGGCACATTTTTTAGCTAGTTTTACTTGTAAGTGGGGTTGGAAACGCTTTTCAGGCTCAGTACTGGGCTCAAAAGATGCAGCTCTGAGGTCTCTCTTGATAGGAGGTAGTTAAGTAGAACTTCGCTGCTCAGCTGACACGGCAGGAGCAAATGTATGCCAAAAATGTACACAGAATGAACTTTTCAGTGAATAGCAGCCATGCACATTTTAGCTAGTTTTACTTGTAAGTGGGGTTGGAAACGCTTTTCAGGATCAGTACTGGGCTCAAAACATGCAGCCCTGAGGTCTCTCATGATAGCAGGTGGTTAAATAGAAATTCGCTGCTCAGCTGACCAGGCAGGAGCAAACATATGCCAAAAATGTACGCAGAATAAGCTTTTCAGTGAAGAGCAGCCAGGCACATTTTAGCTAGTTTTACTTGTAAGTGGGGTTGGAAACGCTTTTCAGGCTCAGTACTGGGCTCAAAACATGCAGCCCTGAGGTCTCTCATGATAGCAGGTGGTTAAATAGAAATTTGCTGCTCAGCTGACCCGGTAGGAGCAAACGTATGCCAAAAATGTACGCAGAATGAGCTTTTCAGTGAAGAGCAGCCAGGCACATTTTAGCTAGTTTTACTTGTAAGTGGGATTGGAAACGCTTTTCAGGCTCAGTACTGGGCTCAAAACATGCAGCTCTGAGGTCTCTCATGATAGCAGGTGGTTAAATAGAACTTCGCTGCTCAGCTGACCCGGCAGGAGCAAATGTATGCCAAAAATGTACGCAGAATGAGCTTTTCAGTGAAGAGCAGCCAGGCACATTCTAGCAAGTTTTACTTGTAAGTGGGGTTGGAAATGCTTTTCAGGCTCAGTACTGCGCTCAAAAGATGCAGCCCTGAGGTCTCTCACGATAGCAGGTCGTTAAGTAGAAATTTGACACTTGGCTGACCCAGCAGGAGCAAACATATATCAAAAATGTTCACAGAATGAGCTTTTCAGTGAATAGCAGCCAGGCACATTTTAGCTAGTTTTACTTGTAAGTGGGGTTGGAAATGCTTTTCAGGCTCAGTACTGGGCTCAAAAGATGCAGCTCTGAGGTCTCTCCTGATAGGAGGTAGTTAAGTAGAACTTCGCTGCTCAGCTGACCCGGTAGGAGCAAACGTATGCCAAAAATGTACGCAGAATGAGCTTTTCAGTGAAGAGCAGCCAGGCACATTTTAGCTAGTTTTACTTGTAAGTGGGGTTGGAAACGCTTTTCAGGCTCAGTACTGGGCTCAAAACATGCAGCCCTGAGGTCTCTCATGATAGCAGGTGGTTAAATAGAAATTCGCTGCTCAGCTGACCCGGTAGGAGCAAACGTATGCCAAAAATGTAAGCAGAATGAGCTTTTCAGTGAATAGCAGCCAGGCACATTTTAGCTAGTTTTACTTGTAAGTGGGGTTGGAAATGCTTTTCAGGCTCAGTACTGGGCTCAAAAGATGCAGCTCTGAGGTCTCTCCTGATAGGAGGTAGTTAAGTAGAACTTCGCTGCTCAGCTGACCCGGCAGGAGCAAATGTATGCCAAAAATGTACGCAGAATGAGCTTTTCAGTGAAGAGCAGCCAGGCACATTGTAGCAAGTTTTACTTGTAAGTGGGGATGGAAACGCTTTTAAGGCTCAGTACTGCGCTCAAAAGATGCAGCCCTGAGGTCTCTCATGATAGCAGGTGGTTAAGTAGAAATTTGCCTCTTGGCTGACCCAGCAGGAGCAAACGTATGCCAAAAATGTACACAGAATGAGCTTTTCAGTGAATAGCAGCCAGGCACATTTTAGATAGTTTTAATTGTAAGTGGGGTTGGAAACGCTTTTCAGGATCAGTACTGGGCTCAAAACATGCAGCCCTGAGGTCTCTCATGATAGCAGGTGGTTAAATAGAAATTCACTGCTCAGCTGACCCAGCAGGAGCAAACGTATGCCAAAAATGTACGCATAATGAGCTTTTCAGTGAATAGCAGCCAGGCACATTTTTTAGCTAGTTTTACTTGTAAGTGGGGTTGGAAACGCTTTTCAGGATCAGTACTGGGCTCAAAACATGCAGCCCCGAGGTCTCTCATGATAGCAGGTGGTTAAATAGAAATTTGCTGCTCAGCTGACCTGGTAGGAGCAAACGTATGCCAAAAATGTAAGCAGAATGAGCTTTTCAGTGAATAGCAGCCAGGCACATTTTAGCTAGTTTTCGCTTGTAAGTGGGGTTGGAAACGCTTTTCAGGATCAGTACTGGGCTCAAAACATGCAGCCCTGAGGTCTCTCATGATAGCAGGTGGTTAAACAGAAATTCGCTGCTCAGCTGACCCGGCAGGAGCAAACGTATGCCAAAAATGTACGCAGAATGAGCTTTTCAGTGAAGAGCAGCCAGGCACATTTTAGCTAGTTTTACTTGTAAGTGGGGTTGGAAACGCTTTTCAGGCTCAGTACTGGGCTCAAAACATGCAGCCCTGAGGTCTCGCATGATAGCAGGTTGTTAAATAGAAATTTGCTGCTTAGCTGACCCGGTAGGAGCAAACGTATGCCAAAAATGTAAGCAGAATGAGCTTTTCAGTGAATAGCAGCCAGGCACATTTTAGCTAGTTTTACTTGTAAGTGGGGTTGGAAATGCTTTTCAGGCTCAGTACTGGGCTCAAAAGATGCAGCTCTGGGGTCTCTCCTGATAGGAGGTAGTTAAGTAGAACTTCGCTGCTCAGCTGACCCAGCAGGAGCAAATGTATGCCAAAAATGTACGCAGAATGAGCTTTTCAGTGAAGAGCAGCCAGGCACATTCTAGCAAGTTTTACTTATAAGTTGGGTTGGAAACGCTTTTCAGGCTCAGTACTGCGTTCAAAAGATGCAGCCCTGAGGTCTCTCATGATAGCAGGTGGTTAAGAAGAAATTTGCCACTTGGCTGACCCAGCAGGAGCAAACGTATGCCAAAAATGTACACAGAATGAGCTTTTCAGTGAATAGCAGCCAGGCACATTTTAGCTACTTTTAATTGTAAGTGGGGTTGGAAACGCTTTTCAGGATCAGTACTGGGCTCAAAACATGCAGCCCTGAGGTCTCTCATGATAGCAGGTGGTTAAATAGAAATTCGCTGCTCAGCTGACCCGGCAGGAGCAAACGTATGCCAAAAATGTACGCAGAATGAGCTTTTCAGTGAATAGCAGCCAGGCACATTTTTTAGCTAGTTTTACTTGTAAGTGGGGTTGGAAACACTTTTCAGGCTCAGTACTGGGCTCAAAAGATGCAGCTCTGAGGTCTCTCTTGATAGGAGGTAGTTAAGTAGAACTTCGCTGCTCAGCTGACCCGGCAGGAGCAAATGTAGGCCAAAAATGTACACAGAATGAGCTTTTCAGTGAATAGCAGCCAGTCACATTTTAGCTATTTTACTTGTAACTGGGGTTGGAAACCCTTTTCAGGATCAGTACTGGGCTCAAAACATGCAGCCCTGAGGTCTCTCATGATAGCAGGTGGTTAAATAGAAATTCACTGCTCAGCTGACCAGGCAGGAGCAAACATATGCCAAAAATGTACGCAGAATGAGCTTTTCAGTGAAGAGCAGCCAGGCACATTTTAGCTAGTTTTACTTGTAAGTGGGGTTGGAAACGCTTTTCAGGCTCAGTACTGGGCTCAAAACATGCAGCCCTGAGGTCTCTCATGATAGCAGGTGGTTAAACAGAAATTTGCTGCTCAGCTGACCCGGTAGGAGCAAACGTATGCCAAAAATGTAAGCAGAATGAGCTTTTCAGTGAATAGCAGCCAGGCACATTTTAGCCAGTTTTACTTGTAAGTGGGGTTGGAAATGCTTTTCAGGCTCAGTACTGGCATCAAAAGATGCAGCTCTGAGGTCTCTCCTCATAGGAGGTAGTTAAGTAGAACTTCGCTGCCCAGCTGACCCGTCAGGATCAAATGTACGCAGAATGAGCTTTTCAGTGAAGAGCAGCCAGGCACATTCTAGCAAGTTTTACTTGTAAGTGTGGTTTGAAACGCTTTTCAGGCTCAGTACTGCGCTCAAAAGATGCAGCCCTGAGGTCTCTCATGAAAGCAGGAGGTTAAGTAGAAATTTGCCACTTGGCTGACCCAGCAGGAGCAAACGTATGCCAAAAATGTACGCAGAATGAGCTTTTCAGTGATGAGCAGCCAGGCACATTTTAGCTAGTTTTACTTGTAAGTGGGGTTGGAAATGGTTTTCAGGCTCAGTACTGCGCTCAAAAGATGCAGCTCTGAGGTCTCTCCTGATAGGAGGTAGTTAAGTAGAACTTTGCTGCTCAGCTGACCCGGCAGGAGCAAATGTATGCCAAAAATGTACGCAGAATGAGCTTTTCAGTGAAGAGCAGCCAGGCACATTCTAGCAAGTTTTACTTATAAGTTGGGTTGGAAACGCTTTTCAGGCTCAGTACTGCACTCAAAAGATGCAGCCCTGAGGTCTCTCATGATAGCAGGTGGTTAAGAAGAAATTTGCCACTTGGCTGACCCAGCAGGAGCAAACGTCTGCCAAAAATGTACACAGAATGAGCTTTTCAGTGAATAGCAGCCAGGCACATTTTAGCTACTTTTAATTGTAAGTGGGGTTGGAAACGCTTTTCAGGATCAGTACTGGGCTCAAAACATGCAGCCCTGAGGTCTCTCATGATAGCAGGTGGTTAAATAGAAATTCGCTGCTCAGCTGACCCGGCAGGAGCAAACGTATGCCAAAAATGTACGCAGAATGAGCTTTTCAGTGAATAGCAGCCAGGCACATTTTTTAGCTAGTTTTACTTGTAAGTGGGGTTGGAAATGCTTTTCAGGCTCAGTACTGGGCTCAAAAGATGCAGCTCTGAGGTCTCTCCTGATAGGAGGTAGTTAAGTAGAACTTCGCTGCTCAGCTGACCCGGCAGGAGCAAATGTATGCCAAAAATGTACGCAGAATGAGCTTTTCAGTGAAGAGCAGCCAGGCACATTGTAGCAAGTTTTACTTGTAAGTGGGGTTGGAAACGCTTTTAAGGCTCAGTACTGCACTCAAAAGATGCAGCCCTGAGGTCTCTCATGATAGCAGGTGGTTAAGTAGAAATTTGCCACTTGGCTGACCCAGCAGGAGCAAACGTATGCCAAAAATGTACACAGAATGAGCTTTTCAGTGAATAGCAGCCAGGCACATTTTAGATAGTTTTAATTGTAAGTGGGGTTGGAAACGCTTTTCAGGATCAGTACTGGGCTCAAAACATGCAGCCCCGAGGTCTCTCATGATAGCAGGTGGTTAAATAGAAATTCACTGCTCAGCTGACCCGGCAGGAGCAAACGTATGCCAAAAATGTACGCAGAATGAGCTTTTCAGTGAATAGCAGCCAGGCCCATTTTTTAGCTAGTTTTACTTGTAAGTGGGGTTGGAAACGCTTTTCAGGATCAGTACTGGGCTCAAAACATGCAGCCCCGAGGTCTCTCATGATAGCAGGTGGTTAAATAGAAATTTGCTGCTCAGCTGACCTGGTAGGAGCAAACGTATGCCAAAAATGTAAGCAGAATGAGCTTTTCAGTGAATAGCAGCCAGGCACATTTTAGCCAGTTTTACTTGTAAGTGGGGTTGGAAATGCTTTTCAGGCTCAGTACTGGCATCAAAAGATGCAGCTCTGAGGTCTCTCCTGATAGGAGGTAGTTAAGTAGAACTTCGCTGCTCAGCTGACCCGGTAGGAGCAAATGTATGCCAAAAATGTACGCAGAATGAGCTTTTCAGTAAAGAGCAGCCAGGCACATTCTAGCAAGTTTTACATGTAAGTGGTGTTGGAAACGCTTTTCAGGATCTGTACTGGGCTCAAAACATGCAGCCCTGAGGTCTCTCATGATAGCAGGTGGTTAAATAGAAATTTGCTGCTCAGCTGACCCGGCAGGAGCAAACGTATGCCAAAAATGTCTGCAGAATGAGCTTTTCAGTGAAGAGCAGCCAGGCACATTTTAGCTAGTTTTACTTGTAAGTGGGTTTGGAAACGCTTCACAGGCTCAGTACTGCGCTCAAAAGATGCAGCCCTGAGGTCTCTCATGATAGCAGGTGGTTAAGTAGAAATTTGCCACTTGGCTGACCCAGCAGGAGCAAACGTATGCCAAAAATGTACACAGAATGAGCTTTTCAGTGAATAGCAGCCAGGCACATTTTAGCTAGTTTTACTTGTAAGTGGGTTGGAAACGCTTTTCAGGATCAGTACTGGGCTCAAAACATGCAGCCCTGAGGTCTCTCGTGATAGCAGGTGGATAAATAGAAATTCGCTGCTCAGCTGACCCGGCAGGAGCAAACGTATGCCAAAAATGTACACAGAATGAGCTTTTCAGTGAACAGCAGCCAGGCACATTTTAGCTAGTTTTACTTGTAAGTGGGGTTGGAAATGCTTTTCAGGCTCAGTACTGGGCTCAAAAGATGCAGCTCTGAGGTCTCTCCTGATAGGAGGTAGTTAAGTAGAACTTCGATGCTCAGCTGACCCGGCAGGAGCAAATGTATGCCAAAAATGTACGCAGAATGAGCTTTTCAGTGAAGAGCAGCCAGGCACATTCTAGCAAGTTTTACTTGTAAGTTGGGTTGGAAACGCTTTTCAAGCTCAGTACTGCGCTCAAAAGATGCAGCCCTGAGGTCTCTCAAGATAGCAGGTGGTTAAGAAGAAATTTGTCACTTGGCTTACCCAGCAGGAGCAAACGTATGCCAAAAATGTACACAGAATGAGCTTTTCAGTGAATAGCAGCCAGGCACATTTTAGCTATGTTTTAATTGTAAGTGGGGTTGGACACGCTTTTCAGGATCAGTACTAGGCTCAAAACATGCAGCCCTGAGGTCTCTCATGATAGCAGGTGGTTAAATAGAAATTCGCTGCTCAGCTGACCCGGCAGGAGCAAACGTATGCCAAAAATGTACGCAGAATGAGCTTTTCAGTGAATAGCAGCCAGGCACATTTTTTAGCTAGTTTTACTTGTAAGTGGGGTTGGAAACGCTTTTCAGGCTCAGTACTGGGCTCAAAAGATGCAGCTCTGAGGTCTCTCTTGATAGGAGGTAGTTAAGTAGAACTTCGCTGCTCAGCTGACACGGCAGGAGCAAATGTATGCCAAAAATGTACACAGAATGAACTTTTCAGTGAATAGCAGCCATGCACATTTTAGCTAGTTTTACTTGTAAGTGGGGTTGGAAACGCTTTTCAGGATCAGTACTGGGCTCAAAACATGCAGCCCTGAGGTCTCTCATGATAGCAGGTGGTTAAATAGAAATTCGCTGCTCAGCTGACCAGGCAGGAGCAAACATATGCCAAAAATGTACGCAGAATAAGCTTTTCAGTGAAGAGCAGCCAGGCACATTTTAGCTAGTTTTACTTGTAAGTGGGGTTGGAAACGCTTTTCAGGCTCAGTACTGGGCTCAAAACATGCAGCCCTGAGGTCTCTCATGATAGCAGGTGGTTAAATAGAAATTTGCTGCTCAGCTGACCCGGTAGGAGCAAACGTATGCCAAAAATGTACGCAGAATGAGCTTTTCAGTGAAGAGCAGCCAGGCACATTTTAGCTAGTTTTACTTGTAAGTGGGATTGGAAACGCTTTTCAGGCTCAGTACTGGGCTCAAAACATGCAGCTCTGAGGTCTCTCATGATAGCAGGTGGTTAAATAGAACTTCGCTGCTCAGCTGACCCGGCAGGAGCAAATGTATGCCAAAAATGTACGCAGAATGAGCTTTTCAGTGAAGAGCAGCCAGGCACATTCTAGCAAGTTTTACTTGTAAGTGGGGTTGGAAATGCTTTTCAGGCTCAGTACTGCGCTCAAAAGATGCAGCCCTGAGGTCTCTCAGGATAGCAGGTCGTTAAGTAGAAATTTGACACTTGGCTGACCCAGCAGGAGCAAACATATATCAAAAATGTTCACAGAATGAGCTTTTCAGTGAATAGCAGCCAGGCACATTTTAGCTAGTTTTACTTGTAAGTGGGGTTGGAAATGCTTTTCAGGCTCAGTACTGGGCTCAAAAGATGCAGCTCTGAGGTCTCTCCTGATAGGAGGTAGTTAAGTAGAACTTCGCTGCTCAGCTGACCCGGTAGGAGCAAACGTATGCCAAAAATGTACGCAGAATGAGCTTTTCAGTGAAGAGCAGCCAGGCACATTTTAGCTAGTTTTACTTGTAAGTGGGGTTGGAAACGCTTTTCAGGCTCAGTACTGGGCTCAAAACATGCAGCCCTGAGGTCTCTCATGATAGCAGGTGGTTAAATAGAAATTCGCTGCTCAGCTGACCCGGTAGGAGCAAACGTATGCCAAAAATGTAAGCAGAATGAGCTTTTCAGTGAATAGCAGCCAGGCACATTTTAGCTAGTTTTACTTGTAAGTGGGGTTGGAAATGCTTTTCAGGCTCAGTACTGGGCTCAAAAGATGCAGCTCTGAGGTCTCTCCTGATAGGAGGTAGTTAAGTAGAACTTCGCTGCTCAGCTGACCCGGCAGGAGCAAATGTATGCCAAAAATGTACGCAGAATGAGCTTTTCAGTGAAGAGCAGCCAGGCACATTGTAGCAAGTTTTACTTGTAAGTGGGGATGGAAACGCTTTTAAGGCTCAGTACTGCGCTCAAAAGATGCAGCCCTGAGGTCTCTCATGATAGCAGGTGGTTAAGTAGAAATTTGCCTCTTGGCTGACCCAGCAGGAGCAAACGTATGCCAAAAATGTACACAGAATGAGCTTTTCAGTGAATAGCAGCCAGGCACATTTTAGATAGTTTTAATTGTAAGTGGGGTTGGAAACGCTTTTCAGGATCAGTACTGGGCTCAAAACATGCAGCCCTGAGGTCTCTCATGATAGCAGGTGGTTAAATAGAAATTCACTGCTCAGCTGACCCAGCAGGAGCAAACGTATGCCAAAAATGTACGCATAATGAGCTTTTCAGTGAATAGCAGCCAGGCACATTTTTTAGCTAGTTTTACTTGTAAGTGGGGTTGGAAACGCTTTTCAGGATCAGTACTGGGCTCAAAACATGCAGCCCCGAGGTCTCTCATGATAGCAGGTGGTTAAATAGAAATTTGCTGCTCAGCTGACCTGGTAGGAGCAAACGTATGCCAAAAATGTAAGCAGAATGAGCTTTTCAGTGAATAGCAGCCAGGCACATTTTAGCTAGTTTTCGCTTGTAAGTGGGGTTGGAAACGCTTTTCAGGATCAGTACTGGGCTCAAAACATGCAGCCCTGAGGTCTCTCATGATAGCAGGTGGTTAAACAGAAATTCGCTGCTCAGCTGACCCGGCAGGAGCAAACGTATGCCAAAAATGTACGCAGAATGAGCTTTTCAGTGAAGAGCAGCCAGGCACATTTTAGCTAGTTTTACTTGTAAGTGGGGTTGGAAACGCTTTTCAGGCTCAGTACTGGGCTCAAAACATGCAGCCCTGAGGTCTCGCATGATAGCAGGTTGTTAAATAGAAATTTGCTGCTTAGCTGACCCGGTAGGAGCAAACGTATGCCAAAAATGTAAGCAGAATGAGCTTTTCAGTGAATAGCAGCCAGGCACATTTTAGCTAGTTTTACTTGTAAGTGGGGTTGGAAATGCTTTTCAGGCTCAGTACTGGGCTCAAAAGATGCAGCTCTGGGGTCTCTCCTGATAGGAGGTAGTTAAGTAGAACTTCGCTGCTCAGCTGACCCAGCAGGAGCAAATGTATGCCAAAAATGTACGCAGAATGAGCTTTTCAGTGAAGAGCAGCCAGGCACATTCTAGCAAGTTTTACTTATAAGTTGGGTTGGAAACGCTTTTCAGGCTCAGTACTGCGTTCAAAAGATGCAGCCCTGAGGTCTCTCATGATAGCAGGTGGTTAAGAAGAAATTTGCCACTTGGCTGACCCAGCAGGAGCAAACGTATGCCAAAAATGTACACAGAATGAGCTTTTCAGTGAATAGCAGCCAGGCACATTTTAGCTACTTTTAATTGTAAGTGGGGTTGGAAACGCTTTTCAGGATCAGTACTGGGCTCAAAACATGCAGCCCTGAGGTCTCTCATGATAGCAGGTGGTTAAATAGAAATTCGCTGCTCAGCTGACCCGGCAGGAGCAAACGTATGCCAAAAATGTACGCAGAATGAGCTTTTCAGTGAATAGCAGCCAGGCACATTTTTTAGCTAGTTTTACTTGTAAGTGGGGTTGGAAACACTTTTCAGGCTCAGTACTGGGCTCAAAAGATGCAGCTCTGAGGTCTCTCTTGATAGGAGGTAGTTAAGTAGAACTTCGCTGCTCAGCTGACCCGGCAGGAGCAAATGTAGGCCAAAAATGTACACAGAATGAGCTTTTCAGTGAATAGCAGCCAGTCACATTTTAGCTATTTTACTTGTAACTGGGGTTGGAAACCCTTTTCAGGATCAGTACTGGGCTCAAAACATGCAGCCCTGAGGTCTCTCATGATAGCAGGTGGTTAAATAGAAATTCACTGCTCAGCTGACCAGGCAGGAGCAAACATATGCCAAAAATGTACGCAGAATGAGCTTTTCAGTGAAGAGCAGCCAGGCACATTTTAGCTAGTTTTACTTGTAAGTGGGGTTGGAAACGCTTTTCAGGCTCAGTACTGGGCTCAAAACATGCAGCCCTGAGGTCTCTCATGATAGCAGGTGGTTAAACAGAAATTTGCTGCTCAGCTGACCCGGTAGGAGCAAACGTATGCCAAAAATGTAAGCAGAATGAGCTTTTCAGTGAATAGCAGCCAGGCACATTTTAGCCAGTTTTACTTGTAAGTGGGGTTGGAAATGCTTTTCAGGCTCAGTACTGGCATCAAAAGATGCAGCTCTGAGGTCTCTCCTCATAGGAGGTAGTTAAGTAGAACTTCGCTGCCCAGCTGACCCGTCAGGATCAAATGTACGCAGAATGAGCTTTTCAGTGAAGAGCAGCCAGGCACATTCTAGCAAGTTTTACTTGTAAGTGTGGTTTGAAACGCTTTTCAGGCTCAGTACTGCGCTCAAAAGATGCAGCCCTGAGGTCTCTCATGAAAGCAGGAGGTTAAGTAGAAATTTGCCACTTGGCTGACCCAGCAGGAGCAAACGTATGCCAAAAATGTACGCAGAATGAGCTTTTCAGTGATGAGCAGCCAGGCACATTTTAGCTAGTTTTACTTGTAAGTGGGGTTGGAAATGCTTTTCAGGCTCAGTACTGCGCTCAAAAGATGCAGCTCTGAGGTCTCTCCTGATAGGAGGTAGTTAAGTAGAACTTTGCTGCTCAGCTGACCCGGCAGGAGCAAATGTATGCCAAAAATGTACGCAGAATGAGCTTTTCAGTGAAGAGCAGCCAGGCACATTCTAGCAAGTTTTACTTATAAGTTGGGTTGGAAACGCTTTTCAGGCTCAGTACTGCACTCAAAAGATGCAGCCCTGAGGTCTCTCATGATAGCAGGTGGTTAAGAAGAAATTTGCCACTTGGCTGACCCAGCAGGAGCAAACGTCTGCCAAAAATGTACACAGAATGAGCTTTTCAGTGAATAGCAGCCAGGCACATTTTAGCTACTTTTAATTGTAAGTGGGGTTGGAAACGCTTTTCAGGATCAGTACTGGGCTCAAAACATGCAGCCCTGAGGTCTCTCATGATAGCAGGTGGTTAAATAGAAATTCGCTGCTCAGCTGACCCGGCAGGAGCAAACGTATGCCAAAAATGTACGCAGAATGAGCTTTTCAGTGAATAGCAGCCAGGCACATTTTTTAGCTAGTTTTACTTGTAAGTGGGGTTGGAAACGCTTTTCAGGCTCAGTACTGGGCTCAAAAGATGCAGCTCTGAGGTCTCTCTTGATAGGAGGTAGTTAAGTAGAACTTAGCTGCTCAGCTGACCCGGCAGGAGCAAATGTATGCCAAAAATGTACACAGAATGAGCTTTTCAGTGAATAGCAGCCAGGCACATTTTAGCTATTTTACTTGTAAGTGGGGTTGGAAACGCTTTTCAGGATCAGTACTGGGCTCAAAACATGCAGCCCTGAGGTCTCTCATGATAGCAGGTGGTTAAATAGAAATTCGCTGCTCAGCTGACCAGGCAGGAGCAAACATATGCCAAAAATGTACGCAGAATGAGCTTTTCAGTGAAGAGCAGCCATGCACATTCTAGCAAGTTTTCCTTGTAAGTGTGGTTGGAAACGCTTTTCAGGCTCAGTACTGCACTCAAAAGATGCAGCCCTGAGGTCTCTCATGATAGCAGGAGGTTAAGTAGAAATTTGCCACTTGGCTGACCCGGCAGGAGCAAACGTATGCCAAAAATGTACGCAGAATGAGCTTTTCAGTGAAGAGCAGCCAGGCACATTTTAGCTAGTTTTACTTGTAAGTGGGGTTGGAAACGCTTTTCAGGCTCAGTACTGGGCTCAAAACATGCAGCCCTGAGGTCTCTCATGATAGCAGGTGGTTAAATAGAAATTCGCTGCTCAGCTGACCCGGCAGGAGCAAATGTATGCCAAAAATGTACACAGAATGAGCTTTTCAGTGAAGAGCAGCCAGGCACATTTTAGCTAGTTTTACTTGTAAGTGGGGTTGGAAACGCTTTTCAGGATTAGTACTGGGCTCAAAACATGCAGCCCTGAGGTCTCTCATGATAGCAGGTGGTTAAGTAGAAATTTGCCACTTGGCTGACCCAGCAGGAGCAAACGTATGCCAAAAATGTACACAGAATGAGCTTTTCAGTGAAGAGCAGCCAGGCACATTTTAGCTATTTTTACTTGTAAGTGGGGTTGGAAACGCTTTTCAGGCTCACTACTGGGCTCAAAACATGCAGCCCTGAGGTCTCTCATGATAGCAGGTGGTTAAATAGAAATTCGCTGCTCAGCTGACCCGGTAGGAGCAAACGTATGCCAAAAATGTATGCAGAATGAGCGTTTCAGTGAAGAGCAGCCAGGCACATTTTAGCTAGTTTTACTTGTAAGTGGGGTTGGAAATGCTTTTCAGGCTCAGTACTGCGCTCAAAAGATGCAGCCCTGAGGTCTCCCATGATAGCAGGTGGTTAAGTAGAAATTTGCCACTTGGTTGACCCAGCAGGAGCAAATGTATGCCAAAAATTTACACAGAATGAGCTTTTCAGTGAATAGCAGCTAGGCACATTTTAGCTAGTTTTACTTGTAAGTGGGGTTGGAAACGCTTTTCAGGATCAGTAAGGGGCTCAAAAGATGCAGCTCTGAGGTCTCTCCTGATAGGAGGTAGTTAAGTAGAACTTCGCTGCTCGGCTGACCCAGCAGGAGCAAACGTATGCCAAAAATGTACGCAGAATGAGCTTTTCAGTGAAGAGCAGCCAGGCACATTTTAGCTAGTTTTACTTGTAAGTGGGGTTGGAAACGCTTTTCAGGCTCAGTACTGGGCTCAAAACATGCAGCCCTGAGTTCTCTCATGATAGCAGGTGGTTAAATAGAAATTCGCTGCTCAGCTGACCCGGTAGGAGCAAACGTATGCCAAAAATGTACGCAGAATGAGCTTTTCAGTGAAGAGCAGCCAGGAACATTTTAGCTAGTTTTACTTGTAAGTGGGGTTAGAAATGCTTTTCAGGCTCAGTACTGCGCTCAAAAGATGCAGCCCTGAGGTCTCCCATGATAGCAGGTGGTTAAGTAGAAATTTGCCACTTGGCTGACCCAGCAGGCGCAAACGTATGCCAAAAATGTACGCAGAATGAGCTTTTCAGTGAAGAGCAGCCAGGCACATTTTAGCTAGTTTTACTTGTAAGTGGGGTTGGAAACGCTTTTCAGGCTCAGTACTGGGCTCAAAACATGCAGCCCTGAGGTCTCTCATGATAGCAGGTGGTTAAATAGAAATTCGCTGCTCAGCTGACCCAGCAGGAGCAAATGTATGCCAAAAATGTACACAGAATGAGCTTTTCAGTGAAGAGCAGCCAGGCACATTTTAGCTAGTTTTACTTGTAAGTGGGGTTGGAAACGCTTTTCAGGATCAGTACTGGGCTCAAAACATGCAGCCCTGAGGTCTCTCATGATAGCAGGTGGTTAAGTAGAAATTTGCCACTTGGCTGACCCAGCAAGAGCAAACGTATGCCAAAAATGTACACAGAATGAGCTTTTCAGTGAAGAGCAGCCAGGCACATTTTATCTAGTTTTACTTGTAAGTGGGGTTGGAAACGCTTTTCAGGCTCAGTACTGGGCTCAAAACATGCAGCCCTGAGGTCTCTCATGATAGCAGGTGGTTAAATAGAAATTCGCTGCTCAGCTGACCCGGTAGGAGCAAACGTATGCCAAAAATATACGCAGAATGAGCTTTTCAGTGAAGAGCAGCCAGGCACATTTTAGCTAGTTTTACTTGTAAGTGGGGGTGGAAATGCTTTTCAGGATCAGTACTGGGCTCAAAACATGCAGCCCTGAGGTCTCTCATGATAGGAGGTAGTTAAGTAGAACTTCGCTGCTCAGCTGACCCGGCAAGAGCAAATGTATGCCAAAAATTTACGCAGAATGAACTTTTCAGTGAAGATCAGCCAGGCACATTCTAGCAAGTTTCACTTGTAAGTGGGGTTGGAAATGCTTTTCAGGCTCAGTACTGCGCTCAAAAGATGAAGCCCTGAGGTCTCCCATGATAGCAGGTGGTTAAGTAGAAATTTGCCACTTGGCTGACCCAGCAGGAGCAAATGTACGCCAAAAATGTACACAGAATGAGCTTTTCAGTGAATAGCAGCCAGGCACATTTTAGCTAGTTTTACTTGTAAGTGGGGTTGGAAACGCTTTTCAGGATCAGTACTGGGCTCAAAACATGCAGCCCTGAGGTCTCTCATGATAGGAGGTAGTTAAGTAGAACTTCGGTGCTCAGCTGACCCGGCAGGAGCAAATGTATGCCAAAAATTTACGCAGAATGAGCTTTTCAGTGAAGAGCAGCCAGGCACATTCTAGCAAGTTTCACTTGTAAGTGGGGTTGGAAATGCTTTTCAGGCTCAGTACTGCGCTCAAAAGATGAAGCCCCGAGGTCTCCCATGATAGCAGGTGGTTAAGTAGAAATTTGCCACTTGGATTACCCAGCAGGCGCAAACGTATGCCAAAAATGTACGCAGAATGAGCTTTTCAGTGAAGAGCAGCCAGGCACATTTTAACTAGTTTTACTTGTAAGTGGGGTTGGAAACGCTTTTCAGGCTCAGTACTGGGCTCAAAACATGCAGCCCTGAGGTCTCTCATGATAGCAGGTGGTTAAATAGAAATTCGCTGCTCAGCTGACCCGGCAGGAGCAAATGTATGCCAAAAATGTACACAGAATGAGCTTTTCAGTGAAGAGCAGCCAGGCACATTTTAGCTAGTTTTACTTGTAAGTGGGGTTGGAAACGCTTTTCAGGATCAGTACTGGGCTCAAAACATGCAGTCCTGAGGTCTCTCATGATAGCAGGTGGTTAAGTAGAAATTTGCCACTTGGCTTACCCAGCAGGAGCAAATGTATGCCAAAAATGTACACAGAATGAGCTTTTCAGTGAAGAGAAGCCAGGCACATTTTAGCTAGTTTTACTTGTAAGTGGGGTTGGAAACGCTTTTCAGGCTCAGTACTGGGCTCAAAACATGCAGCCCTGAGGTCTCTCATGATAGCAGGTGGTTAAATAGAAATTCGCTGCTCAGCTGACCCGGCAGGAGCAAATGTATGCCAAAATTGTACACAGAATGAGCTTTTCAGTGAAGAGCAGCCAAGCACATTTCAGCTAGTTTTACCTGTAAGTGGGTTGGAAACGCTTTTCAGGATCAGTACTGGGCTCAAAACATGCAGCCCTGAGGTCTCTCATGATAGCAGGTGGTTAAGTAGAAATTTGCCACTTGGCTGACCCAGCAGGAGCAAACGTATGCCAAAAATGTACACAGAATGAGCTTTTCAATGAATAGCAGCCAGGCACATTTTAGCTAGTTTTACTTGTAAGTGGGGTTGGAAACGCTTTTCAGGATCAGTACTGGGCTCAAAAGATGCAGCTCTCAGGTCTCTCCTGATAGGAGGTAGTTAAGTAGAACTTTGCTGCTCAGCTGACCCGGCAGGAGCAAATGTATGCCAAAAATGTACGCAGAATGAGCTTTTCAGTGAAGAGCAGCCAGGCAAATTCTAGCAAGTTTCACTTGTAAGTGGGGTTGGAAACGCTTTTCAGGATCAGTACTGGGCTCAAAACACGCAGCCCTGAGGTCTCTCATGATAGCAGGTGGTTAAATAGAAATTCGCTGCTCATCTGACCCGGCAGGAGCAAATGTATGCCAAAAATGTACGCAGAATGAGCTTTTCAGTGAAGAGCAGCCAGGCACATTCTAGCAAGTTTTACTTGTAAGTGGGGTTGGAAACGCTTTTCAGGCTCAGTACTGCGCTCAAAAGATGCAGCCCTGAGGTCTCTCATGATAGCAGGTGGTTAAGTAAAAATTTGCCACTTGGCTGACCCAGCAGGAGCAAACGTATGCCAAAAATGTACACAGAATGAGCTTTTCAGTGAATAGCAGCCAGGAACATTTTAGCTAGTTTTACTTGTAAGTGGGGTTGGAAATGCTTTTCAGGCTCAGTACTGGGCTCAAAACATGCAGCCCTGAGGTCTCTCCTGATAGGAGGTAGTTAAGTAGAACTTCGCTGCTCAGCTGACCCGGCAGGAGCAAATGTATGCCAAAAATGTACGCAGAATGAGCTTTTCAGTGAAGAGCAGCCAGGCACATTCTAGCAAGTTTTACTTGTAAGTGGGGTTGGAAACGCTTTTCAGGCTCAGTACTGCGCTCAAAAGATGCAGCCCTGATGTCTCTCATGATAGCAGGTGGTTAATTAGAAATTTGCCACTAGGCTGACCCAGCAGAAGCAAACGTATGCCAAAAATGTACACAGAATGAGCTTTTCAGTGAATAGCAGCCAGGCACATTTTTTAGCTAGTTTTACTTGTAAGTGGGGTTGGAAATGCTTTTCAGGCTCGGTACTGGGCTCAAAAGATGCAGCTCTGAGCTCTCTCCTGATAGGAGGTAGTTAAGTAGAACTTCGCTGCTCAGCTGACCCGGCAGGAGCAAATGTACGCAGAAAGAGCTTTTCAGTGAAGAGCAGCCAGGCACATTCTAGCAAGTTTTACTTGTAAGTGGGGTTGGAAACGCTTTTCAGGCTCAGTACTGCGCTCAAAAGATGGAGCCCTGAGGGCTCTCATGATAGCAGGAGGTTAAGTAGAAATTTGCCACTTGGCTGACCCAGCAGGAGCAAACGTATGCCAAAAATGTACACAGAATTAGCTTTTCAGTGAATAGCAGCCAGGCACATTTTAGCTAGTTTTACTTGTAAGTGGGGTTGGAAACGCTTTTGAGGATCAGTACTGGGCTCAAAACATGCAGCCCTGAGGTCTCTCATGATAGCAGGTGGTTAAATAGAAATTTGCTGCTCAGCTGACCCGGCAGGAGCAAATGTATGCAAAAAATGTACACAGAATGAGCTTCTCAGTGAAGAGCAGCCAGGCACATTTTAGCTAGTTTTACTTGTAAGTGGGGTTGGAAACGCTTTTCTAGCTCAGTACTGGGCTCAAAACATGCAGCCCTGAGGTCTCTCATGATTGCAGGTGGTTAAATAGAAATTCGCTGCTCAGCTGACCCGGTAGGAGCAAACGTATGCCAAAAATGTAAGCAGAATGAGCTTTTTTTAGTGAATAGCAGCCAGGCACATTTTAGCTAGTTTTACTTGTAAGTGGGGTTGGAAATGCTTTTCAGGCTCAGTACTGGGCTCAAAAGATGCAACTCTGAGGTCTCTCCTGACAGCAGGTAGTTAAGTTGAACTTCGCTGCTCAGCTGACCCGGCAGGAGCAAATGTATGCCAAAAATGTACGCAGAATGAGCTTTTCAGTGAAGAGCAGCCAGGCACATTCTAGCAAGTTTTACTTGTAAGTGGGGTTGGAAACGCTTTTCAGGCTCAGTACTGCGCTCAAAAGATGCAGCCCTGAGGTCTCTCATAATAGCAGGTGGTTAAGTAGAAATTTACCACTTGGCTGACCCAGTAGGAGCAAACGTATGCCAAAAATGTACACAGAATGAGCTTTTCAGTGAATAGCAGCCAGGCACATTTTAGCTAGTTTTACTGGTAAGTGGGGTTGGAAACGCTTTTCAGGATCAGTACTGGGCTCAAAACATGCAGCCCTGATCTCTCTTATGATAGCAGGTGGTTAAATAGAAATTCGCTGCTCAGCTGACCCAGCAGGAGCAAATGTATGCCAAAAATGTACGCAGAATGAGCTTTTCAGTGAAGAGCAGCCAGGCACATTTTAGCTAGTTTTACTTGTAAGTGGGGTTGGAAACGCTTTTCAGGCTCAGTACTGGGCTCAAAACATGCAGCCCTGAGGTCTCTCATGTTAGAAGGTGGTTACATAGAAATTCCCTGCTCAGCTGACCCGGTAGGAGCAAACGTATGCCAAAAATGTAAGCAGAATGAGCTTTTCAGTGAATAGCAGCCAGGGACATTTTAGCTAGTTTTACTTGCAAGTGGGGTTGGAAACGCTTTTCAGGCTCAGTACTGGGCTCAAAACATGCAGCCCTGAGGTCTCTCCTGATAGCAGGTAGTTAAGTAGAACTTCGCTGCTCAGCTGACCCGGCAGGAGCAAATGTATGCCAAAAATGTACACAGAATGAGCTTTTCAGTGAAGAGCAGCCAGGCACATTCTAGCAAGTTTTACTCATAAGTGGGGTTGGAAACGCTTTTCAGGCTCAGTACTGCGCTCAAAAGATGCAGCCCTGAGGTCTCTCATAATAGCAGGTGGTTAAGTAGAAATTTACCACTTGGCTGACCCAGCAGGAGCAAACGTATGCCAAAAATGTACGCAGAATCAGCTTTTCAGTGAAGAGCAGCCAGGCACATTTTAGCTAGTTTTACTTGTAAGTGGGGTTGGAAACGCTTTTCAGGCTCATTACTGGGCTCAAAAGATGCCGCTCTGAGGTCTCTCCTGATAGGAGGTAGTTAAGTAGAACTTCGCTGCTCAGCTGACCCGGCAGGAGCAAATGTATGCCAAAAATGTACACAGAATGAGCTTTTCAGTGAAGAGCAGCCAGGCACATTTTAGCAAGTTTTACTTGTAAGTGGGGTTGGAAACACTTTTCAGGCTCAGTACTGCGTTCAAAAGATGCAGCCCTCATGTCTCTCATGATAGCAGGTGGTTAAGTTGAAATTTGACACTTGGCTGACCCAGCAGGAGAAAATGTATGCCAAAAATGTACACAGAATGAGCTTTTCAGTGAATAGCAGCCAGGCACATTTTAGCTAGTTTTACTGGTAAGTGGGGTTGGAAATGCTTTTCAGGCTCAGTACTGGGCTCTAAACATGCAGCCCTGAGGTCTCTCATGATAGCAGGTGGTTAAATAGAAATTCGCTGCTCAGCTGACCCGGTAGGAGCAAACGTATGCCAAAAATGTAAGCAGAATGAGCTTTTCAGTGAATAGCAGCCACGCACATTTTACCTAGTTTTACTTGTAAGTGGGGTTGGAAATGCTTTTCAGGCTCAGTACTGGGCTCAAAAGATGCAGCACTGAGGTCTCTCATGATAGCAGGTGGTTAAGTAGAAATGTGCCACTTGGCTGACCCAGCAGGAGCAAACGTATGCCAAAAATGTACACAGAATGAGCTTTTCAGTGAATAGCAGCCAGGCACATTTTAGCTAGTTTTACTTGTAAGTGGGGTTGGAAACGCTTTTCAGGCTCAGTACTGGGCTCAAAACATGCAGCCCTGAGGTCTCTCATGATAGCAGGTGGTTAAATAGAAATTTGCTGCTCAGCTGACACGGTAGGAGCAAACGTATGCCAACAATGTAAGCAGAATGAGCATTTCAGTGAATAGAAGCCAGGCACATTTTAGCTAGTTTTACTTGTAAGTGGGGTTGGAAATGCTTTTCAGGCTTAGTACTGGGCTCAAAAGATGCAGCTCTGAGGTCTCTCCTGAAAGGAGGTAGTTAAGTAGAACTTCGCTGCTCAGCTGACCCGGCAGGAGCAAATGTATGCCAAAAATGTACGCAGAATGAGCTTTTCAGTGAAGAGCAGCCAGGCACATTCTAGCAAGTTTTACTTGTAAGTGGAGTTGGAAACGCTTTTCAGGCTCAGTACTGCGCTCAAAAGATGCAGCCCTGATGTCTCTCATGATAGCAGGTGGTTAAGTAGAAATTTGCCACTTGGCTGACCCAGCAGGAGCAAACGTATGCCAAAAATGTACACAGAATGAGCTTTTCAGTGAATAGCAGCCAGGCACATTTTAGCTAGTTTTACTTGTAAGTGGGGTTGGAAACGCTTTTCAGGATCAGTACTGGGCTCAACACATGCAGCCCTGAGGTCTCTCATGATAGCAGGTGGTTAAGTAGAAATTTGCCACTTGGCTGACCCAGCAGGAGCAAACCTATGCCAAAAATGTACACAGAATGAGCTTTTCAGTGAATAGCAGCCAGGCACATTTTTTAGCTAGTTTTACTTGTAAGTGGGGTTGGAAATGCTTTTCAGGCTCGGTACTGGGCTCAAAAGATGCAGCTCTGAGCTCTCTCCTGATAGGAGGTAGTTAAGTAGAACTTCGCTGCTCAGCTGACCCGGCAGGAGCAAATGTACGCAGAAAGAGCTTTTCAGTGAAGAGCAGCCAGGCACATTCTAGCAAGTTTTACTTGTAAGTGGGGTTGGAAACGCTTTTCAGGCTCAGTACTGCGCTCAAAAGATGCAGCCCTGAGGTCTCTCATGATAGCAGGAGGTTAAGTAGAAATTTGCCACTTGGCTGACCCAGCAGGAGCAAATGTATGCCAAAAATGTACACAGAATGAGCTTTTCAGTGAATAGCAGCCAGGCACATTTTAGCTAGTTTTACTTGTAAGTGGGGTTGGAAACGCTTTTGAGGATCAGTACTGGGCTCAAAACATGCAGCCCGGAGGTCTCTCATGATAGCAGGTGGTTAAATAGAAATTTGCTGCTCAGCTGACCCGGCAGGAGCAAATGTATGCCAAAAATGTACACAGAATGAGCTTTTCAGTGAAGAGCAGCCAGGCACATTTTAGCTAGTTTTACTTGTAAGTGGGGTTGGAAATGCTTTTCAGGCTCAGTACTGGGCTCAAAACATGCAGCCCTGAGGTCTCTCATGATTGCAGGTGGTTAATTAGAAATTCGCTGCTCAGCTGACCCGGTAGGAGCAAACGTATGCCAAAAATGTAAGCAGAATGAGCTTTTTTTAGTGAATAGCAGCCAGGCACATTTTAGCTAGTTTTACTTGTAAGTGGGGTTGGAAATGCTTTTCAGGCTCAGTACTGGGCTCAAAAGATGCAGCTCTGAGGTCTCTCCTGATAGGAGGTAGTTAAGTAGAACTTCGCTGCTCAGCTGACCCGGCAGGAGCAAATGTATGCCAAAAATGTACACAGAATGAGCTTTTCAGTGAAGAGCAGCCAGGCACATTTTAGCAAGTTTAACTTGTAAGTGGGGTTGGAAACGCTTTTCAGGCTCAGTACTGCGTTCAAAAGATGCAGCCCACAGGTCTCTCATGATAGCAGGTGGTTAAGTAGAAATTTGACACTTGGCTGACCCAGCAGGAGAAAATGTATGCCAAAAATGTACACAGAATGAGCTTTTCAGTGAATAGCAGCCAGGCACATTTTAGTTAGTTTTACTGGTAAGTGGGGTTGGAAATGCTTTTCAGGCTCAGTGCTGGGCTCTAAACATGCAGCCCTGAGGTCTCTCATGATAGCAGGTGGTTAAATAGAAATTCGCTGCTCAGCTGACCCGGTAGGAGCAAACGTATGCCAAAAATGTAAGCAGAATGAGCTTTTCAGTGAATAGCAGCCACGCACATTTTACCTAGTTTTACTTGTAAGTGGGGTTGGAAATGCTTTTCAGGCTCAGTACTGGGCTCAAAAGATGCAGCCCGGAGGTCTCTCATGATAGCAGGTGGTTAAGTAGAAATGTGCCACTTGGCTGACCCAGCAGGAGCAAACATATGCCAAAAATGTACACAGAATGAGCTTTTCAGTGAATAGCAGCCAGGCACATTTTAGCTAGTTTTACTTGTAAGTGGGGTTGGAAACGCTTTTCAGGCTCAGTACTGGGCTCAAAACATGCAGCCCTGAGGTCTCTCATGATAGCAGGTGGTTAAATAGAAATTTGCTGCTCAGCTGACCCGGTAGGAGCAAATGTATGCCAACAATGTAAGCAGAATGAGCTTTTCAGTGAATAGAAGCCAGGCACATTTTAGCTAGTTTTACTTGTATTTGGGGTTGGAAATGCTTTTCAGGCTCAGTACTGGGCTCAAAAGATGCAGCTCTGAGGTCTATCCTGATAGGAGGTAGTTAAGTAGAACTTCGCTGCTCAGCTGACCCGGCAGGAGCAAATGTATGCCAAACATGTACGCAGAATGAGCTTTTCAGTGAAGAGCAGCCAGGCACATTCTAGCAAGTTTTACTTGTAAGTGGGGTTGGAAACGCTTTTCAGGCTCAGTACTGCGCTCAAAAGATGCAGCCCTGATGTCCCTCATGATAGCAGGTGGTTAAGTAGAAATTTGCCACTTGGCTGACCCAGCAGGAGCAAACCTATGCCAAAAATGTACACAGAATGAGCTTTTCAGTGAATAGCAGCCAGGCACATTTTTTAGCTAGTTTTACTTGTAAGTGGGGTTGGAAACGCTTTTGAGGATCAGTACTGGGCTCAAAACATGCAGCCCTGAGGTCTCTCATGATAGCAGGTGGTTAAATAGAAATTTGCTGCTCAGCTGACCCGGCAGGAGCAAATGTATGCCAAATATGTACACAGAATGAGCTTTTCAGTGAAGAGCAGCCAGGCACATTTTAGCTAGTTTTACTTGTAAGTGGGGTTGGAAACGCTTTTCAGGCTCAGTACTGGGCTCAAAACATGCAGCCCTGAGGTCTCTCATGATTGCAGGTGGTTACATAGAAATTCCCTGCTCAGCTGACCCGGTAGGAGCAAACGTATGCCAAAAATGTAAGCAGAATGAGCTTTTCAGTGAATAGCAGCCAGGCACATTTTAGCTAGTTTTACTTGTAAGTGGGGTTGGAAACGCTTTTCAGGCTCAGTACTGGGCTCAAAAAATGCAGCCCTGAGGTCTCTCATGATTGCAGGTGGTTAATTAGAAATTCGCTGCTCAGCTGACCCGGCAGGAGCAAATGTATGCCAAAAATGTACGCAGAATGAGCTTTTCAGTGAAGAGCAGCCAGGCACATTCTAGCAAGTTTTACTTGTAAGTGGGGTTGGAAACGCTTTTCAGGCTCAGTACTGCGCTCAAAAGATGCAGCCCTGAGGTCTCTCATAATAGCAGGTGGTTAAGGAGAAATTTACCACTTGGCTGACCCAGCAGGAGCAAACGTATGCCAAAAATGTACGCAGAATGAGCTTTTCAGTGAAGAGCAGCCAGGCACATTCTAGCAAGTTTTACTTGTAAGTGGGGTTGGAAATGCTTTTCAGGCTCAGTACTGCGCTCAAAAGATGCAGCCCTTAGGTCTCTCATGATAGCAGGTCGTTAAGTAGAAATTTGGCACTTGGTGACCCAGCAGGAGCAAACATATATCAAAAATGTACACAGAATGAGCTTTTCAGTGAATAGCAGCCAGGCACATTTTAGCTAGTTTTACTAGTAAGTGGGGTTGGAAACGCTTTTCAGGCTCAGTACTGGGCTCAAAACATGCAGCCCTGAGGTCTCTCATGATAGCAGGTGGTTAAATAGAAATTCGCTGCTCAGCTGACCCGGCAGGAGCAAATGTATGCCAAAAATGTAAGCAGAATGAGCTTTTCAGTGAATATCCGCCAGGTACATTTTAGCTAGTTTTACTTGTAAGTGGGGTTGGAAATGCTTTTCAGGCTCAGTACTGGGCTCAAAAGATGCAGCTCTGAGGTCTCTCCTGATAGGAGGTAGTTAAGTAGAACTTCGCTGCTCAGCTGACCCGGTAGGAGCAAACGTATGCCAAAAATGTACGCAGAATGAGCTTTTCAGTGAAGAGCAGCCAGGCACATTTTAGCTAGTTTTACTTGTAAGTGGGGTTGGAAACGCTTTTCAGGCTCAGTACTGGGCTCAAAACATGCAGCCCTGAGGTCTCTCATGATAGCAGGTGGTTAAATAGAAATTCGCTGCTCAGCTGACCCGGTAGGAGCAAACGCATGCCAAAAATGTAAGTAGAATGAGCTTTTCAGTGAATAGCAGCCAGGCACATTTTAGCTAGTTTTACTTGTAAGTGGGGTTGGAAATGCTTTTCAGGCTCAGTACTGGGCTCAAAAGATGCAGCTCTGAGGTCTCTCCTGATAGGAGGTAGTTAAGTAGAACTTCGCTGCTCAGCTGACCCGGCAGGAGCAAATCTATGCCAAAAATGTACGCAGAATGAGCTTTTCAGTGAAGAGCAGCCAGGCACATTGTAGCAAGTTTTACTTGTAAGTGGGGTTGGAAACGCTTTTAAGGCTCAGTACTGCGCTCAAAAGATGCAGCCCTGAGGTCTCTCATGATAGCAGGTGGTTAAGTAGAAATTTGCCACTTGGCTGACCCAGCAGGAGCAAACGTATGCCAAAAATGTACACAGAATGAGCTTTTCAGTGAATAGCAGCCAGGCACATTTTAGATAGTTTTAATTGTAAGTGGGGTAGGAAACGCTTTTCAGGATCAGTACTGGGCTCAAAACATGCAGCCCCGAGGTCTCTCATGATAGCAGGTGGTTAAATAGAAATTCACTGCTCAGCTGACCCGGCAGGAGCAAACGTATGCCAAAAATGTACGCAGAATGAGCTTTTCAGTGAATAGCAGCCAGGCACATTTTTTAGCTAGTTTTACTTGTAAGTGGGGTTGGAAACGCTTTTCAGGATCAGTACTGGGCTCAAAACATGCAGCCCTGAGGTCTCTCATGATAGCAGGTGGTTAAATAGAAATTCACTGCTCAGCTGACCAGGCAGAAGCAAACATATGCCAAAAATGTACGCAGAATGAGCTTTTCAGTGAAGAGCAGCCAGGCACATTTTAGCTAGTTTTACTTGTAAGTGGGGTTGGAAACGCTTTTCAGGCTCAGTACTGGGCTCAAAACATGCAGCCCCGAGGTCTCTCATGATAGCAGGTGGTTAAATAGAAATTTGCTGCTCAGCTGACCTGGTAGGAGCAAACGTATGCCAAAAATGTAAGCAGAATGAGCTTTTCAGTGAATAGCAGCCGGGCACATTTTAGCCAGTTTTACTTGTAAGTGGGGTTGGAAATGCTTTTCAGGCTCAGTACTGGCATCAAAAGATGCAGCTCTGAGGTCTCTCCTGATTGGAGGTAGTTAAGTAGAACTTCGCTGCTCAGCTGACCCGGCAGGAGCAAACGTATGCCAAAAATGTACGCAGAATGAGCTTTTCAGTGAAGAGCAGCCAGGCACATTTTAGCTAGTTTTCGCTTGTAAGTGGGGTTGGAAATGCTTTTCAGGATCAGTACTGGGCTCAAAACATGCAGCCCTGAGGTCTCTCATGGTAGCAGGTGGTTAAAAAGAAATTCGCTGCTCAGCTGACCCGGCAGGAGCAAACGTATGCCAAAAATGTACGCAGAATGAGCTTTTCAGTGAAGAGCAGCCAGGCACATTTTAGCTAGTTTTACTTGTAAGTGGGGTTGGAAACGCTTTTCAGGCTCAGTACTGGGCTCAAAACATGCAGCCCTGAGGTCTCGCATGATAGCAGGTGGTTAAATAGAAATTTGCTGCTTAGCTGACCCGGTAGGAGCAAACGTATGCCAAAAATGTAAGCAGAATGAGCTTTTCAGTGAATAGCAGCCAGGCACATTTTAGCTAGTTTTACTTGTAAGTGGGGTTGGAAATGCTTTTCAGGCTCAGTACTGGGCTGAAAAGATGCAGCTCTGGGGTCTCTCCTGATAGGAGGTAGTTAAGTAGAACTTCGCTGCTCAGCTGACGCAGCAGGAGCAAATGTATGCCAAAAATGTACGCAGAATGAGCTTTTCAGTGAATCGCAGCCAGGCACATTCTAGCAAGTTTTACTTATAAGTTGGGTTGGAAACGCTTTTCAGGCTCAGTACTGCGCTCAAAAGATGCAGCCCTGAGGTCTCTCATGATAGCAGGTGGTTAAGAAGAAATTTGCCACTTGGCTGACCCAGCAGGAGCAAACGTATGCCAAAAATGTACGCAGAATGAGCTTTTCAGTGAATAGCAGCCAGGCACATTTTAGCTAGTTTTCGCTTGTAAGTGGGGTTGGAAATGCTTTTCAGGATCAGTACTGGGCTCAAAACATGCAGCCCTGAGGTCTCTCATGGTAGCAGGTGGTTAAAAAGAAATTCGCTGCTCAGCTGACCCGGCAGGAGCAAACGTATGCCAAAAATGTACGCAGAATGAGCTTTTCAGTGAAGAGCAGCCAGGCACATTTTAGCTAGTTTTACTTGTAAGTGGGGTTGGAAACGCTTTTCAGGCTCAGTACTGCGCTCAAAAGATGCAGCCCTGAGGTCTCTCATGATAGCAGGTGGTTAAATAGAAATTCGCTGCTCAGCTGACCAGGCAGGAGCAAACATATGCCAAAAATGTACGCAGAATGAGCTTTTCAGGGAAGAGCAGCCAGGCACATTTTAGCTAGTTTTACTTGTAAGTGGGGTTGGAAACGCTTTTCAGGCTCAGTACTGGGCTCAAAACATGCAGCCCTAAGGTCTCTCATGATAGCAGGTGGTTAAATAGAAATTTGCTGCTCAGCTGACCCGGTAGGAGCAAACGTATGCCAAAAATGTAAGCAGAAGGAGCTTTTCAGTGAATAGCAGCCAGGCACATTTTAGCCAGTTTTACTTGTAAGTGGGGTTGGAAATGCTTTTCAGGCTCAGTACTGGCATCAAAAGATGCAGCTCTGAGGTCTCTCCTGATAGGAGGTAGTTAAGTAGAACTTCGCTGCCCAGCTGACCCGTCAGGATCAAATGTACGCAGAATGAGCTTTTCAGTGAAGAGCAGCCAGGCACATTCTAGCAAGTTTTACTTGTAAGTGTGGTTGGAAACGCTTTTCAGGCTCAGTACTGCGCTCAAAAGATGCAGCCCTGAGGTCTCTCATGATAGCAGGAGGTTAAGTAGAAATTTGCCACTTGGCTGACCCAGCAGGAGCAAACGTATGCCAAAAATGTACGCAGAATGAGCTTTTCAGTGAAGAGCAGCCAGGCACATTTTAGCTAGTTTTACTTGTAAGTGGGGTTGGAAATGCTTTTCAGGCTCAGTACTGCGCTCAAAAGATGCAGCTCTGAGGTCTCTCCTGATAGGAGGTAGTTAAGTAGAACTTCGCTGCTCAGCTGACCCGGCAGGAGCAAATGTATGCCAAAAATGTACGCAGAATGAGCTTTTCAGTGAAGAGCAGCCAGGCACATTCTAGCAAGTTTTACTTATAAGTTGGGTTGGAAACGCTTTTCAGGCTCAGTACTGCGCTCAAAAGATGCAGCCCTGAGGTCTCTCATGATAGCAGGTGGTTAAGAAGAAATTTGCCACTTGGCTGACCCAGCAGGAGCAAACGTATGCCAAAAATGTACACAGAATGAGCTTTTCAGTGAATAGCAGCCAGGCACATTTTAGCTACTTTTAATTGTAAGTGGGGTTGGAAACGCTTTTCAGGATCAGTACTGGGCTCAAAACATGCAGCCATGAGGTCTCTCTTGATAGCAGGTGGTTAAATAGAAATTCGCTGCTCAGCTGACCCGGCAGGAGCAAACGTATGCCAAAAATGTACGCAGAATGAGCTTTTCAGTGAATAGCAGCCAGGCACATTTTTTAGCTAGTTTTACTTGTAAGTGGGGTTGGAAACGCTTTTCAGGCTCAGTACTGGGCTCAAAAGATGCAGCTCTGAGGTCTCTCTTGATAGGAGGTAGTTAAGTAGAACTTCGCTGCTCAGCTGACCCGGCAGGAGCAAATGTATGCCAAAAATGTACACAGAATGAGCTTTTCAGTGAATAGCAGCCAGGCACATTTTAGCTATTTTACTTGTAAGTGGGGTTGGAAACGCTTTTCAGGCTCAGTACTGGCATCAAAAGATGCAGCTCTGAGGTCTCTCCTGATAGGAGGTAGTTAAGTAGAACTTCGCTGCCCAGCTGACCCGTCAGGATCAAATGTACGCAGAATGAGCTTTTCAGTGAAGAGCAGCCAGGCACATTCTAGCAAGTTTTACTTGTAAGTGTGGTTGGAAACGCTTTTCAGGCACAGTACTGCGCTCAAAAGATGCAGCCCTGAGGTCTCTCATGATAGCAGGAGGTTAAGTAGAAATTTGCCACTTGGCTGACCCAGCAGGAGCAAACGTATGCCAAAAATGTACGCAGAATGAGCTTTTCAGTGAAGAGCAGCCAGGCACATTTTAGCTAGTTTTACTTGTAAGTGGGGTTGGAAATGCTTTTCAGGCTCAGTACTGCGCTCAAAAGATGCAGCTCTGAGGTCTCTCCTGATAGGAGGTAGTTAAGTAGAACTTCGCTGCTCAGCTGACCCGGCAGGAGCAAATGTATGCCAAAAATGTACGCAGAATGAGCTTTTCAGTGAAGAGCAGCCAGGCACATTCTAGCAAGTTTTACTTATAAGTTGGGTTGGAAACGCTTTTCAGGCTCAGTACTGCGCTCAAAAGATGCAGCCCTGAGGTCTCTCATGATAGCAGGTGGTTAAGAAGAAATTTGCCACTTGGCTGACCCAGCAGGAGCAAACGTATGCCAAAAATGTACACAGAATGAGCTTTTCAGTGAATAGCAGCCAGGCACATTTTAGCTACTTTTAATTGTAAGTGGGGTTGGAAACGCTTTTCAGGATCAGTACTGGGCTCAAAACATGCAGCCATGAGGTCTCTCTTGATAGCAGGTGGTTAAATAGAAATTCGCTGCTCAGCTGACCCGGCAGGAGCAAACTTATGCCAAAAATGTACGCAGAATGAGCTTTTCAGTGAATAGCAGCCAGGCACATTTTTTAGCTAGTTTTACTTGTAAGTGGGGTTGGAAACGCTTTTCAGGCTCAGTACTGGGCTCAAAAGATGCAGCTCTGAGGTCTCTCTTGATAGGAGGTAGTTAAGTAGAACTTCGCTGCTCAGCTGACCCCGCAGGAGCAAATGTATGCCAAAAATGTACACAGAATGAGCTTTTCAGTGAATAGCAGCCAGGCACATTTTAGCTAGTTTTACTTGTAAGTGGGGTTGGAAACGCTTTTCAGGCTCAGTACTGGGCTCAAAACATGCAGCCCTGAGGTCTCTCATGATAGCAGGTGGTTAAATAGAAATTCGCTGCTCAGCTGACCTGGTAGGAGCAAACGTATGCCAAAAATGTACGCAGAATGAGCTTTTCAGTGAAGAGCAGCCAGGCACATTTTAGCTAGTTTTACTTGTAAGTGGGGTTGGAAATGCTTTTCAGGCTCAGTACTGCGCTCAAAAGATGCAGCCCTGAGGTCTCCCATGATAGCAGGTGGTTAAGTAGAAATTTGCCACTTGGCTGACCCAGCAGGAGCAAATGTATGCCAACAATTTACACAGAATGAGCTTTTCAGTGAATAGCAGCCAGGCACATTTTAGCTAGTTTTACTTGTAAGTGGGGTTGGAAACGCTTTTCAGGATCAGTAAGGGGCTCAAAAGATGCAGCTCTGAGGTCTCTCCTGATAGGAGGTAGTTAAGTAGAACTTCGCTGCTCGGCTGCCCCAGCAGGAGCAAACGTATGCCAAAAATGTACGCAGAATGAGCTTTTCAGTGAAGAGCAGCCAGGCACATTTTAGCTAGTTTTACTTGTAAGTGGGGTTGGAAACGCTTTTCAGGCTCAGTACTGGGCTCAAAACATGCAGCCCTGAGGTCTCTCATGATAGCAGGTGGTTAAATAGAAATTCGCTGCTCAGCTGACCCGGTAGGAGCAAACGTATGCCAAAAATGTACGCAGAATGAGCTTTTCAGTGAAGAGCAGCCAGGAACATTTTAGCTAGTTTTACTTGTAAGTGGGGTTGGAAATGCTTTTCAGGCTCAGTACTGCGCTCAAAAGATGCAGCCCTGAGGTCTCCCATGATAGCAGGTGGTTAAGTAGAAATTTGCCACTTGGCTGACCCAGCAGGCGCAAACGTATGCCAAAAATGTACGCAGAATGAGCTTTTCAGTGAAGAGCAGCCAGGCACATTTTAGCTAGTTTTACTTGTAAGTGGGGTTGGAAACGCTTTTCAGGATCAGTACTGGGCTCAAAACATGCAGCCCTGAGGTCTCTCATGATAGCAGGTGGTTAAGTAGAAATTTGCCACTTGGCTGACCCAGCAAGAGCAAACGTATGCCAAAAATGTACACAGAATGAGCTTTTCAGTGAGGAGCAGCCAGGTACATTTTATCCAGTTTTACTTGTAAGTGGGGTTGGAAACGCTTTTCAGGCTCAGTACTGGGCTCAAAACATGCAGCCCTGGGGTCTCTCATGATAGCAGGTGGTTAAATAGAAATTCGCTGCTCAGCTGACCCAGTAGGAGCAAACGTATGCCAAAAATATACGCAGAATGAGCTTTTCAGTGAAGAGCAGCCAGGCACATTTTAGCTAGTTTTACTTGTAAGTGGGGGTGGAAATGCTTTTCAGGATCAGTACTGGGCTCAAAACATGCAGCCCTGAGGTAAATTGTAAATTGTAAATTGTTGTGTCTTATAAAGCGCACTGCTACCCGGAGGCCTCGTAGCGCTATAGACCGCTGGGGAACCCGTCCTGGCTTTCCCTGTGAGATACTCCCTCCTGGGGGTCTCCAAGGTGAAACCAGGCATCCCCGGCGTTTGTGTGGGGCCGTTGTGGAGATGAGGCAAGCTAATGCCCAGAGTTGCCGAGTGTGCTCCCTGGTCGGAGTAGGCACCGATGCGAGAATTATCAGTCCGCTGATCCTGATCCAAGACCCTGCCGCGTCGGGAATCGAACCCTGGTCCCGGGCCGTTCTCTGCACTCGGGTCTGCCGCCTCTAACCAGTGAGCCACACCTCTCCACTCTCAGGTCTCTCATGATAGGAGGTAGTTAAGTAGAACTTCGCTGCTCAGCTGACCCGGCAGGAGCAAATGTATGCCAAAAATTTACGCAGAATGAGCTTTTCAGTGAAGAGCAGCCAGGCACATTCTAGCAAGTTTCACTTGTAAGTGGGGTTGGAAATGCTTTTCATGCTCAGTACTGCGCTCAAAAGATGAAGCCCTGAGGTCTCCCATGATAGCAGGTGGTTAAGTAGAAATTTGCCACTTGGCTGACCCAGCAGGAGCAAATGTATGCCAAAAATGTACATAGAATGAGCTTTTCAGTGAATAGCAGCCAGGCACATTTTAGCTAGTTTTACTTGTAAGTGGGGTTGGAAACGCTTTTCAGGATCAGTACTGGGCTCAAAATATGCAGCCCTGAGGTCTCTCATGGTAGGAGGTAGTTAAGTAGAACTTCGCTGCTCAGCTGACCCGGCAGGAGCAAATGTATGCCAAAAATTTACGCAGAATGAGCTTTTCAGTGAAGAGCAGCCAGGCACATTCTAGCAAGTTTCACTTGTAAGTGGGGTTGGAAATGCTTTTCAGGCTCAGTACTGCGCTCAAAAGATGAAGCCCTGAGGTCTCCCATGATAGCAGGTGGTTAAGTAGAAATTTGCCACTTGGCTGACCCAGCAGGCGCAAACGTATGCCAAAAATGTACGCAGAATGAGCTTTTCAGTGAAGAGCAGCCAGGCACATTTTAGCTAGTTTTACTTGTAAGTGGGGTTGGAAACGCTTTTCAGGCTCAGTACGGGGCTCAAAACATGCAGCCCTGAGGTCTCTCATGATAGCAGGTGGTTAAATAGAAATTCGCTGCTCAGCTGACCCGGCAGGAGCAAATGTATGCCAAAAATTTACACAGAATGAGCTTTTCAGTGAAGAGCAGCCAGGCACATTCTAGCTAGTTTTACTTGTAAGTGGGGTTGGAAACGCTTTTCAGGATCAGTACTGGGCTCAAAACATGCAGCCCTGAGCTCTCTCATGATAGCAGGTGGTTAAGTAGAAATTTGCCACTTGGCTGACCCAGCAGGAGCAAATGTATGCCAAAAATGTACACAGAATGAGCTTTTCAGTGAAGAGAAGCCAGGCACATTTTAGCTAGTTTTACTTGTAAGTGGGGTTGGAAACGCTTTTCAGGCTCAGTACTGGGCTCAAAACATGCAGCCCTGAGGTCTCTCATGATAGCAGGTGGTTAAATAGAAATTCGCTGCTCAGCTGACCCGGCAGGAGCAAATGTATGCCAAAATTGTACACAGAATGAGCTTTTCAGTGAAGAGCAGCCAGGCACATTTCAGCTAGTTTTACCTGTAAGTGGGTTGGAAACGCTTTTCAGGATCAGTACTGGGCTCAAAACATGCAGCCCTGAGGTCTCTCATGATAGCAGGTGGTTAAGTAGAAATTTGCCACTTGGCTGACCCAACAGGCGCAAACGTATGCCAAAAATGTACGCAGAATGTGCTTTTCAGTGAAGAGCAGCCAGGCACATTTTAGCTAGTTTTACTTGTAAGTGGGGTTGGAAATGCTTTTCAGGCTCAGTACTGCGCTCAAAAGATGCAGCTCTGAGGTCTCTCCTGATAGGAGGTAGTTAAGTAGAACTTCGCTGCTCAGCTGACCCGGCAGGAGCAAATGTATGCCAAAAATGTACGCAGAATGAGCTTTTCAGTGAAGAGCAGCCAGGCACATTCTAGCAAGTTTTACTTATAAGTTGGGTTGGAAACGCTTTTCAGGCTCAGTACTGCGCTCAAAAGATGCAGCCCTGAGGTCTCTCATGATAGCAGGTGGTTAAGACGAAATTTGCCACTTGGCTGACTCAGCAGGAGCAAACGTATGCCAAAAATGTACACAGAATGAGCTTTTCAGTGAATAGCAGCCAGGCACATTTTAGCTACTTTTAATTGTAAGTGGGGTTGGAAACGCTTTTCAGGATCAGTACTGGGCTCAAAACATGCAGCCATGAGGTCTCTCTTGATAGCAGGTGGTTAAATAGAAATTCGCTGCTCAGCTGACCCGGCAGGAGCAAACGTATGCCAAAAATGTACGCAGAATGAGCTTTTCAGTGAATAGCAGCCAGGCACATTTTTTAGCTAGTTTTACTTGTAAGTGGGGTTGGAAACGCTTTTCAGGCTCAGTACTGGGCTCAAAAGATGCAGCTCTGAGGTCTCTCTTGATAGGAGGTAGTTAAGTAGAACTTCGCTGCTCAGCTGACCCGGCAGGAGCAAATGTATGCCAAAAATGTACACAGAATGAGCTTTTCAGTGAATAGCAGCCAGGCACATTTTAGCTATTTTACTTGTAAGTGGGGTTGGAAACGCTTTTCAGGCTCAGTACTGGCATCAAAAGATGCAGCTCTGAGGTCTCTCCTGATAGGAGGTAGTTAAGTAGAACTTCGCTGCCCAGCTGACCCGTCAGGATCAAATGTACGCAGAATGAGCTTTTCAGTGAAGAGCAGCCAGGCACATTCTAGCAAGTTTTACTTGTAAGTGTGGTTGGAAACGCTTTTCAGGCACAGTACTGCGCTCAAAAGATGCAGCCCTGAGGTCTCTCATGATAGCAGGAGGTTAAGTAGAAATTTGCCACTTGGCTGACCCAGCAGGAGCAAACGTATGCCAAAAATGTACGCAGAATGAGCTTTTCAGTGAAGAGCAGCCAGGCACATTTTAGCTAGTTTTACTTGTAAGTGGGGTTGGAAATGCTTTTCAGGCTCAGTACTGCGCTCAAAAGATGCAGCTCTGAGGTCTCTCCTGATAGGAGGTAGTTAAGTAGAACTTCGCTGCTCAGCTGACCCGGCAGGAGCAAATGTATGCCAAAAATGTACGCAGAATGAGCTTTTCAGTGAAGAGCAGCCAGGCACATTCTAGCAAGTTTTACTTATAAGTTGGGTTGGAAACGCTTTTCAGGCTCAGTACTGCGCTCAAAAGATGCAGCCCTGAGGTCTCTCATGATAGCAGGTGGTTAAGAAGAAATTTGCCACTTGGCTGACCCAGCAGGAGCAAACGTATGCCAAAAATGTACACAGAATGAGCTTTTCAGTGAATAGCAGCCAGGCACATTTTAGCTACTTTTAATTGTAAGTGGGGTTGGAAACGCTTTTCAGGATCAGTACTGGGCTCAAAACATGCAGCCATGAGGTCTCTCTTGATAGCAGGTGGTTAAATAGAAATTCGCTGCTCAGCTGACCCGGCAGGAGCAAACTTATGCCAAAAATGTACGCAGAATGAGCTTTTCAGTGAATAGCAGCCAGGCACATTTTTTAGCTAGTTTTACTTGTAAGTGGGGTTGGAAACGCTTTTCAGGCTCAGTACTGGGCTCAAAAGATGCAGCTCTGAGGTCTCTCTTGATAGGAGGTAGTTAAGTAGAACTTCGCTGCTCAGCTGACCCCGCAGGAGCAAATGTATGCCAAAAATGTACACAGAATGAGCTTTTCAGTGAATAGCAGCCAGGCACATTTTAGCTAGTTTTACTTGTAAGTGGGGTTGGAAACGCTTTTCAGGCTCAGTACTGGGCTCAAAACATGCAGCCCTGAGGTCTCTCATGATAGCAGGTGGTTAAATAGAAATTCGCTGCTCAGCTGACCTGGTAGGAGCAAACGTATGCCAAAAATGTACGCAGAATGAGCTTTTCAGTGAAGAGCAGCCAGGCACATTTTAGCTAGTTTTACTTGTAAGTGGGGTTGGAAATGCTTTTCAGGCTCAGTACTGCGCTCAAAAGATGCAGCCCTGAGGTCTCCCATGATAGCAGGTGGTTAAGTAGAAATTTGCCACTTGGCTGACCCAGCAGGAGCAAATGTATGCCAACAATTTACACAGAATGAGCTTTTCAGTGAATAGCAGCCAGGCACATTTTAGCTAGTTTTACTTGTAAGTGGGGTTGGAAACGCTTTTCAGGATCAGTAAGGGGCTCAAAAGATGCAGCTCTGAGGTCTCTCCTGATAGGAGGTAGTTAAGTAGAACTTCGCTGCTCGGCTGACCCAGCAGGAGCAAACGTATGCCAAAAATGTACGCAGAATGAGCTTTTCAGTGAAGAGCAGCCAGGCACATTTTAGCTAGTTTTACTTGTAAGTGGGGTTGGAAACGCTTTTCAGGCTCAGTACTGGGCTCAAAACATGCAGCCCTGAGGTCTCTCATGATAGCAGGTGGTTAAATAGAAATTCGCTGCTCAGCTGACCCGGTAGGAGCAAACGTATGCCAAAAATGTACGCAGAATGAGCTTTTCAGTGAAGAGCAGCCAGGAACATTTTAGCTAGTTTTACTTGTAAGTGGGGTTGGAAATGCTTTTCAGGCTCAGTACTGCGCTCAAAAGATGCAGCCCTGAGGTCTCCCATGATAGCAGGTGGTTAAGTAGAAATTTGCCACTTGGCTGACCCAGCAGGCGCAAACGTATGCCAAAAATGTACGCAGAATGAGCTTTTCAGTGAAGAGCAGCCAGGCACATTTTAGCTAGTTTTACTTGTAAGTGGGGTTGGAAACGCTTTTCAGGATCAGTACTGGGCTCAAAACATGCAGCCCTGAGGTCTCTCATGATAGCAGGTGGTTAAGTAGAAATTTGCCACTTGGCTGACCCAGCAAGAGCAAACGTATGCCAAAAATGTACACAGAATGAGCTTTTCAGTGAGGAGCAGCCAGGTACATTTTATCCAGTTTTACTTGTAAGTGGGGTTGGAAACGCTTTTCAGGCTCAGTACTGGGCTCAAAACATGCAGCCCTGAGGTCTCTCATGATAGCAGGTGGTTAAATAGAAATTCGCTGCTCAGCTGACCCAGTAGGAGCAAACGTATGCCAAAAATATACGCAGAATGAGCTTTTCAGTGAAGAGCAGCCAGGCACATTTTAGCTAGTTTTACTTGTAAGTGGGGGTGGAAATGCTTTTCAGGATCAGTACTGGGCTCAAAACATGCAGCCCTGAGGTAAATTGTAAATTGTAAATTGTTGTGTCTTATAAAGCGCACTGCTACCCGGAGGCCTCGTAGCGCTATAGACCGCTGGGGAACCCGTCCTGGCTTTCCCTGTGAGATACTCCCTCCTGGGGGTCTCCAAGGTGAAACCAGGCATCCCCGGCGTTTGTGTGGGGCCGTTGTGGAGATGAGGCAAGCTAATGCCCAGAGTTGCCGAGTGTGCTCCCTGGTCGGAGTAGGCACCGATGCGAGAATTATCAGTCCGCTGATCCTGATCCAAGACCCTGCCGCGTCGGGAATCGAACCCTGGTCCCGGGCCGTTCTCTGCACTCGGGTCTGCCGCCTCTAACCAGTGAGCCACACCTCTCCACTCTCAGGTCTCTCATGATAGGAGGTAGTTAAGTAGAACTTCGCTGCTCAGCTGACCCGGCAGGAGCAAATGTATGCCAAAAATTTACGCAGAATGAGCTTTTCAGTGAAGAGCAGCCAGGCACATTCTAGCAAGTTTCACTTGTAAGTGGGGTTGGAAATGCTTTTCATGCTCAGTACTGCGCTCAAAAGATGAAGCCCTGAGGTCTCCCATGATAGCAGGTGGTTAAGTAGAAATTTGCCACTTGGCTGACCCAGCAGGAGCAAATGTATGCCAAAAATGTACATAGAATGAGCTTTTCAGTGAATAGCAGCCAGGCACATTTTAGCTAGTTTTACTTGTAAGTGGGGTTGGAAACGCTTTTCAGGATCAGTACTGGGCTCAAAATATGCAGCCCTGAGGTCTCTCATGGTAGGAGGTAGTTAAGTAGAACTTCGCTGCTCAGCTGACCCGGCAGGAGCAAATGTATGCCAAAAATTTACGCAGAATGAGCTTTTCAGTGAAGAGCAGCCAGGCACATTCTAGCAAGTTTCACTTGTAAGTGGGGTTGGAAATGCTTTTCAGGCTCAGTACTGCGCTCAAAAGATGAAGCCCTGAGGTCTCCCATGATAGCAGGTGGTTAAGTAGAAATTTGCCACTTGGCTGACCCAGCAGGCGCAAACGTATGCCAAAAATGTACGCAGAATGAGCTTTTCAGTGAAGAGCAGCCAGGCACATTTTAGCTAGTTTTACTTGTAAGTGGGGTTGGAAACGCTTTTCAGGCTCAGTACTGGGCTCAAAACATGCAGCCCTGAGGTCTCTCATGATAGCAGGTGGTTAAATAGAAATTCGCTGCTCAGCTGACCCGGCAGGAGCAAATGTATGCCAAAAATTTACACAGAATGAGCTTTTCAGTGAAGAGCAGCCAGGCACATTCTAGCTAGTTTTACTTGTAAGTGGGGTTGGAAACGCTTTTCAGGATCAGTACTGGGCTCAAAACATGCAGCCCTGAGCTCTCTCATGATAGCAGGTGGTTAAGTAGAAATTTGCCACTTGGCTGACCCAGCAGGAGCAAATGTATGCCAAAAATGTACACAGAATGAGCTTTTCAGTGAAGAGAAGCCAGGCACATTTTAGCTAGTTTTACTTGTAAGTGGGGTTGGAAACGCTTTTCAGGCTCAGTACTGGGCTCAAAACATGCAGCCCTGAGGTCTCTCATGATAGCAGGTGGTTAAATAGAAATTCGCTGCTCAGCTGACCCGGCAGGAGCAAATGTATGCCAAAATTGTACACAGAATGAGCTTTTCAGTGAAGAGCAGCCAGGCACATTTCAGCTAGTTTTACCTGTAAGTGGGTTGGAAACGCTTTTCAGGATCAGTACTGGGCTCAAAACATGCAGCCCTGAGGTCTCTCATGATAGCAGGTGGTTAAGTAGAAATTTGCCACTTGGCTGACCCAGCAGGAGCAAACGTATGCCAAAAATGTACACAGAATGAGCTTTTCAGTGAATAGCAGCCAGGCACATTTTAGCTAGTTTTACTTGTAAGTGGGGTTGGAAACGCTTTTCAGGATCAGTACTGGGCTCAAAAGATGCAGCTCTGAGGTCTCTCCTGATAGGAGGTAGTTAAGTAGAACTTCGCTGCTCAGCTGACCCGGCAGGAGCAAATGTATGCCAAAAATGTACGCAGAATGAGCTTTTCAGTGAAGAGCAGCCAGGCAAATTCTAGCAAGTTTCACTTGTAAGTAGGGTTGGAAATGCTTTTCAGGCTCAGTACTGCGCTCAAAAGATGCAGCCCCGAGGTCTCCCATGATAGCAGGTGGTTAAGTAAAAAAATTGCCACTTGGCTGACCCAGCAGGCGCAAACGTATGCCAAAAATGTACACAGAATGAGCTTTTCAGTGAATAGCAGCCAGGCACATTTTAGCTAGTTTTACTTGTAAGTGGGGTTGGAAACGCTTTTCAGGATCAGTACTGGGCTCAAAACACACAGCCCTGAGGTCTCTCATGATAGCAGGTGGTTAAATAGAAATTCGCTGCTCATCTGACCCGGCAGGAGCAAACGTATGCCAAAAATGTACGCAGAATGAGCTTTTCAGTGAAGAGCAGCCAGGCACATTCTAGCAAGTTTTACTTGTAAGTGGGGTTGGAAACGCTTTTGAGGCTCAGTACTGCGCTCAAAAGATGCAGCCCTGAGGTCTCTCATGATAGCAGGTGGTTAAGTAGAAATTTGCCACTTGGCTGACCCAGCAGGAGCAAATGTATGCCAAAAATGTACACAGAATGAGCTTTTCAGTGAATAGCAGCCAGGAACATTTTAGCTAGTTTTACTTGTAAGTGGGGTTGGAAACGCTTTTCAGGCTCAGTACTGGGCTCAAAACATGCAGCCCTGAGGTCTCTCATGATAGCAGGTGGTTAAATAGAAATTTGCTGCTCAGCTGACCCGGTAGGAGCAAACATATGCCAACAATGTAAGCAGAATGAGCTTTTCAGTGAATAGAAGCCAGGCACATTTTAGCTAGTTTTACTTGTAAGTGGGGTTGGAAATGCTTTTCAGGCTCAGTACTGGGCTCAAAAGATGCAGCTCTGAGGTCTCTCCTGATAGGAGGTAGTTAAGTAGAACTTCGCTGCTCAGCTGACCCGGCAGGAGCAAATGTATGCCAAAAATGTACGCAGAATGAGCTTTTCAGTGAAGAGCAGCCAGGCACATTCTAGCAAGTTTTACTTGTAAGTGGGGTTGGAAACGCTTTTCAGGCTCAGTACTGCGCTCAAAAGATGCAGCCCTGATGTCTCTCATGATAGCAGGTGGTTAAGTAGAAATTTGCCACTTGGCTGACCCAGCAGGAGCAAACTTATGCCAAAAATGTACATAGAATGAGCTTTTCAGTGAATAGCAGCCAGGCACATTTTAGCTAGTTTTACTTGTAAGTGGGGTTGGAAACGCTTTTCAGGCTCAGTACTGGGCTCAAAACATGCAGCCCTGAGGTCTCTCATGATAGCAGGTGGTTAAATAGAAATTCGCTGCTCAGCTGACCCGGCAGGAGCAAATATATGCCAAAAATGTACACAGAATGAGCTTTTCAGTGAAGAGCAGCCAGGCACATTTTAGCTAGTTTTACTTGTAAGTGGGGTTGGAAACGCTTTTCAGGATTATTACTGGGCTCAAAACATGCAGCCCTGAGGTCTCTCATGATAGCAGGTGGTTAAGTAGAAATTTGCCACTTGGCTGACCCAGCAGGAGCAAACGTATGCCAAAAATGTACACAGAACGAGCTTTTCAGTGAAGAGCAGCCAGGCACATTTTAGCTAGTTTTACTTGTAAGTGGGGGTGGAAATGCTTTTCAGGATCAGTACTGGGCTCAAAACATGCAGCCCTGAGGTCTCTCATGATAGGAGGTAGTTAAGTAGAACTTCGCTGCTCAGCTGACCCGGCAGGAGCAAATGTATGCCAACAATTTACGCAGAATGAGCTTTTCAGTGAAGAGCAGCCAGGCACATTCTAGCAAGTTTCACTTGTAAGTGGGGTTGGAAATGCTTTTCAGGCTCAGTACTGCGCTCAAAAGATGAAGCCCTGAGGTCTCCCATGATAGCAGGTGGTTAAGTAGAAATTTGCCACTTGGCTGACCCAGCAGGAGCAAATGTACGCCAAAAATGTACATAGAATGAGCTTTTCCGTGAATAGCAGCCAGGCACATTTTAGCTAGTTTTACTTGTAAGTGGGGTTGGAAACGCTTTTCAGGATCAGTACTGGGCTCAAAACATGCAGCCCTGAGGTCTCTTATGATAGGAGGTAGTTAAGTAGAACTTCGCTGCTCAGCTGACCCGGCAGGAGCAAATGTATGCCAAAAATTTACGCAGAATGAGCTTTTCAGTGAAGAGCAGCCAGGCACTTTCTAGCAAGTTTCACTTGTAAGTGGGGTTGGAAATGCTTTTCAGGCTCAGTACTGCGCTCAAAAGATGAAGCCCTGAGGTCTCCCATGATAGCAGGTGGTTAAGTAGAAATTTGCCACTTGGCTGACCCAGCAGGCGCAAACGTATGCCAAAAATGTACGCAGAATGAGCTTTTCAGTGAAGAGCAGCCAGGCACATTTTAGCTAGTTTTACTTGTAAGTGGGGTTGGAAACGCTTTTCAGGCTCAGTACTGGGCTCAAAACATGCAGCCCTGAGGTCTCTCATGATAGCAGGTGGTTAAATAGAAATTCGCTGCTCAGCTGACCCGGCAGGAGCAAATGTATGCCAAAAATGTACACAGAATGAGCTTTTCAGTGAAGAGCAGCCAGGCACATTTTAGCTAGTTTTACTTGTAAGTGGGGTTGGAAACGCTTTTCAGGATCAGTACTGGGCTCAAAACATGCAGCCCTGAGGTCTCTCATGATAGCAGGTGGTTAAGTAGAAATGTGCCACTTGGCTGACCCAGCAGGAGCAAACGTATGCCAAAAATGTACACAGAATGAGCTTTTCAGTGAATAGCAGCCAGGCACATTTTAGCTAGTTTTACTTGTAAGTGGGGTTGGAAACGCTTTTCAGGATCAGTACTGGGCTCAAAAGATGCAGCTCTGAGGTCTCTCCTGATAGGAGGTAGTTAAGTAGAACTTCGCTGCTCAGCTGACCCGGCAGGAGCAAATGTATGCCAAAAATGTACACAGAATGAGCTTTTCAGTGAAGAGCAGCCAGGCAAATTCTAGCAAGTTTCACTTGTAAGTAGGGTTGGAAATGCTTTTCAAGCTCAGTACTGCGCTCAAAAGATGCAGCCCCGAGGTCTCCCATGATAGCCGGTGGTTTAGTAAAAAATTTGCCACTTGGCTGACCCAGCAGGCGCAAACGTATGCCAAAAATGTACACAGAATGAGCTTTTCAGTGAATAGCAGCCAGGCACATTTTAGCTAGTTTTACTTGTAAGTGGGGTTGGAAACGCTTTTCAGGATCAGTACTGGGCTCAAAACACGCAGCCCTGAGGTCTCTCATGATAGCAGGTGGTTAAATAGAAATTCGCTGCTCATCTGACCCGGCAGGAGCAAACGTATGCCAAAAATGTACGCAGAATGAGCTTTTCAGTGAAGAGCAGCCAGGCACATTCTAGCAAGTTTTACTTGTAAGTGGGGTTGGAAACGCTTTTGAGGCTCAGTACTGCGCTCAAAAGATGCAGCCCTGATGTCTCTCATGATAGCAGGTGGTTAAGTAGAAATTTGCCACTTGGCTGACCCAGCAGGAGCAAACGTATGCCAAAAATGTACACAGAATGAGCTTTTCAGTGAATAGCAGCCAGGAACATTTTAGCTAGTTTTACTTGTAAGTGGGGTTGGAAACGCTTTTCAGGCTCAGTACTGGGCTCAAAACATGCAGCCCTGAGGTCTCTCATGATAGCAGGTGGTTAAATAGAAATTTGCTGCTCAGCTGACCCGGTAGGGGCAAACGTATGCCAACAATGTAAGCAGAATGAGCTTTTCAGTGAATAGAAGCCAGGCACATTTTAGCTAGTTTTACTTGTAAGTGGGGTTGGAAATGCTTTTCAGGCTCAGTACTGGGCTCAAAAGATGCAGCTCTGAGGTCTCTCCTGATAGGAGGTAGTTAAGTAGAACTTCGCTGCTCAGCTGACCCGGCAGGAGCAAATGTATGCCAAAAATGTACGCAGAATGAGCTTTTCAGTGAAGAGCAGCCAGGCACATTCTAGCAAGTTTTACTTGTAAGTGGGGTTGGAAACGCTTTTCAGGCTCAGTACTGCGCTCAAAAGATGCAGCCCTGATGTCTCTCATGATAGCAGGTGGTTAAGTAGAAATTTGCCACTTGGCTGACCCAGCAGGAGCAAACGTATGCCAAAAATGTACACAGAATGAGCTTTTCAGTGAATAGCAGCCAGGCACATTTTAGCTAGTTTTACTTGTAAGTGGGGTTGGAAACGCTTTTCAGGATCAGTACTGGGCTCAAAACATGCAGCCCTGAGGTCGCTCATGATAGCAGGTGGTTAAGTAGAAATTTGCCACTTGGCTGACCCAGCAGGAGCAAACGTATGCCAAAAATGTACACAGAATGAGCTTTTCAGTGAATAGCAGCCAGGCACATTTTTTAGCTAGTTTTACTTGTAAGTGGGGTTGGAAATGCTTTTCAGGCTCGGTACTGGGCTCAAAAGATGCAGCTCTGAGCTCTCTCCTGATAGGAGGTAGTTAAGTAGAACTTTGCTGCTCAGCTGACCCGGCAGGAGCAAATGTACGCAGAAAGAGCTTTTCAGTGAAGAGCAACCAGGCACATTCTAGCAAGTTTTACTTGTAAGTGGGGTTGAAAACGCTTTTCAGGCTCAGTACTGCGCTCAAAAGATGCAGCCCTGAGGTCTCTCATGATAGCAGGAGGTTAAGTAGAAATTTTCCACTTGGCTGACCCAGCAGGAGCAAACGTATGCCAAAAATGTACACAGAATGAGCTTTTCAGTGAATAGCATCCAGGCACATTTTAGCTAGTTTTACTTGTAAGTGGGGTTGGAAACGCTTTTGAGGATCAGTACTGGGCTCAAAACATGCAGCCCTGAGGTCTCTCATGATAGCATGTGGTTAAATAGAAATTTGCTGCTCAGCTGACCCGGCAGGAGCAAATGTATGCCAAAAATGTACACAGAATGAGCTTTTCAGTGAAGAGCAGCCAGGCACATTTTAGCTAGTTTTACTTGTAAGTGGGGTTGGAAACGCTTTTCAGGCTCAGTACTGGGCTCAAAACATGCAGCCCTGAGGTCTCTCATGATTGCAGGTGGTTAAATAGAAATTCGCTGCTCAGCTGACCCGGTAGGAGCAAACGTATGCCAAAAATGTAAGCAGAATGAGCTTTCTTTAGTGAATAGCAGCCAGGCACATTTTAGCTAGTTTTACTTGTAAGTGGGGTTGGAAATGCTTTTCAGGCTCAGTACTGGGCTCAAAAGATGCAACTCTGAGGTCTCTCCTGATAGCAGGTAGTTAAGTTGAACTTCGCTGCTCAGCTGACCCGGCAAGAGCAAATGTATGCCAAAAATGTACGCAGAATTAGCTTTTCAGTGAAGAGCAGCCAGGCACATTTTAGCTAGTTTTACTTGTAAGTGGGGTTGGAAACGCTTTTCAGGCTCAGTACTGGGCTCAAAAGATGCAGCTCTGAGGTCTCTCCTGATAGCAGGTAGTTAAGTAGAACTTCGCTGCTCAGCTGACCCGGCAGGAGCAAATGTATGCCAAAAATGTACGCAGAATGAGCTTTTCAGTGAAGAGCAGCCAGGCACATTCTAGCAAGTTTTACTTGTAAGTGGGGTTGGAAACGCTTTTCAGGCTCAGTACTGCGCTCAAAAGATGCAGCCCTGAGGTCTCTCATAATAGCAGGTGGTTAAGTAGAAATTTACCAATTGGCTGACCCAGCAGGAGCAAACGTATGCCAAAAATGTACGCAGAATCAGCTTTTCAGTGAAGAGCAGCCAGGCACATTTTAGCTAGTTTTACTTGTAAGTGGGGTTGGAAACGCTTTTCAGGCTCAGTACTGGGCTCAAAAGATGCCGCTCTGAGGTCTCTCCTGATAGGAGGTAGTTAAGTAGAACTTCGCTGCTCAGCTGACCCGGCAGGAGCCCTGAGGTCTCTCATGATAGCAGGTGGATAAATAGAAATTCGCTGCTCAGCTGACCTGGCAGGAGCAAACGTATGCCAGAAATGTACGCAGAATGAGCTTTTCAGTGAAGAGCAGCCAGGCACATTTTAGCTAGTTTTACTTGTAAGTGGGGTTGGAAACGCTTTTCAGGCTCAGTACTGGGTCCAAAAGATGCAGCTCTGAGGTCTATCCTGATAGGAGGTAGTTAAGTAGAACTTCGCTGCTCAGCTGACCCGGCAGGAGCAAACGTATGCCAAAAATGTACACAGAATGAGCTTTTCAGTGAAGAGCAGCCAGGCACATTCTAGCAAGTTTTACTTGTAAGTGGGGTTGGAAACGCTTTTCAGGCTCAGTACTGGTCTCAAAAGATGCAGCCCTGAGATCTCTCATGATAGCAGGTGGTTAAGTAGAAATTTGCCACTTGGCTGACCCAGCAGGAGCAAACGTATGCTAAAAATGTACACAGAATGAGCTTTTCAGTGAATAGCAGCCAGGCACATTTTAGCTAGTTTTACTTGTAAGTGGGGTTGGAAATCCTTTTCAGGATCAGTACTGGGCTCAAAACATGCAGCCCTGAGTTCTCTCATGATAGCAGGTGGTTAAATAGAAATTCGCTGCTCAGCTGACCCGGCAGGAGCAAGCGTATGCCAAAAATGTACGCAGAATGAGCTTTTCAGTGAAGAGCAGCCAGGCACATTTTAGCTAGTTTTACTTGTAAGTGGGGTTGGAAACACTTTTCAGGCTCAGTACTGGGCTCAAAAGATGCAGCTCTGAGGTCTCTCCTGACAGGAGGTAGTTAGGTAGAACTTCGCTGCTCAGCTGACCCGGCAGGAGCAAATGTATGCCAAAAATGTACGCAGAATGAGCTTTTCAGTGAAGAGCAGCCAGGCACATTCTAGCAAGTTTTACTTGTAAGTGGGGTTGGAAACACTTTTCAGGTTCAGTACTGCGCTCAAAAGATGCAGCCCTGAGGTCTCTCATGATAGCAGGTGGTTAAGTAGAAATTTGACACTTGGCTGACCCAGCAGGAGCAAACGTATGCCAAAAATGTACACAGAATGAGCTTTTCAGTGAATAGCAGCCAGGCACATTTTAGCTAGTTTTACTGGTAAGTGGGGTTGGAAACTTTTTCAGGATCAGTACTGGGCTCAAAACATGCAGCCCTGAGGTCTCTCATGATAGCAGGTGGTTTAATAGAAATTTGCTGCTCAGCTGACCCGGCAGGAGCAAACGTATGCCAAAAATGTACGCAGAATGAGCTTTTCAGTGAAGAGCAGCCAGGCACATTTTAGCTAGTTTTACTTGTAAGTGGGATTGGAAATGCTTTTCAGGCTCAGTACTGGGCTCAAAACATGCAGCCCTGGGGTCTCTCATGATAGCAGGTGGGTAAATAGAAATTCGCTGCTCGGCTGACCCGGTAGCAGCAAACGTATGCCACAAATGTAAGCAGAATGAGCTTTTCAGTGAATAGCAGCCAGGCACATTTTAGCTAGTTTAACTTGTAAGTGGGGTTGGAAATTCTTTTCAGGCTCAGTACTGGGCTCAAAAGATGCAGCCCTGAGGTCTCTCATGATAGCAGGTGGTTAAGTAGAAATTTGCCACTTGGCTGACCCAGCAGGAGCAAACGTATGCCAAAAATGTACACAGAATGAGCTTTTCAGTGAATAGCAGCCAGGCACATTTTAGCTAGTTTTACTTGTAAGTGGGGTTGGAAACGCTTTTCAGGCTCAGTACTGGGCTCAAAAGATGCAGCTCTGAGGTCTCTCCTGATAGGAGGTAGTTAAGTAGAACTTCGCTGCTCAGCTGACCCGGCAGGAGCAAATGTATGCCAAAAATGTACAGTAAGTGGGGTTGGAAATTCTTTTCAGGCTCAGTACTGGGCTCAAAAGATGCAGCCCTGAGGTCTCTCATGATAGCAGGTGGTTAAGTAGAAATTTGCCACTTGGCTGACCCAGCAGGAGCAAACGTATGCCAAAAATGTACACAGAATGAGCTTTTCAGTGAATAGCAGCCAGGCACATTTTAGCTAGTTTTACTTGTAAGTGGGGTTGGAAACGCTTTTCAGGCTCAGTACTGGGCTCAAAAGATGCAGCTCTGAGGTCTCTCCTGATAGGAGGTAGTTAAGTAGAACTTCGCTGCTCAGCTGACCCGGCAGGAGCAAATGTACGCCAAAAATGTACACAGAATGAGCTTTTCAGTGAAGAGCAGCCAGGCACATTCTAGCAAGTTTTACTTGTAAGTGGGGTTGGAAACGCTTTTCCGGCTCAGTACTGGGCTCAAAAGATGCAGCCCTGAGGTCTCTCATGATAGCAGGTGGTTAAGTAGAAATTTGCCACTTGGCTGACCCAGCAGGAGAAAAACGTATGCTAAAAATGTACACAGAATGAGCTTTTCAGTGAATAGCAGCCAGGCACATTTTAGCTAGTTTTACTTGTAAGTGGGGTTGGAAACGCTTTTCAGGATCAGTACTGGGCTCAAAACATGCAGCCCTGAGTTCTCTCATGATAGCAGGTGGTTAAATAGAAATTCGCTGCTCAGCTGACCCGGCAGAAGCAAACGTATGCCAAAAATGTACGCAGAATGAGCTTTTCAGTGAAGAGCAGCCAGGCACATTTTAGCTAGTTTTACTTGTAAGTGGGGTTGGAAACACTTTTCAGGCTCAGTACTGGGCTCAAAAGATGCAGCTCTGAGGTCTCTCCTGATAGGAGGTAGTTAAGTAGAACTTCGCTGCTCAGCTGACCCGGCAGGAGCAAATGTATGCCAAAAATGTACACAGAATGAGCTTTTCAGTGAAGAGCAGCCAGGCACATTCTAGCAAGTTTTACTTGTAAGTGGGGTTGGAAACACTTTTCAGGCTCAGTACTGCGCTCAAAAGATGCAGCCCTGAGGTCTCTCATGATAGCAGGTGGTTAAGTAGAAATTTGACACTTGGCTGACCCAGCAGGAGCAAACGTATGCCAAAAATGTACACAGAATGAGCTTTTCAGTGAAGAGCAGCCAGGCACGTTCTAGCAAGTTTTACTTGTTAGTGGCGTTTAAAACTCTTTTCAGGCTCAGTACTGGGCTCAAAACATGCAGCCCTGAGGTCTCTCATGATAGTAGGTGGTTAAATAGAAATTCGCTGCTCAGCTGACCCGGTAGGAGCAAATGTATGCCAAAAATGTACGCAGAATGAGCTTTTCAGTGAAGAGCAGCCAGGCACATTCTAGCAAGTTTTACATGTAAGTGGTGTTGGAAACGCTTTTCAGGATCTGTACTGGGCTCAAAACATGCAGCCCTGAGGTCTCTCATGATAGCAGGTGGTTAAATAGAAATTCGCTGCTCAGCTGACCCGGCAGGAGCAAACGTACGCCAAAAATGTCTGCAGAATGAGCTTTTCAGTGAAGAGCAGCCAGGCACATTTTAGATAGTTTTACTTGTAAGTGGGGTTGGAAACGCTTTTCAGGCTCAGTACTGGGCCCAAAAGATGCAGCTCTGAGGTCTCTTCTGATAGGAGGTAGTTAAGTAGAACTTCGCTGCTCATCTGACCCGGCAGGAGCAAATGTATGCCAAAATGGACGCAGATGAGCTTTTCAGTGAAGGACAGCCAGGCACATTCTAGCAAGTTTTACTTGTAAGTGGGGTTGGAAACGCTTTTCAGGCTCAGTACTGCGCTCAAAATATGCAGCCCTGAGGTCTCTCATGATAGCAGGTGGTTAAGTAGAAATTTGCCACTTGGCTGACCCAACAGGAGAAAACGTATGCCAAAAATGTACACAGAATGAGCTTTTCAGTGAAGAGCAGCCAGGCACATTTTAGATAGTTTTACTTGTAAGTGGGGTTGGAAACGCTTTTCAGGATCAGTACTGGGCTCAAAACATGCAGCCCTGAGGTCTCTCATGATAGCAGGTGGATAAATAGAAATTCGCTGCTCAGCTGACCCGGCAGGAGCAAACGTATGCCAAAAATGTACACAGAATGAGCTTTTCAGTGAAGAGCAGCCAGGCACATTCTAGCAAGTTTTACTTGTAAGTGGGGTTGGAAACGCTTTTCCGGCTCAGTACTGGGCTCAAAAGATGCAGCCCTGAGGTCTCTCATGATAGCAGGTGGTTAAGTAGAAATTTGCCACTTGGCTGACCCAGCAGGAGCAAACGTATGCTAAAAATGTACACAGAATGAGCTTTTCAGTGAATAGCAGCCAGGCACATTTTAGCTAGTTTTACTTGTAAGTGGGGTTGGAAACGCTTTTCAGAATCAGTACTGGGCTCAAAACATGCAGCCCTGAGTTCTCTCATGATAGCAGGTGGTTAAATAGAAATTCGCTGCTCAGCTGACCCGGCAGAAGCAAACGTATGCAAAAAATGTACGCAGAATGAGCTTTTCAGTGAAGAGCAGCCAGGCACATTTTAGCTAGTTTTACTTGTAAGTGGGGTTGGAAACACTTTTCAGGCTCAGTACTGGGCTCAAAAGATGCAGCTCTGAGGTCTCTCCTGATAGGAGGTAGTTAAGTAGAACTTCGCTGCTCAGCTGACCCGGCAGGAGCAAATGTATGCCAAAAATGTACACAGAATGAGCTTTTCAGTGAAGAGCAGCCAGGCACATTCTAGCAAGTTTTACTTGTAAGTGGGGTTGGAAACACTTTTCAGGCTCAGTACTGCGCTCAAAAGATGCAGCCCTGAGGTCTCTCATGATAGCAGGTGGTTAAGTAGAAATTTGACACTTGGTTGACCCAGCAGGAGCAAACGTATGCCAAAAATGTACACAGAATGAGCTTTTCAGTGAAGAGCAGCCAGGCACGTTCTAGCAAGTTTTACTTGTTAGTGGCGTTTAAAACTCTTTTCAGGCTCAGTACTGGGCTCAAAACATGCAGCCCTGAGGTCTCTCATGATAGTAGGTGGTTAAATAGAAATTCGCTGCTCAGCTGACCCGGTAGGAGCAAATGTATGCCAAAAATGTACGCAGAATGAGCTTTTCAGTGAAGAGCAGCCAGGCACATTCTAGCAAGTTTTACATGTAAGTGGGGTTGGAAACGCTTTTCAGGATCTGTACTGGGCTCAAAACATGCAGCCCTGAGGTCTCTCATGATAGCAGGTGGTTAAATAGAAATTCGCTGCTCAGCTGACCCGGCAGGAGCAAACGTACGCCAAAAATGTCTGCAGAATGAGCTTTTCAGTGAAGAGCAGCCAGGCACATTTTAGATAGTTTTACTTGTAAGTGGGGTTGGAAACGCTTTTCAGGCTCAGTACTGGGCCCAAAAGATGCAGCTCTGAGGTCTCTTCTGATAGGAGGTAGTTAAGTAGAACTTTGCTGCTCATCTGACCCGGCAGGAGCAAATGTATGCCAAAATGGACGCAGATGAGCTTTTCAGTGAAGGACAGCCAGGCACATTCTAGCAAGTTTTACTTGTAAGTGGGGTTGGAAACGCTTTTCAGGCTCAGTACTGCGCTCAAAATATGCAGCCCTGAGGTCTCTCATGATAGCAGGTGGTTAAGTAGAAATTTGCCACTTGGCTGACCCAACAGGAGAAAACGTATGCCAAAAATGTACACAGAATGAGCTTTTCAGTGAAGAGCAGCCAGGCACATTTTAGATAGTTTTACTTGTAAGTGGGGTTGGAAACGCTTTTCAGGATCAGTACTGGGCTCAAAACATGCAGCCCTGAGGTCTCTCATGATAGCAGGTGGATAAATAGAAATTCGCTGCTCAGCTGACCCGGCAGGAGCAAACGTATGCCAAAAATGTACGCAGAATGAGCTTTTCAGTGAAGAGCAGCCAGGCACATTTTAGCTAGTTTTACTTGTAAGTGGGGTTGGAAACGCTTTTCAGGCTCAGTACTGGGTCCAAAAGATGCAGCTCTGAGGTCTCTCCTGATAGGAGGTAGTTAAGTTAAAAATTATAAACTTGAAGTCATTAAAACCAAGCAGGAATACTTCACGGCACTCACCTCCTCAGTGTCATCTCCTAGAGATCTCTTCAGGATAGTCGATTCCCTCACGACACTCCAGACACCGGATCCTGTGGTTGCCTCCCAGGACTTGTGCAACAAGATAGCGGCCTTCTTCCAGTCTAAAATCGCTGACATTTACACTGCTCTGGAGATCCAAAAATCCCTCACCACCGTCCCTCCGCTGCCTGCCCTCCCTGAACCCAACGTTGCGGTATCCTCTACGCCTCAGGAATTGACTTCCTTTCCTCCTCTTTCCAGTCAGGATCTTGAAATCCTGCTTGATAAAACTAAATCTGGTTCTCCGCTGGATACCTGCCCGCTAAAGATCCTTAAGCAGTGCAGAGAATCTCTCCTTCCTCCTCTGGTTGACATCATGAACAGAGCGATGAAGGAAGGCATTTTTCCCCAACAGTGGAAAAATGCTGTTGTAAAACCCTTGCTTAAAAAGCCTTCTCTGGACCCCGGGGTGCTAAAGAACTTTCGCCCCATTTCACTGCTCCCGGCTCCCGCAAAGATGCTTGAAGCCTATTTAAATAAACATCTGGCGGCATTTGTGGAGAGTTCGGGCTGTTTGGATCTTTCCCAGCACGGGTTCAGGAGGGAACATAGCACCGAGTCTGCCCTCACCATAGTGCTGGATACCATCCGCACCAGAGTTGATGAGGGTCAGACCTCCCTCCTGATCCTGTTAGACCTTACTGCGGCCTTCGACACCCTTTCTCCTGCGGTATTAACATCTCGCCTAAGGGAAATCTGTGTTCGCGGGTCTGCTCTGGGACTTCTTTCCTCTTTTCTCGAACACAGAGAACAAAGGATAATGCTGGGCTCATTCCTATCTCCATCCCTGTCTGTGCAATGTGGGGTCCCACAAGGGTCAGCGCTTAGCCCTACCCTTTTTAACATCTATGTGACCCCCCTTGCCAGACTTATTAGATCTTTTGGGATGGAGGTAGTGTCCTACGCGGACGACACCCAGATCCTAGTCTCTCTCTCCCAGCCAGCTACGTCAACTGCCGCAAATTTTAGATCCTGCATGGAGGCAGTTGGCCAGTGGATGATCCACAATTCACTCAAGCTGAATGGGGAGAAGACAGAGGTGATGGTCTTTGGTGGAAAGGAATCGACCTGGTCGGCGGAGTGGTGGCCGGATTCGCTGGGTGCATGTCCCGAGCCCACCCAGTCAGCCAAAAACCTGGGAGTTATGATCGACCCCAACCTCAGTATGTGCCAACAGGTCAACAGGACTGTTTCGACCTGCTGGGGGATTATTCACACTCTGAGGAAAATCAGGCACTTTCTGTCACCCCAGGCAAGAAAGCAACTTGCTGTTGCCTTCCTGGGCTCGCGTCTGGACTACTGCAATGCGCTGTATGCAGGGCTGAACAAGAGTCATCTACAGCGCTTGCAGGTGGTCCAGAACGCAGCAGCAAGATTTGCTCTTGACCTACCCAAGCGTGCCTCTGCCACTGAAGCCCGAAAACAACTGCACTGGCTCCCCGTTGAATACCGGATCCGTTTCAAATCCCTGTGCCTAGTGTACAAAGCTCTTGCTAAACCCAATCCCTCAAGTTTGGGATCCATTCTTTCTCGGCACAACCCTAGTAGAAATCTCCGCTCCGGTCACAAACTCCTTCTCTCTGTACCTCGTGTCAGAAAAGTAAGATGGGGAGGTAGGGCCTTTTCCTTTTTGGCACCCAAGTGGTGGAATGCCCTCCCTCTAGAAGTAAAATCTAGCCCCTCTCTGCAAACGTTTAGATCTGCGCTCAAGACCCATCTTTTCATACTTGCATACCCCTAGTGGCATTCTGCATTAGTGGCACTCTATTTTCTGTATATTTTCTGTTTTTTGATTTTGATAGGCGCCTTGATACCTTCGGGTTTAGTCTGCGCATTACAAATCGCTTAATAAATAAATAAATAAATAAATAAGTAGAACTTCGCTGCTCAGCTGACCCGGCAGGAGCAAATGTATGCCAAAAATGTACACAGAATGATCTTTTCAGTGAAGAGCAGCCAGGCACATTCTAGCAAGTTTTACTTGTAAGTGGGGTTGGAAACGCTTTTCCGGCTCAGTACTGGGCTCAAAAGATGCAGCCCTGAGGTCTCTCATGATAGCAGGTGGTTAAGTAGAAATTTGCCACTTGGCTGACCCAGCAGGAGCAAACGTATGCTAAAAATGTACACAGAATGAGCTTTTCGGTGAATAGCAGCCAGGCACATTTTAGCTAGTTTTACTTGTAAGTGGGGTTGGAAACGCTTTTCAGGATCAGTACTGGGCTCAAAATATGCAGCCCTGAGTTCTCTCATGATAGCAGGTGGGTAAATAGAAATTCGCTGCTCAGCTGACCCGGCAGGAGCAAACGTATGCCAAAAATGTACGCAGAATGAGCTTTTCAGTGAAGAGCAGCCAGGCACATTCTAGCAAGTTTTACTTGTAAGTGGGGTTGGAAACACTTTTCAGGCTCAGTACTGCGCTCAAAAGATGCAGCCCTGAGGTCTCTCATGATAGCAGGTGGTTAAGTAGAAATTTGACACTTGGCTGACCCAGCAGGAGCAAACGTATGCCAAAAATGTACACAGAATGAGCTTTTCAGTGAAGAGCAGCCAGGCACGTTGTAGCAAGTTTTACTTGTTAGTGGCGTTTAAAACTCTTTTCAGGCTCAGTACTGGGCTCAAAACATGCAGCCCTGAGGTCTCTCATGATAGTAGGTGGTTAAATAGAAATTCGCTGCTCAGCTGACCCGGTAGGAGCAAATGTATGCCAAAAATGTACGCAGAATGAGCTTTTCAGTGAAGAGCAGCCAGGCACATTCTAGCAAGTTTTACTTGTAAGTGGGGTTGGAAACATTTTTCAGGCTCAGTACTGCGCTCAAAAGATGCAGCCCTGAGGTCTCTCATAATAGCAGGTGGTTAAGTAGAAATTTGACACTTGGCTGACCCAGCAGGAGCAAACGTATGCCAAAAATGTACGCAGAATGAGCTTTTCAGTGAAGAGCAGCCAGGCACATTTTAGCTAGTTTTACTTGTAAGTAAATGTAAATGTAAATTACGTGCTTATATAGCACACGACTACCCGGAGGCATCTCGGCGCTTGCTTAGGGAACCCGTCCTGGTATTCCCTTGCGAGATAACCCAACAGGGCATCCGCAGGGTGAAAGCCAGGCATCCCGCCGCGAGGGGCCGTCGTGGAGATTAAGCAAGCTATTGCCCAGAGCTGCAGAGTGTGAACTCATGATTCAAGTAGGCACCGAAGTGAGAATTATCACGTCCATGGACATATTGACTCAAGACCCTGCCGAGTCGGGAATTGAACCCTGGTCCCGGGCTGACCCTCTGCTTCAGGGTATGCCTCCTCTAACCAGTGAGCCACACATCTCCAGTGGGATTGGAAACGCTTTTCAGGCTCAGTACTGGTCTCAAAACATGCAGCCCTGGGGTCTCTCATGATAGCAGGTGGGTAAATAGAAATTCGCTGCTCGGCTGACCCGGTAGGAGCAAACATATGCCAAAAATGTAAGCAGAATGAGCTTTTCAGTGAATAGCAGCCAGGCACATTTTAGCTAGTTTTACTTGTAAGTGGGGTTGGAAATGCTTTTCAGGCTCAGTACTGGGCTCAAAAGATGCAGCCCTGAGGTCTCTCCTGATAGGAGGTAGTTAAGTAGAACTTCGCTGCTCAGCTGACTGGGCAGGAGCAAATGTATGCCAAAAATGTACGCAGAATGAGCTTTTCAGTGAAGAGCTGCCAGGCACATTCTAGCAAGTTTTACTTGTAAGAAGGGTTGGAAATGCTTTTCAGGCTCAGTACTGTGCTCAAAAGATGCAGCCCTGAGGTCTCTCATGATAGCAGGTGGTTAAGTAGAAATTTGACACATGGCTGACCCAGCAGGAGCAAACATATACCAAAAATGTACACAGAATGAGCTTTTCAGTGAATAGCAGCCAGGCACATTTTAGCTAGTTTAACTTGTAAGTGGGGTTGGAAACGCTTTTCAGGCTCAGTACTGGGCTCAAAACATGCAGCCCTGAGGTCTCTCAATATAGCAGGTGGTTAAATAGAAATTCGCTGCTCAGCTGACCCGGCAGGAGCAAACGTATGCCAAAAATGTACGCAGAATGAGCTTTTCAGTGAAGAGCAGCCAGGCACATTTTTGCTAGTTTTACTTGTAAGTGGGGTTTGAAATGCTTTTCAGGCTCAGTACTGGGCTCAAAACATGCAGCCCTGAGGTCTCTCATGATAGCAGGTGGTTAAATAGAAATTCGCTGCTCAGCTGACCCGGTAGGAGCAAACGTATGCCAAAAATGTACGCAGAATGAGCTTTTCAGTGAAGAGCAGCGAGGCACATTTTAGCTAGTTTTACTTGTAAGTGGGGTTGGAAACGTCTTCCAGGCTCAGTACTGGGCTCAAAATATGCAGCACTGAGGTCTCTCATGATAGCAGGTGGTTAAATAGAAATTCGCTGCTCAGCTGACCCGGTAGGAGCAAACGTATGCCAAAAATGTAAGCAGAATGAGCTTTTCAGTGAATAGCAGCCAGGCACATTTTAGCTAGATTTACTTGTAAGTGGGGTTGGAAATGCTTTTCAGGCTCAGTACTGGGCTCAAAAGATGCAGCTCTGAGGTCTCTCCTGATAGGAGGTAGTTAAGTAGAACTTCGCTGCTCAGCTGACCCGGCAGGAGCAAAATGTATGCCAAAAATGTACGCAGAATGAGCTTTTCAGTGAAGAGCGGCCAGGCACATTCTAGAAGGTTTTACTTGTAAGTGGGGTTGGAAACGCTTTTCAGGCTCAGTACTGCACTCAAAAGATGCAGCCCTGAGGTCTCTCATGATAGCAGGTGGTTGAGTAGAAATTTGGAACTTGGCTGACCCAGCAGTAGCAAACGTATGCCAAAAATGTACACAGAATGAGCTTTTCAGTGAATAGCAGCCAGGCACATTTTAGCTAGTTTTACTTGTAAGTGGGGCTAAAAACGCTTTTCACGCTCAGTACTGGGCTCAAAACATGCAGCCCTGAGGTCTCTCATGATAGCAGGTGGTTAAATAGAATTTCGCTGCTCAGCTGACCCGGTAGGAGCAAACGTATGCCAAAAATGTAAGCAGAAAGAGAGCTTTTCAGTGAATAGCAGCCAGGCACATTTTAGCTAGTTTTACTTGTAAGTGGGGTTGGAAACGCTTTTCAGGCTCAGTACTGGGCTCATAACATGCAGCCCTGAGGTCTCTCATGATAGCAGGTGGTTAAATAGAAATTCGCTGCTCAGCTGACCCGGCAGGAGCAAAAGTATGCCAAAAATGCACGCAGGATGAGCTTTTCAGTGAAGAGCAGCCAGGCACATTTTAGCCAGTTTTACTTGTAAGTGGGGTTGGAAATGCTTTTCAGGCTCAGTACTGCGCTCAAAAGATGCAGCCCTGAGGTCTCTCATGATAGCAGGTGGTTAAGTAGAAATTTGACACTTGGCTGACCCAGCAGGAGCAAACATATACCAAAAATGTACACAGAATGAGCTTTTCAGTGAATAGCAGCCAGGCACATTTTAGATAGTTTTACTTGTAAGTGGGGTTGGAAACGCTTTTCAGGCTCAGTACTGGGCTCATAACATGCAGCCCTGAGGTCTCTCATGATAGCAGGTGGTTAAATAGAAATTCGCTGCTCAGCTGACCCGGCAGGAGCAAACGTATGCCAAAAATGCACGCAGAATGAGCTTTTCAGTGAAGAGCAGCCAGGCACATTCTAGCAACTTTTACTTGAAAGTGGGGTTGGAAATGCTTTTCAGGCTCAGTACTGCGCTCAAAAGATGCAGCCCTGAGGTCTCTCATGATAGCAGGTGGTTAAGTAGAAATTTGACACTTGGCTGACCCAGCAGGAGCAAACATATACCAAAAATGTACACAGAATGAGCTTTTCAGTGAATAGCAGCCAGGCACATTTTAGCTAGTTTTACTTGTAAGTGGGGTTGGAAACGCTTTTCAGGCTCAGTACTGGGCTCAAAACATGCAGCCCTGAGGTCTCTCATTATAGCAGGTGGTTAAATAGAAATTCGCTGCTCAGCTGACCCGGCAGGAGCAAACGTATGCCAAAAATGTACGCATAATGAGCTTTTCAGTGAAGAGCAGCCAGGCACATTTTTGCTAGTTTTACTTGTAAGTGGGGTTGGAAATGCTTTTCAGGCTCAGTACTGGGCTCAAAACATGCAGCCCTGAGGTCTCTCATGATAGCAGGTGGTTAAATAGAAATTCGCTGCTCAGCTGACCCGGTAGGAGCAAACGTATGCCAAAAATGTACGCAGAATAAGCTTTTCAGTGAAGAGCAGCGAGGCACATTTTAGCTAGTTTTACTTGTAAGTGGGGTTGGAAACGCTTTTCAGGCTCAGTACTGGGCTCAAAATATGCAGCACTGAGGTCTCTCATGATAGCAGGTGGTTAAATAGAAATTCGCTGCTCAGCTGACCCGGTAGGAGCAAACGTCTGCCAAAAATGTAAGCAGAATGAGCTTTTCAGTGAATAGCAGCCAGGCACATTTTAGCTAGATTTACTTGTAAGTGGGGTTGGAAATGCTTTTCAGGCTCAGTACTGGGCTCAAAAGATGCAGCTCTGAGGTCTCTCCTGATAGGAGGTAGTTAAGTAGAACTTCGCTGCTCAGCTGACCCGGCAGGAGCAAAATGTATGCCAAAAATGTACGCAGAATGAGCTTTTCAGTGAAGAGCAGCCAGGCACATTCTAGAAAGTTTTACTTGTAAGTGGGGTTGGAAAAACTTTTCAGGCTCAGTACTGCGCTCAAAAGATGCAGCCCTGAGGTCTCTCATGATAGCAGGTGGTTAAGTAGAAATTTGGAACTTGGCTGACCCAGCAGGAGCAAACGTATGCCAAAAATGTACACAGAATGAGCTTTTCAGTGAATAGCAGCCAGGCACATTTTAGCTAGTTTTACTTGTAAGTGGGGTTAAAAACGCTTTTCACGCTCAGTACTGGGCTCAAAACATGCAGCCCTGAGGTCTCTCATGATAGCAGGTGGTTAAATAGAATTTCGCTGCTCAGCTGACCCGGTAGGAGCAAACGTATGCCAAAAATGTAAGCAGAAAGAGAGCTTTTCAGTGAATAGCAGCCAGGCACATTTTAGCTAGTTTTACTTGTAAGTGGGGTTGGAAACGCTTTTCAGGCTCAGTACTGGGCTCATAACATGCAGCCCTGAGGTCTCTCATGATAGCAGGTGGTTAAATAGAAATTCGCTGCTCAGCTGACCCGGCAGGAGCAAAAGTATGCCAAAAATGCACGCAGGATGAGCTTTTCAGTGAAGAGCAGCCAGGCACATTTTAGCCAGTTTTACTTGTAAGTGGGGTTGGAAATGCTTTTCAGGCTCAGTACTGCGCTCAAAAGATGCAGCCCTGAGGTCTCTCATGATAGCAGGTGGTTAAGTAGAAATTTGACACTTGGCTGACCCAGCAGGAGCAAACATATACCAAAAATGTACACAGAATGAGCTTTTCAGTGAATAGCAGCCAGGCACATTTTAGATAGTTTTACTTGTAAGTGGGGTTGGAAACGCTTTTCAGGCCCAGTACTGGGCTCATAACATGCAGCCCTGAGGTCTCTCATGATAGCAGGTGGTTAAATAGAAATTCGCTGCTCAGCTGACCCGGCAGGAGCAAACGTATGCCAAAAATGCACACAGAATGAGCTTTTCAGTGAAGAGCAGCCAGGCACATTCTAGCAACTTTTACTTGAAAGTGGGGTTGGAAATGCTTTTCAGGCTCAGTACTGCGCTCAAAAGATGCAGCCCTGAGGTCTCTCATGATAGCAGGTGGTTAAGTAGAAATTTGACACTTGGCTGACCCAGCAGGAGCAAACATATACCAAAAATGTACACAGAATGAGCTTTTCAGTGAATAGCAGCCAGGCACATTTTAGCTAGTTTTACTTGTAAGTGGGGTTGGAAACGCTTTTCAGGCTCAGTACTGGGCTCAAAACATGCAGCCCTGAGGTCTCTCATTATAGCAGGTGGTTGAATAGAAATTCGCTGCTCAGCTGACCCGGCAGGAGCAAACGTATGCCAAAAATGTACGCATAATGAGCTTTTCAGTGAAGAGCAGCCAGGCACATTTTTGCTAGTTTTACTTGTAAGTGGGGTTGGAAATGCTTTTCAGGCTCAGTACTGGGCTCAAAACATGCAGCCCTGAGGTCTCTCATGATAGCAGGTGGTTAAATAGAAATTCGCTGCTCAGCTGACCCGGTAGGAGCAAACGTATGCCAAAAATGTACGCAGAATGAGCTTTTCAGTGAAGAGCAGCGAGGCACATTTTAGCTAGTTTTACTTGTAAGTGGGGTTGGAAACGCTTTTCAGGCTCAGTACTGGGCTCAAAATATGCAGCACTGAGGTCTCTCATGATAGCAGGTGGTTAAATAGAAATTCGCTGCTCAGCTGACCCGGTAGGAGCAAACGTCTGCCAAAAATGTAAGCAGAATGAGCTTTTCAGTGAATAGCAGCCAGGCACATTTTAGCTAGATTTACTTGTAAGTGGGGTTGGAAATGCTTTTCAGGCTCAGTACTGGGCTCAAAAGATGCAGCTCCGAGGTCTCTCCTGATAGGAGGTAGTTAAGTAGAACTTCGCTGCTCAGCTGACCCGGCAGGAGCAAAATGTATGCCAAAAATGTACGCAGAATGAGCTTTTCAGTGAAGAGCAGCCAGGCACATTCTAGAAAGTTTTACTTGTAAGTGGGGTTGGAAAAACTTTTCAGGCTCAGTACTGCGCTCAAAAGATGCAGCCCTGAGGTCTCTCATGATAGCAGGTGGTTAAGTAGAAATTTGGAACTTGGCTGACCCAGCAGGAGCAAACGTATGCCAAAAATGTACACAGAATGAGCTTTTCAGTGAATAGCAGCCAGGCACATTTTAGCTAGTTTTACTTGTAAGTGGGGTTAAAAACGCTTTTCACGCTCAGTACAGGGCTCAAAACATGCAGCCCTGAGGTCTCTCATGATAGCAGGTGGTTAAATAGAATTTCGCTGCTCAGCTGACCCGGTAGGAGCAAACGTATGCCAAAAATGTAAGCAGAAAGAGAGCTTTTCAGTGAATAGCAGCCAGGCACATTTTAGCTAGTTTTACTTGTAAGTGGGGTTGGAAATGCTTTTCAGGCTCAGTACTGGGCTCAAAAGATGCAGCCCTGAGGTCTCTCATGATAGCAGGTGGTTAAGTAGAAATTTGCCACTTGGCTGACCCAGCAGGAGATAACGTATGCCAAAAATGTACACAGAATTAGCTTTTCAGTGAATAGCAGCCAGGCACATTTTAGCTAGTTTTACTTGTAAGTGGGGTTGGAAACGCTTTTCAGGCTCAGTACTGGGCTCATAACATGCAGCCCTGAGGTCTCTCATGATAGCAGGTGGTTAAATAGAAATTTGCTGCTCAGCTGACCCATCAGGAGCAAACGTATGCCAAAAATGCACGCAGAATGAGCTTTTCAGTGAATAGCAGCCAGGCACATTTTAGCTAGTTTTACTTGTAAGTGGGGTTGGAAACGCTTTTCAGGCTCAGTACTGGGCTCATAACATGCAGCCCTGAGGTCTCTCATGATAGCAGGTGGTTAAATAGAAATTTGCTGCTCAGCTGACCCATCAGGAGCAAACGTATGCCAAAAATGCACGCAGAATGAGCTTTTCAGTGAAGAGCAGCCAGGCACATTTTAGCCAGTTTTACTTGTAAGTGGGGTTGGAAACGCTTTTCAGGCTCAATACTGGGCTCAAAACATGCAGCCCTGAGGTCTCTCCTGATAGGAGGTAGTTAAGTAGAACTTCGCTGCTCAGCTGACCCGGCAGGAGCAAATGTATGCCAAAAATGTACGCAGAATGAGCTTGTCAGTGAAGAGCAGCCAGGCACATTCTAGCTAGTTTTACTTGTAAGTGGGGTTGGAAACGCTTTTCAGGCTCAGTACTGTGCTCAAAAGATGCAGCCCTGAGGTCTCTCATGATAGCAGGTGGTTAAGTAGAAATTTGCCACTTGGCTGACCCAGCAGAGGCAAACGTATGCCAAAAATGTACACAGAATGAGCTTTTCAGTGAATAGCAGCCAGGCACATTTTAGCTAGTTTTACTTGTAAGTGGGGTTGAAAACGCTTTTGAGGATCAGTACTGGGCTCAAAACATGCAGCCCTGAGGTCTCTCATGATAGCAGGTGGTTAAATAGAAATTCGCTGCTTGAGGTGCCGGGTTTTTAGGAACTCGGTGGTGCCAGGGGATAACACCCGAAGACCTCTGAGTTCTCCCTGTTCCGGACCACAGAAACCAAGAGTCTTCTAGGTGAAGTCAGAGATCGAGTTTTATTGGCTGCAACCAAGTAACAAGCGTCCTAGAATTACAACAAAACGGGTCGTAAGTTCTCAGGAGACTGTTCGTTTTTACAGAACCAGCCTTCTCCTTTTATACAAAAATAACAGCTGCAGGCAAGAATTCTTTAGTTTACAATACGGTCATATACATATATCCACAATAAAGCAAAAAGCACAGTCATGTCGGCCAACCCATATTTTAGATGTCCAGTTTGTGATGGATTACCCAGCCAGGCCCAGAACTCAAATCAGATATCGATGAAATCCCAATAAAATCGAGCACCTCCTCATCGTTAAACTGGCCATAAACAAGAAATATGGACAGGTGTATGTGTGTAGAAAACATGGTCTGTATGTAGTGAATGGTTTATGGCATGTTGTGCCTTGATGCTATCTTACTCGGCCACTGGGCGAGGAACTGCCCGAACAGGTTTGGCCGGAGGCAGTGGAGTCAGCTCGGACAGGTCATGGGGAAGTCAGCTAAGGTGGACGTGTCCTTTCAGATCAAGCTCGGACTCAATCAATTGACTATATGAGGGCACGCCATAAGATGGATGCCGTTCACAAAATGGAGTCCGAGGGCTCGGAACGGAAATCACAATTTAAGGGTGTTAGCATCACTCAATCACGACGCAAATGCATAGGGATAATGTCCTACTCATTACCGGTCTGCCGATACCAAATTAGTCATGGTATGATGATATTTTGTGACACGAGGGTTGGGCCTCGGGACCATATTACAGCAGGGTCCAGAATTTCAGAACCACAGACCCTCCTTTTGCCCTCATATTAGGCAATAACTCATGCTAATCTGAGTCCAAATCTGTATTCATGAATTCATGGAGATGCTGCTGTAGCATCATTCTGTTGCTCAATTCGTCCCTTGACACAGGCTTCCTTACACATGAAGTGGCACAGAGGCCACATATTGCAGGAGCGCACAGCACAAACAGGCAGAACATAAACAGAATGGCTAATATCATCCCAATGAAGATCAGAGTTTTCTATCCCCAGGCAGAGATCAGTTCCCAGAACCACCCTAGCAGGGACCAATCCCCTTTATCCACGTGAAGGGAGTCAGAGATTTTGTGCAATTTGGAGATGGCCTGGTACACTGTCGGAGCATTATCTGGGATGAAAATGCAGCAACTGGATTGGATCACTCTACATACACCACCACGGTCTGCAAGTATGACATCTAGGGCAACCCTGTTCTGAAGAGTCATGAGTCGGTCCGACTGGAGCTCAGCTGTCAGGTTACTGAGGGCACCGGCCGTTTCGGTCACGGCGGATTCAACTACCCTCGTTAACTGGCGAATGTTCCTGCTGTTCACCATAGGCCCCCAAAATGGCAGAAAATCCTTTGCGAAGTCTCCGAACTCTTGACCCGCAGTGTCGTCTTGACTCACGACACCCCTAACTGTCCTTGTCCGATGGTAATCTGCCTCGGCCGTGTAGGTGGGTGGCAGCAGAAACGAGATAAAACATGTGCCCGAGAAATCAGGGGGCAACCATGTGTATGCTTTGTCATGGCAGACGAAGTACGTACCCTTAGCCGCTAAGAAAGGAGGGGAAGTTCGGGATGCAAACACATATGTTTCCGTGCATATGCTCTTCCCCAACTGTGCCTTGGGATCCCTGCCAATACCTTGCAGACATAGGTGACCTCGGTGGGGTACTATCCAAACCGGGGAGGATTTCTTTGTTTTCTGGCTCTTGCTCAAGGAAATCCCATACTTAGTGATGTTCCATCTACTGTATGGGGTAAACTCATCTTTGGGAATTGTTCGATACATATCGATATCCCTGCTCATATTCCTTATTCCTGCCACTAGTGCCTTGTTGCTGGAATTGCTCCCGGTGGGACGCGGGGGATATGGTTCTATGGCAAACAGGAACATTGTCTGGAAAGCCCACAGAGAACCATAGTAACTAAATGGCAGGACGAAGTAAGGGATGCCCTTATCTGCTGTGTGCGGCATAAGTCCACATATCCAACAGTTCGATGTGTTCATTATAGACTGGTGCTGGTGTAGGAGCTGGATGAATGAGTTATTTACAAATTCTAGTCTTCTGGCAGACTCGTGTTCAGGTAGAGGGTGAAAGGAGTGCGGGGAAACAGTAGGAGGAGGTGTGGGCTGAGTGTTGTGTACAAAGGTAACTCGAAAAATGAACAGAGCATAGCCAATTAAAAACATTATTATGCTACACAACATTAAAATGCATATGACTAAAAATCCTTTTCTTGCCATCACAGTGCATATTTTCTTTTTATAGTTCGTGGATCTAGCAGGTCTCTCTACCCTTGGATACTCCATCCTCTAGTTGCTGCCCGCGGTGGGAGATTGATTCTGCCAAGGAGTGCTTTCTGTTCAGCCCAGGGTAATTCCCTTGGACCAACCAGAACCGTTGACCTAAACGTCTCCATCTGCACTCCCCAGACTGTCAACCGCGACCCTAGCAGCAGAACCGGATGGCAGTTCAAAAATCAAAAATGAGCAAGTTCCCGGGGCGAGAGAGCTGTAAAATCAAAAATAGTTCTTGGGGGGGGAAACCTTACAAGCTTGCTTTTATTAGTTCGTGTTTCTTGACCTCAGATCATATTGTTGCTTCCCAGGTAGGGTGTGGTCTTCAAACAATATTTCAGGTTCTGTAGTGTCCAACTGCATTGACGGTGGCACAAATCCTTGCAGAATACGATCACTCTCCTTTTCGGTACCAGTTACTTTCAATCGTGCATCGCTGAAGGGTGCAAAGCGTGGTACGGACTCGGTCTCAGAGTCAGCAATTCCCTCCTGGACCCACCGGTCATATGGAAGGGGCAACGGGACCCATTTACAGTGGGCGCCGTGCACCCAATGTTTTTTCCCGTGGACACATACTGCAGAGCGGGTAGTTAGCAGGACTTGGAAAGGTCCGGTCAGCGAGGCTCCTCGTTCTTGGTTCACCTAAAGTTCCGGACTAGGACCCAGGAACCAGGTTCGATGGCGTGGCCTGGATCGTCAGACGCCGGTGGAGAGGAGCTGCGGACCTGTTGGTGTAAAACACGCAATTTAGTTGTCAATTCATGCAAATAGTCAAGCAGTACAGGTCGCTCTATCTCACTGAGTTTCTTGGGCCTTGGCACTCCCCATATGTTCGCTGGGCGCCCGAACACGATTTCGTGGGGGCTAAGTCCTAGTCTAGAATGGACAGTTGTTCTGGTAGATAGGAGTGCTAGAGGCAAGGCGTCAGGCCATTTAAGACCTGTGCTGGCTTGGATCTTGGCCAATTTTAACTTTAAAGTGCTGTTGTAGCACTCTACTAATCCCGCTGATTGGGGGTGGTTTGCAGCGTGGAACTTCTGGTGTATGCCTAGACATTCGCACACTCTCTTCATCACCCGTCCCACGAATTCACTTCCATTATCACTCCAGACCATTCTGGGCATACCGAATCTAGGGAAGAATTCCTTGACAAGGGCTTTGGCAGTTGACAAGGCAGTGTTGTCCTTAAGGAGATACGCTTCCACCCACCTGGTGAAGGCGCAAACAACAACAAGCACGTATTTCAGATTGTTGCACCTCTCCATGTGGATGAAATCGAGCTGCAAAACCTCGAACGTGTACGTTGGAGGCGCAAAATGACCAGCTAGAGTTGGGGTTCCCCTACCGGGATTGTACTTCAAACACACCATACAGTTCCTGACCAAATTCTCTGCGCATTTCGGGATACCACTATTCTGCCATACTGGGGCCAACAATTTACAGATTCCTTTTGCACTAATGTGAGCCATTCCATGGGCCATTGTCACCACTGCAAGCACATATGCATCGGGTAACAGCCATCTGTGATGTTCTGACAATTCGACCCAACAACCATTCGCATCCAATCTACCCTTGCTGTCGCTCCATTCATTCACCTCTTTTTCAGTGGCATCAGATTGTATAGACTTCACACTTTCAATAGTGTCCTCACACATACCCACATCAGCAATCCATCTCGCAGGACCTACGACATACATTCGACTCATCGTGTTCCTTGCAGTCTCTTTTGCAACTTCATCTGCAAATGCATTCCCACGACCAACGTCATCTTGAATCTTTCTGTGTGCACTGCATTTCACGATCGCAACTTGTAGTGGCAAGGTCAGTGACTCGAGAAGCTCGTTAACTAACTGACCATGTTGGATTCTTGCACCATGTGACGTCAGGAACCCACGTTCCCGCCACAATCTTCCAAAACTGTGAGCCACGCCGAAGGCGTATTGGCTATCTGTATACACATTCACTCGCTTTCCTTTTGCCAACACACAAGCTCTTGTAAGTGCAACTAACTCGGCTGCTTGCGCGGAATTATGGGGAATGCGCGCAGTCTCTACAATCGTGTGCAATTTTGTTACAGCGTATGCTGCAGTCGTATCACCATTTGGCAACTTGAAGCATGAACCATCAACCCATAAAGTATCATTACATTCAGGAAGGGGAGTGTCCTGCAAGTCTACTCTCCCTTTTGTCTCTTCTTCTGTCCTAAAGCAGCAATCATGTCTTTCAACCTCCTCTGTCTCTGCCGGAATAGGCAATAACGTAGCGGGGTTGAGTGTATCACACCTCTTTATGTGTATGTGACTCGCTAATAGTGTCAGCTCATAACTGGACAGTCGAGCACTAGTTAAGTGCTGTGTCTTCGTTCTGTTTAGTAAAATGTCTACTGCATGTGGGACCATAACGATCAGAGTATTATTCATGACTAACCCAGCAGATTGTCGAATACAGACAGCTGCTGCAGCAGTGGCCCTCAAGCAACTTGGTAATGCCTTAGCTACAGGATCTAGAGTCGCTGAGAAATACGCGCATGGGCGCTGTTTGTCCCCAAAGTGTTGTGTCAGGACTGATAATGCGCAACCTTCCTTCTCATGGACATATAATGTAAAAGGCTTACTGTAGTCGGGGTTGCCCAACACAGGAGCCGAACACAATGCATCACGCAACTCGTGGAAACTTGTCTGACAATCTTCAGACCAAGGCATAGGATCGGGTGTGTCTTTACAGATTAGTGCCAGCAAAGGTTTAGCCAATAGTGAAAAATTCGGTATCCATTGTCTACAGTACGATGTAATGCCCAAGAAAGCACGCACTTCTCTTTGTGTCCTTGGGACACTCAATCTTGCAATTGCCTGTATTCTTTCTGGGGTCAGTCACCTTCCCTCCTTCGATAAGATGTGACCTAAGTAGGTCACTTCTTGTCGACAAAATTGCAGTTTTGAAAGAGAGACTTTGTGCTTCATGTCACATAAATGACGCAACAACGACAATGTGGCTTGCGTGCAAATCTCTTCAGTATCAGCAGCGATCAGTAGGTCGTCTACATACTGAATCAGAGTCGCGCCATCAGGTAGAACAATCGTGTCAAGTTGTGTTTTCAGAGCCTGACTGAATATCGATGGACTTTCACAATAGCCCTGAGGAGCGCGTTTGAAGCGGAAGCTTCGTCCTCCTAAATTGAAGCCAAAAATATCTCTGCTCTCCTCAGCAATCGGGATGCTGAAGAAAGCGTTCTTCAGGTCAATCACCGAGAACCAAGTGGCTGAAGCTGGAACTATAGTCAATAGGGCAGTAATGTCAGGGACAACTGGAAACTGCGGCACAACAATCTTATTCACTTCTCTGAGATCAATCACAAATCTGTACACAGGGGCTGTGAAGGATCAGTACGCTTTAAGACTGGCAAAACAGGGCTGTTACAAATGTTGCCTGTTGTCTCTTCAATGACATCTTTCTCGATCAGATCGTAAATGATCGCTAACAACGCCTTTTCACATTCGCTAGATATTTTGTATTGGGGAATACGTGGCAACCTAACATTGGCTTTCAATGTTATGACATACGGTGCTATCTCCAAAAGACCCACGTCATTTGAACCACTAGCCCAAAGTATATCTGGAAGAGATGACAATTCAGTTGGAATATTCTCCTTTGCCAAATACATTGGAGAAATCACTTTCTTACCTAGGGTAAGTTGTACTCCCGAAGGAGAACAGTACAAAGTAGCATATAATCTCTTTAACAAATCCAAACCTAACAAATTTTCACAACAACCTGTTGTAAGAATGAGGGGTGCTTCTAATTCACATGGGCCAACAGAAAGGGGCATAGGACTAGAGATCGGGTTTCTAACCGGGGCGCCAGAAAAATCTACTGAAACATTCATTTCGCCAGACAAAGGTGCGCCAGGAAGTTTTGAGTGCATGATCGAACTTTTTGTAGCACCAGTATCCAGCAGAAAAAGTTCTGACACTCCTGATGTAATTACCTCAACATAAGGTCCATTCTGATCTACTGGAACTGAAACAACTCCCTCTCTTTGTCCATGGCTGTCCTAGCAATTATTACCCTCATTCTCGTTTTCTGCGTAATAGTCATCAGCATAGTACTGAGCTGACCTAGAAGATGCATTATTCTGTTGATCAAAGCTATTCATAGAATTCTGAGGTGGAAAAGAAGTTATATTCTGGGGGAAATTTCCACGGCCCCTACCCCTAGGAGCCTGTTGAACACCTCTACCTCTTGCACCAGAAACACCATTTAAACGTCGCAATAAAGCTGGACAATTATTCTTGAAATGACCCTCTTCCTTGCAATACGCACACTGATTCGGACCATACGGTAAACGCTGATGAGAAAACTTGTTTCCTTGCGAGTTTCTCGAATACTGCTGTGGTTGCCTATAATTGGGCTGACTAGGAGTGCGAGACAGATAGGCTTGCTGGAGAAGAACTTTAGTTTTTAAATCTTTAGTCTTTTTGTCTGCCTTATCTAGCTCGTCTTTGCGCCTATTTTCGTAGTACTGGGCTGTGGCTAAAATCTGCGCTGACGTGGAAACAGCCCAAGCACTCTCTGAATCTTTCAATTTATTACATAGTTCAGGAAGCAGATTATGTACGAATTTGTCTACAAACAATCTTTGGCCACCTTCAGTAGCCATATCCTGACCACTATGATCGACGAAAGTCTCTTCAAATCTCGTGAAAAAGTCAGACACATTCTCATCTTTCTTCTGCTTGCACGCAGACAACTTGTCCCAATTTACACGCAATTCAGGCATTAAGGTCTTCATATACGTGATAATTCTACCAGGAAGTTCAGTTACTAAAGGCTCAGGTTTAGAACCACCAACTTGTCTAGCATCTGCAGCAGTAATATTAGCCCATGTGTCACCTAGTTCTCGATCATGATCTGCATGACGAATCTTACTCCACAAGGGCTGTGGAAGGACATTCCCAAACAACATGTCTACATCCGCTAAATTCATTATACATGAGCTTGCAGTCTGTGATAACTCCTTATAATACCCTGCAGGGTTTTTGCGATGATCAGGTAATGTCTGCTTGAGTGCTAAAACTTCAGATCTGTTCCAGGGGACATGTACCCATACAAGCTGGAAATGTGGCGGAATTACTGGATTCGCATTTGCGTCACCTTCCCTCCAAACTGGAGGAACTTCTCTCATGGGGTACTGTCGCGCCTTTTTCCTACCTGACATGTCATCCTTATACAATGATCTAGAGACGTTTCCCTTACTCCTATAAGATAACAACAAATATATTGCTTTTTCAACATCGGCACCTACAATCATGCCTTCTTAGAACTTAAAACGCATACGGAATAATTCCTTCATTTTGCGTTTTGGATCGTTTGTCTCCAAATCTTCGCAAAGATATACACACATCTCTTCGAATACATATCTCTGAGTGGGTGCATCCCATTGTCGGAAGACCTCCATAACAGACTGAAAATCGTATCTAACGGTGTCAGTAACCCATTTGCGTGCTAACTCATTCAGCATTTCTCTTTCCTCATAATCAGGCAGTTGACTACGCAACTGTCTACGTCCTGTTTTAGGGGTCGTTTTAGGCGACCCGAAGAAAGGTGAGAACAGACCAGTGACAGTACTTGCCACTCTCTGTCGAACAGAAGGAGAAGCTTGCGGAGAGGCAGATGTGCCAGAAAAGACAGGTTGATGTAAAGAGGAAGTCGAGGCAATAGCAGAGGAAGTCGAGGCAGTAGCAGAAGTGGTATCATGATACACAGTTGGAGCGGTAGGTAAAGTCGTAGGAAAAGTAGATGGAGTATGTAGCAAAGGCGGCGGCCCTTGAGAAGGCTGTGCCGGAGAAGTAGGAACCAGCTGAAGAGGAGCTGGTGCTTGTGCAAGAGCTGCATTTCGTGCGCCGGGTCGCGGTATAACAAAACGCTTCGGGGGTCCAGTAATACTCGATGTGTATGGGGGTGGTGAATTCAATAAATGGGACATTAATGGATCTTTCTCGGATGTTCCCTTCGAACCTTGTCCTTCATGTGGCAACATTGGGTAGCATTTATCTACTGCTAGTTTCTTGCTTCTGAGCACTTGTTCACTTTCCTGCTCTTCCTCATTATTCCTGTATGCAATGGCAGCTTGCACCATTGACATACCTCTTTTATTTTTCTTAGCTAGTTTTATTTCTTTCTGTTTGGCTTCTTTGCGCCACAAGCGAAAAGAGTCAAACATCGCCGGCCGGGCTTTCTTCTTAAACAGTTTGACCTCGAGGTTGTCTAAAATTTCTGCATCAAAGCTACCATATCGGGGCCATTTTAAAACACCATCTTTTATGGTGTACTTTATCCATACCTCATTATATGTGATAGGGCCTACTCCGTGCTTTATATAAAGTTCATATGTTGGAGTTCCAATCGGAGGAACCGGACACGAATCCTCTAATCGGGAGTCCTTACTACAACCAAGACAAAACAAGTTTCCAAGTCTGCTAAGACCAGGCATCTTTGCTCACTGGTCTAGCTTCAAACTTCAAGGGATTATCTATTTATGATATTCTCGTGATTACATGAATCCCTCGGTTTTGGCGCTTGCAAGTTCCAAACAAGGTGTACCTCAAGGATACCAAAAACTAAGAACCAAACTAAGGACTGGGAGACGCTACACTTATACTTAACTGAAGTATTGATGATCGATGACGTCACTAGAAGACTCGTCTATCGTTTCGCTCTACCAAGGATCACTGGGTCCAAAACAGGGCGATAGTCAGGGCAGCAGTCCTTCGTAGCCGTCGGGACGCGGGGAACCTCGCAGCAAAGACCTTCGGAACCACGTCGACATACAGGGGTCGCTGAAGTGGCTGGCCGTCCTCTGGAATTTTCACACAAAGCTCCTCACGAACATCTGGTTTGGACCGTCACCGCTTGATACCACCCCGAGTTGGGCGCCAACTGAGGTGCCGGGTTTTTAGGAACCCGGTGGTGCCAGGGGATAACACCCGAAGACCTCTGAGTTCTCCCTGTTCCGGACCACAGAAACCAAGAGTCTTCTAGGTGAAGTCAGAGATCGAGTTTTATTGGCTGCAACCAAGTAACAAGCGTCCTAGAATTACAACAGCACGGGTCGTAAGTTCTCAGGAGACTGTTCATTTTTACAGAACCAGCCTTCTCCTTTTATACAAAAATAACAGCTGCAGGCAAGAATTCTTTAGTTTACAATACGGTCATATACATGTTTCCACAATAAAGCAAAAAGCACAGTCATGTCGGCCAACCCATATTTTAGATGACCAGTTTGTGATGGATTACCCAGCCAGGCCCAGAACTCCCATCAGATATCGATGAAACCCCAATAAAATCGGGCACCTCCTCATTGTAAAACTGGCCAGAAACAAGAAATATGGACAGGTGTATGTGTGTAGAAAACATGGTCTGTATGTAGTGAATGGTTTATGGCATGTTGTGCCTTCATGCTATCTTACTCGGCCACTGGGCAAGGAACTGCCCGAACAGGTTTGGCTGGAGGCAGTGGAGTCAGCTCGGACAGGTCATGGGGAAGTCAGCTAAGGTGGACGTGTCCTTTCAGATCAAGCTCGGCCTCAATCAATTGACTATATGAGGGCAGGCCATAAGATGGATGCTGTTCACAAAATGGAGTCCGAGGGCTCGGAACGGAAATCACGATTTAAGGGTGTTAGCATCACTCAATCACGACGCAAATGCATAGGGATAATGTCCTACTCATTACCGGTCTGCCGATACCAAATTTGTCATGGTACGATGATATTTTGTGACACGAGGGTTGGGCCTCGGGACCATATTACAGCAGGGTCCAGAATTTCAGAACCACATGCTCAGCTGACCCGGCAGGAGCAAACGTATGCCAAAAATGTACGCAGAATGAGCTTTTCAGTGAATAGCAGCCAGGCACATTTTAGCTAGTTTTACTTGTAAGTGGGGTTGGAAACGCTTTTCAGGCTCAGTACTGGGCTCAAAACACGCAGCCCTGAGGTCTCTCATGATAGCAGGTGGTTAAATAGAAATTCGCTGCTCAGCTGACCCGGTAGGAGCTCAGCTGACCCGGTCAGGCACATTTTAACTAGTTTTATGTGTAAGTGGGGTTGGAAACGCTTTTCAGGCTCAGTACTTGGCTCAAAACATGCAGCCCTGAGGTCTCTCATGAAAGCAGGTGGTTAAATAGAAATTCGCTGCTCAGCTGACCCGGTAGGAGCAAACGTATGCCAAAAATGTAAGCAGAATGAGCATTTCAGTGAAGAGCACCCAGGCACATTTTAGCTAGATTTACTTGTAAGTGGGGTTGGAAACACTTTTCAGGCTCAGTACTGGGCTCAAAACATGCAGCCTTGAGGTCTCTCATGATAGCAGGTGGTTAAATAGAAATTCGCTGCTCAGCTGACCCGGCAGGAGCAAACGTATGCCAAAAATGTACGCAGAATAAGCTTTTCAGTGAAGGGCAGCCAGGCACATTTTAGCTAGTTTTACTTGTAAGTGGGGTTGGAAACGCTTTTCAGGATCAGTACTGGGCTCAAAACATGCAGCCCTGAGGTCTCTCATGATAGCAGGTGGTTAAATAGAAATTCGCTGCTCAGCTGACCCGGCAGGAGCAAACGTATGCCAAAAATGTACGCAGAATAAGCTTTTCAGTGAAGGGCAGCCAGGCACATTTTAGCTAGTTTTACTTGTAAGTGGGGTTGGAAACGCTTTTCAGGATCAGTACTGGGCTCAAAACATGCAGCCCTGAGGTCTCTCATGATAGCAGGTGGTTAAATAGAAATTCGCTGCTCAGCTGACCCGGCAGGAGCAAACGTATGCCAAAAATGTATGCAGAATGAGCTTTTCAGTGAAGAGCAGCCAGGCACATTTTAGCTAGTTTTACTTGTAAGTGGGGTTGGAAATGCTTTTCAGGCTCAGTACTGGGCTCAAAAGATGCAGCTCTGAGGTCTCTCCTGATAGGAGGTAGTTAAGTAGAACTTTGCTGCTCAGCTGACCCGGCAGGAGCAAATGTATGCCAAAAATGCACGCAGAATGAGCTTTTCAGTGAAGAGCAGCCAGGCAAATTCTAGCAATTTTTACTTGTAAGTGGGGTTGGAAACGCTTTTCAGGCTCAATACTGCGCTCAAAAGATGCAGCCCTGAGGTCTCTCATGATAGCAGGTGGTTAAGTAGAAATTTGCCACTTGGCTGACCCAGCAGGAGCAAACATATGCCAAAAATGTACACAGAATGAGCTTTTCAGTGAATAGCAGCCAGGCACATTATAGCTAGTTTTACTTGCAAGTGGGGTTGTAAACGCTTTTCAGGATCAGTACTGGGCTCAAAACATGCAGCCCTGAGGTCTCTCATGATAGCAGGTGGTTAAATAGAAATTCGCTGCTCAGCTGACCCGGCAGGAGCAAACGTATGCCAAAAATGTACGCGGAATGAGCTTTTCAGTGAATAGCAGCCAGGCACATTTTTTAGCTAGTTTTACTTGTAAGTGGGGTTGGAAACGCTTTTCAGGCTCAGTACTTGGCTCAAAAGATGCAGCTCTGAGGTCTCTCCTTGATAGGAGGTAGTTAAGTAGAACTTCGCTGCTCAGCTCACCCGGCAGGAGCAAATGTATGCCAAAAATTTACACAGAATAAGCTTTTCAGTGAATAGCAGCCAGGCACATTTTAGCTAGTTTTACTTGTAAGTGGCGTTGGAAACGCTTTTGAGGATCAGTACTGGGCTCAAAACATGCAGCCCTGAGGTCTCTCATGATAGCAGGTGGTTAAATAGAAATTCGCTGTCAGCTGACCCGGCAGGAGCAAACGTATGCCAAAAATGTACGCAGAATGAGCTTTTCAGTGAAGAGCAGCCAGGCACATTTTAGCTAGTTTTACTTGTAAGTGGGGTTGGAAACGCTTTTCAGGCTCAGTACTCGGTTGAAAACATGCAGCCCTGAGGTCTCTCATGATAGCAGGTGGTTAAATAGAAATTCGCTGCTCAGCTGACCCGGCAGGAGCAAATGTATGCCAAAAATGTACACAGAATGAGCTTTTCAGTGAAGAACAGCCAGGCACATTTAAGCTAGTTTTACTTGTAAGTGGGGTTGGAAATGCTTTTCAGGATCAGTACTGGGCTCAAAACATGTAGCCCTGAGGTCTCTCATGATAGCAGGTGGTTAGGAAGAAATTTGCCACTTGGCTGACCCAGCAGGAGCAAACGTATGCCAAAAATGTACACAAAATGAGCTTTTCAGTGAATAGCAGACAGGCACATTTTAGCTAGTTTTACTTGTAAGTGGGGTTGGAAACGCTTTTCAGGCTCAGTACTGGGCTCAAAACATGCAGCCCTGAGGTCTCTCATGATTGCAGGTGGTAAATAGAAATTCGCTGCTCAGCTGACCCGGTAGGAGCAAACGTATGCCAAAAATGTAAGCAGAATGAGCTTTTCAGTGAATAGCAGCCAGGCACATTTTAGCTAGTTTTACTTGTAAGTGGGGTTGGAAATGCTTTTCAGGCTCAGTACTGGGCTCAAAAGATGCAGCTCTGAGGTCTCTCCTGATAGGAGGTAGTTAAGTAGAACTACGCTGCTCAGCTGACCCGGTAGGAGCAAACGTATGCCAAATATGTACGCAGAATGAGCTTTTCAGTGAATAGCAGCCAGGCACATTCTAGCAAGTTTTACCTGTAAGTGGGGTTTGAAACGCTTTTCAGGCTCAGTACTGCGCTCAAAAGATGCAGCCCTGAGGTCTCTCATATTAGCAGGTGGTTAAGTAGAAATTTGCCACTTGGCTGACCCAGCAGGAGCAAACATATGCCAAAAATGTACACAGAGTGAGCTTTTCAGTGAAGAGCAGCCAGGCACATTTTAGCTAGTTTTACTTGTAAGTGGGGTTGGAAACGCTTTACAGGCTCAGTACTGGGCTCAAAACATGCAGCCCTGAGGTCTCTCATGAAAGCAGGTGGTTAAATAGAAATTCACTGCTCAGCTGACCCGGTAGGAGCAAACGTATGCCAAAAAGGTACGCAGAATGAGCTTTTCAGTGAAGAGCAGCCAGGCACATTTTAGCTAGTTTTACTTGTAAGTGGGGTTGGAAACGCTTTTGAGGCTCAGTGCTGCGCTCAAAAGATGCAGCCCTGAGGTCTCCCATGATAGCAGGTGGTTAAGTAGAAATTTGCCACTTGGCTGACCCAGCAGGAGCAAACGTATGCCAAAAATGTACACAGAATGAGCTTTTCAGTGAATAGCAGCCAGGCACATTTTAGCTAGTTTTACTTGTAAGTGGGGTTGGAAACGCTTTTCAAGATCAGTACTGGGCTCAAAAGATGCAGCTCTGAGGTCTCTCCTGAAAGGAGGTAGTTAAGTAGAACTTCGCTGCTCATCTGACCCGGCAGGAGCAAACGTATGCCAAAAATGTACGCAGAATGAGCTTTTCAGTGAAGAGCAGCCAGGCACATTCTAGCAAGTTTTACTTGTAAGTGGGGTTGGAAACGCTTTTCAGGCTCAGTCCTGCGCTCAAAAGATGCAGCCCTGAGGTCTCTCATGATAGCAGGTGGTTAAGTAGAAATTTGCCACTTGGCCGACCCAGCAGGAGCAAACGTATGCCAAAAATGTACACAGAATGAGATTTTCAGTGAATAGCAGCCAGGCACATTTTAGCTAGTTTTACTTGTAAGTGGGGTTGGAAACGCTTTTCAGGCTCAGTACTGGGCTCAAAACATGCAGCCCTGAGGTCTCTCATGATAGCAGGTGGTTAAACATAGAAATTTTCTGCTCAGCTGACCCGGTAGGAGCAAACTTATGCCAAAAATGTAAGCAGAATGAGCTTTTCAGTGAATAGCAGCCAGGCACATTTTAGCTAGTTTTACTTGTAAGTGGGGTTGGAAACGCTTTTCAGGCTCAGTCCTGCGCTCAAAAGATGCAGCCCTGAGGTCTCTCCTGATAGGAGGTGGTTAAATAGAAATTTGCTGCTCAGCTGACCCGGTAGGAGCAAACGTATGCCAAAAATGTACACAGAATGAGCTTTTCAGTGAATAGCAGCCAGGCACATTTTAGCTAGTTTTACTTGTAAGTGGGGTTGGAAATGCTTTTCAGGCTCAGTACTGGGCTCAAAAGATGCAGCTCTGAGGTCTCTCCTGATAGGAGGTAGTTAAGTAGAACTTCGCTGCTCAGCTGTCCCGGCAGGACCAAATGTATGCCAAAAATGTACGCAGAATGAGCTTTTCAGTGAAGAGCAGCCAGGCATATTCTAGCAAGTTTTACTTGTAAGTGGGGTTGGAAACGCTTTTCAGGCTCAGTACTGCGCTCAAAAGATGCAGCCCTGAGGTCTCTCATGATAGCAGGTGGTTAAGTAGAAATTTGCCACTTGGCTGACCCAGCAGGAGCAAACGTATGCCAAAAATGTACACAGAATGAGCTTTTCAGTGAATAGTAGCCAGGCACATTTTAGATAGTTTTACTTGTAAGTGGGGTTGGAAACGCTTTTCAGGCTCAGTACTGGGCTCAAAACATGCAGCCCTGAGGTCTCTCATGATAGCAGGTGGTTAAATAGAAATTCGCTGCTCAGCTGGCCTGGCAGGAGCAAACGTATGCCAAAAATGTACGCAGAATGAGCTTTTCAGTGAATAGCAGCCAGGTACATTTTTAGCTAGTTTTACTTGTAAATGGGGTTGGAAACGCTTTTCAGGCTCAGTACTGGGCTCAAAAGATGCAGCTATGAGGTCTCTCTTGATAGGAGGTAGTTAAGTAGAACTTCGCTGCTCAGCTGACCCGGCAGGAGCAAATGTACGCAGAATGAGCTTTTCAGTGAAGAGCAGCCAAGCACATTCTAGCAAGTTTTACTTGTAAGTGGGGTTGGAAACGCTTTTCAGGCTCAGTACTGCGCTCAAAAGATGCAGCCCTGAGGTCTCTCATGATAGCAGGAGGTTAAGTAGAAATTTGCCACTTGGCTGACCCAGCAGGAGCAAACGCATGCCAAAAATGTACACAGAATGAGCTTTTCAGTGAATAGCAGCCAGGCACATTTTAGCTAGTTTTACTTGTAAGTGGGGTTGGAAACGCTTTTGAGGATCAGTACTGGGCTCAAAACATGCAGCCCTGAGGTCTCTCATGAAAGCAGGTGGTTAAATAGAAATTCGCTGCTCAGCTGACCCGGCAGGAGCAAACGTATGCCAAAAATGTACGCAGAATGAGCTTTTCAGAGAAGAGCAGCCAGGCACATTTTAGCTAGTTTTACTTATAAGTGGGGTTGGAAACGCTTTTCAGGATCAGTATTGGGCTCGAAACATGCAGCCCTGAGGTCTCTCATGATAGCATGAGGTCTCTCATGATAGCAGGTAGTTAAATAGAAATTCGCTGCTCAGCTGACCTGGCAGGAGCAAACGTATGCCAAAAATGTACGCAGAATGAGCTTTTCAGTGAAGAGCAGCCAGGCACATTTTAGCTAGTTTTACTTGTAAGTGGGGTTGGAAATGCTTTTCAGGCTCAGTACTGGGCTCAAAAGATGCCGCTCTGAGATATCTCCTGATAGGAGGTAGGTAAGTAGAACTTCGCTGCTCAGCTGACCCAGCAGGAGCAAACGCATGCCAAAAATTTACACAGAATGAGCTTTTCAGTGAATAGCAGCCAGGCACATTTTAGCTAGTTTTACTTGTAAGTGGGGTTGGAAACGCTTTTGAGGATCAGTACTGGGCTCAAAACATGCAGCTCTGAGGTCTCTCATGATAGCAGGTGGTTAAATAGAAATTCGCTGCTCAGCTGACCCGGCAGGAGCAAACGTATGCCAAAAATGTAAGCAGAATGAGCTTTTCAGTGAAGAGCAGCTAGGCACATTTTAGCTAGTTTTACTTGTAAGTGGGGTTGGAAACGCTTTTCAGGCTCAGTACTGGGCTCAAAAGATGCAGCCCTGAAGTCTCTCATGATAGCAGGAGGTTAAGTAGAAATTTGCCACTTGGCTGACCCAGCAGGAGCAAACGCATGCCAAAAATGTACACAGAATGAGCTTTTCAGTGAATAGCAGCCAGGCACATTTTAGCTAGTTTTACTTGTAAGTGGGGTTGGAAACGCTTTTGAGTATCAGTACTGGGCTCAAAACATGCAGCCCTGAGGTCTCTCATGATAGCAGGTGGTTAAATAGAAATTCGCTGCTCAGCTGACCCGGCAGGAGCAAACGTATGCCAAAAATGTACGCAGAATGAGCTTTTCAGTGAAGAGCAGCCAGGCACATTTTAGCTAGTTTTACTTGTAAGTGGGGTTGGAAACGCTTTTCAGGATCAGTATTGGGCTCAAAACATGCAGCCCTGAGGTCTCTCATGATAGCATGAGGTCTCTCATGATAGCAGGTGGTTAAATAGAAATTCGCTGCTCAGCTGACCCGGTAGGAGCAAACGTATGCCAAAAATGTAAGCAGAATGAGCTTTTCAGTGAATAGCAGCCAGGCACATTTTAGCTAGTTTTACTTGTAAGTGGGGTTGGAAATGCTTTTCAGGCTCAGTACTGGGCTCAAAAGATGCAGCTCTGAGGTCTCTCCTGATAGGAGGTAGTTAAGTAGAACTACGCTGCTCAGCTGACCCGGTAGGAGCAAACGTATGCCAAATATGTACGCAGAATGAGCTTTTCAGTGAAGAGCAGCCAGGCACATTCTAGCAAGTTTTACCTGTAAGTGGGGTTTGAAACGCTTTTCAGGCTCAGTACTGCGCTCAAAAGATGCAGCCCTGAGGTCTCTCATATTAGCAGGTGGTTAAGTAGAAATATGCCACTTGGCTGACCCAGCAGGAGCAAACATATGCCAAAAATGTACACAGAATGAGCTTTTCAGTGAAGAGCAGCCAGGCACATTTTAGCTAGTTTTACTTGTAAGTGGGGTTGGAAACGCTTTACAGGCTCAGTACTGGGCTCAAAACATGCAGCCCTGAGGTCTCTCATGAAAGCAGGTGGTTAAATAGAAATTCACTGCTCAGCTGACCCGGTAGGAGCAAACGTATGCCAAAAAGGTACGCAGAATGAGCTTTTCAGTGAAGAGCAGCCAGGCACATTTTAGCTAGTTTTACTTGTAAGTGGGGTTGGAAACGCTTTTGAGGCTCAGTACTGCGCTCAAAAGATGCAGCCCTGAGGTCTCCCATGATAACAGGTGGTTAAGTAGAAATTTGCCACTTGGCTGACCCAGCAGGAGCAAACGTATGCCAAAAATGTACACAGAATGAGCTTTTCAGTGAATAGCAGCCAGGCACATTTTAGCTAGTTTTACTTGTAAGTGGGGTTGGAAACGCTTTTCAAGATCAGTACTGGGCTCAAAAGATGCAGCTCTGAGGTCTCTCCTGAAAGGAGGTAGTTAAGTAGAACTTCGCTGCTCAGCTGACCCGGCAGGAGCAAATGTATGCCAAAAATGTACGCAGAATGAGCTTTTCAGTGAAGAGCAGCCAGGCACATTCTAGCAAGTTTCACTTGTAAGTGGGGTTGGAAACGCTTTTCAGGCTCAGTACTGCGCTCAAAAGATGCAGCCCTGAGGTCTCCCATGATAGCAGGTGGTTAAGTAGAAATTTGCCACTTGGCTGACCCAGCAGGCGCAAACGTATGCCAAAAATGTACACAGAATGAGCTTTTCAGTGAATAGCAGCCAGGCACATTTTAGCTAGTTTTACTTGTAAGTTGGGTTGGAAACGCTTTTCAGGATCAGTACTGGGCTCAAAACACGCAGCCCTGAGGTCTCTCATTATAGCAGGTGGTTAAATAAAAATTTGCTGCTCATCTGACCCGGCAGGAGCAAACGTATGCCAAAAATGTACGCAGAATGAGCTTTTCAGTGAAGAGCAGCCAGGCACATTCTAGCAAGTTTTACTTGTAAGTGGGGTTGGAAACGCTTTTCAGGCTCAGTCCTGCGCTCAAAAGATGCAGCCCTGAGGTCTCTCATGATAGCAGGTGGTTAAGTAGAAATTTGCCACTTGGCTGACCCAGCAGGAGCAAACGTATGCCAAAAATGTACACAGAATGAGCTTTTCAGTGAATAGCAGCCAGGCACATTTTAGCTAGTTTTACTTGTAAGTGGGGTTGGAAACGCTTTTCAGGCTCAGTACTGGGCTCAAAACATGCAGCCCTGAGGTCTCTCATGATAGCAGGTGGTTAAACATAGACATTTTCTGCTCAGCTGACCCGGTAGGAGCAAACTTATGCCAAAAATGTAAGCAGAATGAGCTTTTCAGTGAATAGCAGCCATGCACATTTTAGCTAGTTTTACTTGTAAGTGGGGTTGGAAATGCTTTTCAGGCTCAGTACTGGGCTCAAAAGATGCAGCTCTGAGGTCTCTCCTGATAGGAGGTAGTTAAGTAGAACTTCGCTGCTCAGCTGACCCAGCAGGACCAAATGTATGCCAAAAATGTACTCAGAATGAGCTTTTCAGTGAAGAGCAGCCAGGCACATTCTAGCAAGTTTTACTTGTAAGTGGGGTTGGAAACGCTTTTCAGGCTCAGTACTGCGCTCAAAAGATGCAGCCCTGAGGTCTCTCATGATAGCAGGCAGTTAAGTAGAAATTTGCCACTTGGCTGACCCAGCAGGCGCAAACGTATGCCAAAAATGTACACAGAATGAGCTTTTCAGTGAATAGCAGCCAGGCACATTTTAGCTAGTTTTACTTGTAAGTGAGGTTGGAAACGCTTTTCAGGCTCAGTACTGGGCTCAAAAGATGCAGCTCTGAGGTCTCTCCTGATAGGAGGTAGTTAAGTAGAACTTCGCTGCTCAGCTGTCCCGGCAGGACCAAATGTATGCCAAAAATGTACGCAGAATGAGCTTTTCAGTGAAGAGCAGCCAGGCATATTCTAGCAAGTTTTACTTGTAAGTGGGGTTGGAAACGCTTTTCAGGCTCAGTACTGCGCTCAAAAGATGCAGCCCTGAGGTCTCTCATGATAGCAGGTGGTTAAGTAGAAATTTGCCACTTGGCTGACCCAGCAGGAGCAAACGTATGCCAAAAATGTACACAGAATGAGCTTTTCAGTGAATAGTAGCCAGGCACATTTTAGATAGTTTTACTTGTAAGTGGGGTTGGAAACGCTTTTCAGGCTCAGTACTGGGCTCAAAACATGCAGCCCTGAGGTCTCTCATGATAGCAGGTGGTTAAATAGAAATTCGCTGCTCAGCTGGCCTGGCAGGAGCAAACGTATGCCAAAAATGTACGCAGAATGAGCTTTTCAGTGAATAGCAGCCAGGTACATTTTTAGCTAGTTTTACTTGTAAATGGGGTTGGAAACGCTTTTCAGGCTCAGTACTGGGCTCAAAAGATGCAGCTCTGAGGTCTCTCTTGATAGGAGGTAGTTAAATAGAAATTCGCTGCTCAGCTGACCCGGTAGGAGCTCAGCTGACCCGGTCAGGCACATTTTAACTAGTTTTATGTGTAAGTGGGGTTGGAAACGCTTTTCAGGCTCAGTACTTGGCTCAAAACATGCAGCCCTGAGGTCTCTCATGAAAGCAGGTGGTTAAATAGAAATTCGCTGCTCAGCTGACCCGGTAGGAGCAAACGTATGCCAAAAATGTAAGCAGAATGAGCATTTCAGTGAAGAGCACCCAGGCACATTTTAGCTAGATTTACTTGTAAGTGGGGTTGGAAACACTTTTCAGGCTCAGTACTGGGCTCAAAACATGCAGCCTTGAGGTCTCTCATGATAGCAGGTGGTTAAATAGAAATTCGCTGCTCAGCTGACCCGGCAGGAGCAAACGTATGCCAAAAATGTACGCAGAATAAGCTTTTCAGTGAAGGGCAGCCAGGCACATTTTAGCTAGTTTTACTTGTAAGTGGGGTTGGAAACGCTTTTCAGGATCAGTACTGGGCTCAAAACATGCAGCCCTGAGGTCTCTCATGATAGCAGGTGGTTAAATAGAAATTCGCTGCTCAGCTGACCCGGCAGGAGCAAACGTATGCCAAAAATGTACGCAGAATAAGCTTTTCAGTGAAGGGCAGCCAGGCACATTTTAGCTAGTTTTACTTGTAAGTGGGGTTGGAAACGCTTTTCAGGATCAGTACTGGGCTCAAAACATGCAGCCCTGAGGTCTCTCATGATAGCAGGTGGTTAAATAGAAATTCGCTGCTCAGCTGACCCGGCAGGAGCAAACGTATGCCAAAAATGTATGCAGAATGAGCTTTTCAGTGAAGAGCAGCCAGGCACATTTTAGCTAGTTTTACTTGTAAGTGGGGTTGGAAATGCTTTTCAGGCTCAGTACTGGGCTCAAAAGATGCAGCTCTGAGGTCTCTCCTGATAGGAGGTAGTTAAGTAGAACTTTGCTGCTCAGCTGACCCGGCAGGAGCAAATGTATGCCAAAAATGCACGCAGAATGAGCTTTTCAGTGAAGAGCAGCCAGGCAAATTCTAGCAATTTTTACTTGTAAGTGGGGTTGGAAACGCTTTTCAGGCTCAATACTGCGCTCAAAAGATGCAGCCCTGAGGTCTCTCATGATAGCAGGTGGTTAAGTAGAAATTTGCCACTTGGCTGACCCAGCAGGAGCAAACATATGCCAAAAATGTACACAGAATGAGCTTTTCAGTGAATAGCAGCCAGGCACATTATAGCTAGTTTTACTTGCAAGTGGGGTTGTAAACGCTTTTCAGGATCAGTACTGGGCTCAAAACATGCAGCCCTGAGGTCTCTCATGATAGCAGGTGGTTAAATAGAAATTCGCTGCTCAGCTGACCCGGCAGGAGCAAACGTATGCCAAAAATGTACGCGGAATGAGCTTTTCAGTGAATAGCAGCCAGGCACATTTTTTAGCTAGTTTTACTTGTAAGTGGGGTTGGAAACGCTTTTCAGGCTCAGTACTTGGCTCAAAAGATGCAGCTCTGAGGTCTCTCCTTGATAGGAGGTAGTTAAGTAGAACTTCGCTGCTCAGCTCACCCGGCAGGAGCAAATGTATGCCAAAAATTTACACAGAATAAGCTTTTCAGTGAATAGCAGCCAGGCACATTTTAGCTAGTTTTACTTGTAAGTGGCGTTGGAAACGCTTTTGAGGATCAGTACTGGGCTCAAAACATGCAGCCCTGAGGTCTCTCATGATAGCAGGTGGTTAAATAGAAATTCGCTGTCAGCTGACCCGGCAGGAGCAAACGTATGCCAAAAATGTACGCAGAATGAGCTTTTCAGTGAAGAGCAGCCAGGCACATTTTAGCTAGTTTTACTTGTAAGTGGGGTTGGAAACGCTTTTCAGGCTCAGTACTCGGTTGAAAACATGCAGCCCTGAGGTCTCTCATGATAGCAGGTGGTTAAATAGAAATTCGCTGCTCAGCTGACCCGGCAGGAGCAAATGTATGCCAAAAATGTACACAGAATGAGCTTTTCAGTGAAGAACAGCCAGGCACATTTTAGCTAGTTTTACTTGTAAGTGGGGTTGGAAATGCTTTTCAGGATCAGTACTGGGCTCAAAACATGTAGCCCTGAGGTCTCTCATGATAGCAGGTGGTTAGGAAGAAATTTGCCACTTGGCTGACCCAGCAGGAGCAAACGTATGCCAAAAATGTACACAAAATGAGCTTTTCAGTGAATAGCAGACAGGCACATTTTAGCTAGTTTTACTTGTAAGTGGGGTTGGAAACGCTTTTCAGGCTCAGTACTGGGCTCAAAACATGCAGCCCTGAGGTCTCTCATGATTGCAGGTGGTAAATAGAAATTCGCTGCTCAGCTGACCCGGTAGGAGCAAACGTATGCCAAAAATGTAAGCAGAATGAGCTTTTCAGTGAATAGCAGCCAGGCACATTTTAGCTAGTTTTACTTGTAAGTGGGGTTGGAAATGCTTTTCAGGCTCAGTACTGGGCTCAAAAGATGCAGCTCTGAGGTCTCTCCTGATAGGAGGTAGTTAAGTAGAACTACGCTGCTCAGCTGACCCGGTAGGAGCAAACGTATGCCAAATATGTACGCAGAATGAGCTTTTCAGTGAAGAGCAGCCAGGCACATTCTAGCAAGTTTTACCTGTAAGTGGGGTTTGAAACGCTTTTCAGGCTCAGTACTGCGCTCAAAAGATGCAGCCCTGAGGTCTCTCATATTAGCAGGTGGTTAAGTAGAAATTTGCCACTTGGCTGACCCAGCAGGAGCAAACATATGCCAAAAATGTACACAGAGTGAGCTTTTCAGTGAAGAGCAGCCAGGCACATTTTAGCTAGTTTTACTTGTAAGTGGGGTTGGAAACGCTTTACAGGCTCAGTACTGGGCTCAAAACATGCAGCCCTGAGGTCTCTCATGAAAGCAGGTGGTTAAATAGAAATTCACTGCTCAGCTGACCCGGTAGGAGCAAACGTATGCCAAAAAGGTACGCAGAATGAGCTTTTCAGTGAAGAGCAGCCAGGCACATTTTAGCTAGTTTTACTTGTAAGTGGGGTTGGAAACGCTTTTGAGGCTCAGTGCTGCGCTCAAAAGATGCAGCCCTGAGGTCTCCCATGATAGCAGGTGGTTAAGTAGAAATTTGCCACTTGGCTGACCCAGCAGGAGCAAACGTATGCCAAAAATGTACACAGAATGAGCTTTTCAGTGAATAGCAGCCAGGCACATTTTAGCTAGTTTTACTTGTAAGTGGGGTTGGAAACGCTTTTCAAGATCAGTACTGGGCTCAAAAGATGCAGCTCTGAGGTCTCTCCTGAAAGGAGGTAGTTAAGTAGAACTTCGCTGCTCATCTGACCCGGCAGGAGCAAACGTATGCCAAAAATGTACGCAGAATGAGCTTTTCAGTGAAGAGCAGCCAGGCACATTCTAGCAAGTTTTACTTGTAAGTGGGGTTGGAAACGCTTTTCAGGCTCAGTCCTGCGCTCAAAAGATGCAGCCCTGAGGTCTCTCATGATAGCAGGTGGTTAAGTAGAAATTTGCCACTTGGCTGACCCAGCAGGAGCAAACGTATGCCAAAAATGTACACAGAATGAGATTTTCAGTGAATAGCAGCCAGGCACATTTTAGCTAGTTTTACTTGTAAGTGGGGTTGGAAACGCTTTTCAGGCTCAGTACTGGGCTCAAAACATGCAGCCCTGAGGTCTCTCATGATAGCAGGTGGTTAAACATAGAAATTTTCTGCTCAGCTGACCCGGTAGGAGCAAACTTATGCCAAAAATGTAAGCAGAATGAGCTTTTCAGTGAATAGCAGCCAGGCACATTTTAGCTAGTTTTACTTGTAAGTGGGGTTGGAAATGCTTTTCAGGCTCAGTACTGGGCTCAAAAGATGCAGCTCTGAGGTCTCTCCTGATAGGAGGTAGTTAAGTAGAACTTCGCTGCTCAGCTGACCCGGCAGGACCAAATGTATGCCAAAAATGTACTCAGAATGAGCTTTTCAGTGAAGAGCAGCCAGGCACATTCTAGCAAGTTTTACTTGTAAGTGGGGTTGGAAACGCTTTTCAGGCTCAGTACTGCGCTCAAAAGATGCAGCCCTGAGGTCTCTCATGATAGCAGGCGGTTAAGTAGAAATTTGCCACTTGGCTGACCCAGCAGGAGCAAACGTATGCCAAAAATGTACACAGAATGAGCTTTTCAGTGAATAGCAGCCAGGCACATTTTAGCTAGTTTTACTTGTAAGTGGGGTTGGAAACGCTTTTCAGGCTCAGTACTGGGCTCAAAACATGCAGCCCTGAGGTCTCTCATGATAGCAGGTGGTTAAATAGAAATTCGCTGCTCAGCTGACCCGGCAGGAGCAAACGTATGCCAAAAATGTACGCAGAATGAGCCTTTCAGTGAATAGCAGCCAGGCATATTTTTTAGCTAGTTTTACTTGTAAGTGGGGTTGGAAACGCTTTTCAGGCTCAGTACTGGGCTCAAAAGATGCAGCTCTGAGGTCTCTCTTGATAGGAGGTAGTTAAGTAGAACTTCGCTGCCTAGCTGACCCGGCAGGAGCAAATGTACGCAGAATGAGCTTTTCAGTGAAGAGCAGCCAGGCACATTCTAGCAAGTTTTACTTGTAAGTGGGGTTGGAAACGCTTTTCAGGCTCAGTCCTGCGCTCAAAAGATGCAGCCCTGAGGTCTCTCATGATAGCAGGTGGTTAAATAGAAATTTGCTGCTCAGCTGACCCGGTAGGAGCAAACGTATGCCAAAAATGTAAGCAGAATGAGCTTTTCAGTGAATAGCAGCCAGGCACATTTTAGCTAGTTTTACTTGTAAGTGGGGTTGGAAATGCTTTTCAGGCTCAGTACTGGGCTCAAAAGATGCAGCTCTGAGGTCTCTCCTGATAGGAGGTAGTTAAGTAGAACTTCGCTGCTCAGCTGTCCCGGCAGGACCAAATGTATGCCAAAAATGTACGCAGAATGAGCTTTTCAGTGAAGAGCAGCCAGGCATATTCTAGCAAGTTTTACTTGTAAGTGGGGTTGGAAACGCTTTTCAGGCTCAGTACTGCGCTCAAAAGATGCAGCCCTGAGGTCTCTCATGATAGCAGGTGGTTAAGTAGAAATTTGCCACTTGGCTGACCCAGCAGGAGCAAACATATGCCAAAAATGTACACAGAGTGAGCTTTTCAGTGAAGAGCAGCCAGGCACATTTTAGATAGTTTTACTTGTAAGTGGGGTTGGAAACGCTTTACAGGCTCAGTACTGGGCTCAAAACATGCAGCCCTGAGGTCTCTCATGAAAGCAGGTGGTTAAATAGAAATTCACTGCTCAGCTGACCCGGTAGGAGCAAACGTATGCCAAAAAGGTACGCAGAATGAGCTTTTCAGTGAAGAGCAGCCAGGCACATTTTAGCTAGTTTTACTTGTAAGTGGGGTTGGAAACGCTTTTGAGGCTCAGTGCTGCGCTCAAAAGATGCAGCCCTGAGGTCTCCCATGATAGCAGGTGGTTAAGTAGAAATTTGCCACGTGGCTGACCCAGCAGGAGCAAACGTATGCCAAAAATGTACACAGAATGAGCTTTTCAGTGAATAGCAGCCAGGCACATTTTAGCTAGTTTTACTTGTAAGTGGGGTTGGAAACGCTTTTCAAGATCAGTACTGGGCTCAAAAGATGCAGCTCTGAGGTCTCTCCTGAAAGGAGGTAGTTAAGTAGAACTTCGCTGCTCATCTGACCCGGCAGGAGCAAACGTATGCCAAAAATGTACGCAGAATGAGCTTTTCAGTGAAGAGCAGCCAGGCACATTCTAGCAAGTTTTACTTGTAAGTGGGGTTGGAAACGCTTTTCAGGCTCAGTCCTGCGCTCAAAAGATGCAGCCCTGAGGTCTCTCATGATAGCAGGTGGTTAAGTAGAAATTTGCCACTTGGCTGACCCAGCAGGAGCAAACGTATGCCAAAAATGTACACAGAATGAGATTTTCAGTGAATAGCAGCCAGGCACATTTTAGCTAGTTTTACTTGTAAGTGGGGTTGGAAACGCTTTTCAGGCTCAGTACTGGGCTCAAAACATGCAGCCCTGAGGTCTCTCATGATAGCAGGTGGTTAAACATAGAAATTTTCTGCTCAGCTGACCCGGTAGGAGCAAACTTATGCCAAAAATGTAAGCAGAATGAGCTTTTCAGTGAATAGCAGCCAGGCACATTTTAGCTAGTTTTACTTGTAAGTGGGGTTGGAAATGCTTTTCAGGCTCAGTACTGGGCTCAAAAGATGCAGCTCTGAGGTCTCTCCTGATAGGAGGTAGTTAAGTAGAACTTCGCTGCTCAGCTGACCCGGCAGGACCAAATGTATGCCAAAAATGTACTCAGAATGAGCTTTTCAGTGAAGAGCAGCCAGGCACATTCTAGCAAGTTTTACTTGTAAGTGGGGTTGGAAACGCTTTTCAGGCTCAGTACTGCGCTCAAAAGATGCAGCCCTGAGGTCTCTCATGATAGCAGGCGGTTAAGTAGAAATTTGCCACTTGGCTGACCCAGCAGGAGCAAACGTATGCCAAAAATGTACACAGAATGAGCTTTTCAGTGAATAGCAGCCAGGCACATTTTAGCTAGTTTTACTTGTAAGTGGGGTTGGAAACGCTTTTCAGGCTCAGTACTGGGCTCAAAACATGCAGCCCTGAGGTCTCTCATGATAGCAGGTGGTTAAATAGAAATTCGCTGCTCAGCTGACCCGGCAGGAGCAAACGTATGCCAAAAATGTACGCAGAATGAGCCTTTCAGTGAATAGCAGCCAGGCATATTTTTTAGCTAGTTTTACTTGTAAGTGGGGTTGGAAACGCTTTTCAGGCTCAGTACTGGGCTCAAAAGATGCAGCTCTGAGGTCTCTCTTGATAGGAGGTAGTTAAGTAGAACTTCGCTGCCTAGCTGACCCGGCAGGAGCAAATGTACGCAGAATGAGCTTTTCAGTGAAGAGCAGCCAGGCACATTCTAGCAAGTTTTACTTGTAAGTGGGGTTGGAAACGCTTTTCAGGCTCAGTCCTGCGCTCAAAAGATGCAGCCCTGAGGTCTCTCATGATAGCAGGTGGTTAAATAGAAATTTGCTGCTCAGCTGACCCGGTAGGAGCAAACGTATGCCAAAAATGTAAGCAGAATGAGCTTTTCAGTGAATAGCAGCCAGGCACATTTTAGCTAGTTTTACTTGTAAGTGGGGTTGGAAATGCTTTTCAGGCTCAGTACTGGGCTCAAAAGATGCAGCTCTGAGGTCTCTCCTGATAGGAGGTAGTTAAGTAGAACTTCGCTGCTCAGCTGTCCCGGCAGGACCAAATGTATGCCAAAAATGTACGCAGAATGAGCTTTTCAGTGAAGAGCAGCCAGGCATATTCTAGCAAGTTTTACTTGTAAGTGGGGTTGGAAACGCTTTTCAGGCTCAGTACTGCGCTCAAAAGATGCAGCCCTGAGGTCTCTCATGATAGCAGGTGGTTAAGTAGAAATTTGCCACTTGGCTGACCCAGCAGGAGCAAACGTATGCCAAAAATGTACACAGAATGAGCTTTTCAGTGAATAGTAGCCAGGCACATTTTAGATAGTTTTACTTGTAAGTGGGGTTGGAAACGCTTTTCAGGCTCAGTACTGGGCTCAAAACATGCAGCCCTGAGGTCTCTCATGATAGCAGGTGGTTAAATAGAAATTCGCTGCTCAGCTGGCCTGGCAGGAGCAAACGTATGCCAAAAATGTACGCAGAATGAGCTTTTCAGTGAATAGCAGCCAGGTACATTTTTAGCTAGTTTTACTTGTAAATGGGGTTGGAAACGCTTTTCAGGCTCAGTACTGGGCTCAAAAGATGCAGCTATGAGGTCTCTCTTGATAGGAGGTAGTTAAGTAGAACTTCGCTGCTCAGCTGACCCGGCAGGAGCAAATGTACGCAGAATGAGCTTTTCAGTGAAGAGCAGCCAAGCACATTCTAGCAAGTTTTACTTGTAAGTGGGGTTGGAAACGCTTTTCAGGCTCAGTACTGCGCTCAAAAGATGCAGCCCTGAGGTCTCTCATGATAGCAGGAGGTTAAGTAGAAATTTGCCACTTGGCTGACCCAGCAGGAGCAAACGCATGCCAAAAATGTACACAGAATGAGCTTTTCAGTGAATAGCAGCCAGGCACATTTTAGCTAGTTTTACTTGTAAGTGGGGTTGGAAACGCTTTTGAGGATCAGTACTGGGCTCAAAACATGCAGCCCTGAGGTCTCTCATGAAAGCAGGTGGTTAAATAGAAATTCGCTGCTCAGCTGACCCGGCAGGAGCAAACGTATGCCAAAAATGTACGCAGAATGAGCTTTTCAGAGAAGAGCAGCCAGGCACATTTTAGCTAGTTTTACTTATAAGTGGGGTTGGAAACGCTTTTCAGGATCAGTATTGGGCTCGAAACATGCAGCCCTGAGGTCTCTCATGATAGCATGAGGTCTCTCATGATAGCAGGTAGTTAAATAGAAATTCGCTGCTCAGCTGACCTGGCAGGAGCAAACGTATGCCAAAAATGTACGCAGAATGAGCTTTTCAGTGAAGAGCAGCCAGGCACATTTTAGCTAGTTTTACTTGTAAGTGGGGTTGGAAATGCTTTTCAGGCTCAGTACTGGGCTCAAAAGATGCCGCTCTGAGATATCTCCTGATAGGAGGTAGGTAAGTAGAACTTCGCTGCTCAGCTGACCCAGCAGGAGCAAACGCATGCCAAAAATTTACACAGAATGAGCTTTTCAGTGAATAGCAGCCAGGCACATTTTAGCTAGTTTTACTTGTAAGTGGGGTTGGAAACGCTTTTGAGGATCAGTACTGGGCTCAAAACATGCAGCTCTGAGGTCTCTCATGATAGCAGGTGGTTAAATAGAAATTCGCTGCTCAGCTGACCCGGCAGGAGCAAACGTATGCCAAAAATGTAAGCAGAATGAGCTTTTCAGTGAAGAGCAGCTAGGCACATTTTAGCTAGTTTTACTTGTAAGTGGGGTTGGAAACGCTTTTCAGGCTCAGTACTGGGCTCAAAAGATGCAGCCCTGAAGTCTCTCATGATAGCAGGAGGTTAAGTAGAAATTTGCCACTTGGCTGACCCAGCAGGAGCAAACGCATGCCAAAAATGTACACAGAATGAGCTTTTCAGTGAATAGCAGCCAGGCACATTTTAGCTAGTTTTACTTGTAAGTGGGGTTGGAAACGCTTTTGAGTATCAGTACTGGGCTCAAAACATGCAGCCCTGAGGTCTCTCATGATAGCAGGTGGTTAAATAGAAATTCGCTGCTCAGCTGACCCGGCAGGAGCAAACGTATGCCAAAAATGTACGCAGAATGAGCTTTTCAGTGAAGAGCAGCCAGGCACATTTTAGCTAGTTTTACTTGTAAGTGGGGTTGGAAACGCTTTTCAGGATCAGTATTGGGCTCAAAACATGCAGCCCTGAGGTCTCTCATGATAGCATGAGGTCTCTCATGATAGCAGGTGGTTAAATAGAAATTCGCTGCTCAGCTGACCCGGTAGGAGCAAACGTATGCCAAAAATGTAAGCAGAATGAGCTTTTCAGTGAATAGCAGCCAGGCACATTTTAGCTAGTTTTACTTGTAAGTGGGGTTGGAAATGCTTTTCAGGCTCAGTACTGGGCTCAAAAGATGCAGCTCTGAGGTCTCTCCTGATAGGAGGTAGTTAAGTAGAACTACGCTGCTCAGCTGACCCGGTAGGAGCAAACGTATGCCAAATATGTACGCAGAATGAGCTTTTCAGTGAAGAGCAGCCAGGCACATTCTAGCAAGTTTTACCTGTAAGTGGGGTTTGAAACGCTTTTCAGGCTCAGTACTGCGCTCAAAAGATGCAGCCCTGAGGTCTCTCATATTAGCAGGTGGTTAAGTAGAAATATGCCACTTGGCTGACCCAGCAGGAGCAAACATATGCCAAAAATGTACACAGAATGAGCTTTTCAGTGAAGAGCAGCCAGGCACATTTTAGCTAGTTTTACTTGTAAGTGGGGTTGGAAACGCTTTACAGGCTCAGTACTGGGCTCAAAACATGCAGCCCTGAGGTCTCTCATGAAAGCAGGTGGTTAAATAGAAATTCACTGCTCAGCTGACCCGGTAGGAGCAAACGTATGCCAAAAAGGTACGCAGAATGAGCTTTTCAGTGAAGAGCAGCCAGGCACATTTTAGCTAGTTTTACTTGTAAGTGGGGTTGGAAACGCTTTTGAGGCTCAGTACTGCGCTCAAAAGATGCAGCCCTGAGGTCTCCCATGATAACAGGTGGTTAAGTAGAAATTTGCCACTTGGCTGACCCAGCAGGAGCAAACGTATGCCAAAAATGTACACAGAATGAGCTTTTCAGTGAATAGCAGCCAGGCACATTTTAGCTAGTTTTACTTGTAAGTGGGGTTGGAAACGCTTTTCAAGATCAGTACTGGGCTCAAAAGATGCAGCTCTGAGGTCTCTCCTGAAAGGAGGTAGTTAAGTAGAACTTCGCTGCTCAGCTGACCCGGCAGGAGCAAATGTATGCCAAAAATGTACGCAGAATGAGCTTTTCAGTGAAGAGCAGCCAGGCACATTCTAGCAAGTTTCACTTGTAAGTGGGGTTGGAAACGCTTTTCAGGCTCAGTACTGCGCTCAAAAGATGCAGCCCTGAGGTCTCCCATGATAGCAGGTGGTTAAGTAGAAATTTGCCACTTGGCTGACCCAGCAGGCGCAAACGTATGCCAAAAATGTACACAGAATGAGCTTTTCAGTGAATAGCAGCCAGGCACATTTTAGCTAGTTTTACTTGTAAGTTGGGTTGGAAACGCTTTTCAGGATCAGTACTGGGCTCAAAACACGCAGCCCTGAGGTCTCTCATTATAGCAGGTGGTTAAATAAAAATTTGCTGCTCATCTGACCCGGCAGGAGCAAACGTATGCCAAAAATGTACGCAGAATGAGCTTTTCAGTGAAGAGCAGCCAGGCACATTCTAGCAAGTTTTACTTGTAAGTGGGGTTGGAAACGCTTTTCAGGCTCAGTCCTGCGCTCAAAAGATGCAGCCCTGAGGTCTCTCATGATAGCAGGTGGTTAAGTAGAAATTTGCCACTTGGCTGACCCAGCAGGAGCAAACGTATGCCAAAAATGTACACAGAATGAGCTTTTCAGTGAATAGCAGCCAGGCACATTTTAGCTAGTTTTACTTGTAAGTGGGGTTGGAAACGCTTTTCAGGCTCAGTACTGGGCTCAAAACATGCAGCCCTGAGGTCTCTCATGATAGCAGGTGGTTAAACATAGAAATTTTCTGCTCAGCTGACCCGGTAGGAGCAAACTTATGCCAAAAATGTAAGCAGAATGAGCTTTTCAGTGAATAGCAGCCATGCACATTTTAGCTAGTTTTACTTGTAAGTGGGGTTGGAAATGCTTTTCAGGCTCAGTACTGGGCTCAAAAGATGCAGCTCTGAGGTCTCTCCTGATAGGAGGTAGTTAAGTAGAACTTCGCTGCTCAGCTGACCCGGCAGGACCAAATGTATGCCAAAAATGTACTCAGAATGAGCTTTTCAGTGAAGAGCAGCCAGGCACATTCTAGCAAGTTTTACTTGTAAGTGGGGTTGGAAACGCTTTTCAGGCTCAGTACTGCGCTCAAAAGATGCAGCCCTGAGGTCTCTCATGATAGCAGGCAGTTAAGTAGAAATTTGCCACTTGGCTGACCCAGCAGGCGCAAACGTATGCCAAAAATGTACACAGAATGAGCTTTTCAGTGAATAGCAGCCAGGCACATTTTAGCTAGTTTTACTTGTAAGTGAGGTTGGAAACGCTTTTCAGGCTCAGTACTGGGCTCAAAAGATGCAGCTCTGAGGTCTCTCCTGATAGGAGGTAGTTAAGTAGAACTTCGCTGCTCAGCTGTCCCGGCAGGACCAAATGTATGCCAAAAATGTACGCAGAATGAGCTTTTCAGTGAAGAGCAGCCAGGCATATTCTAGCAAGTTTTACTTGTAAGTGGGGTTGGAAACGCTTTTCAGGCTCAGTACTGCGCTCAAAAGATGCAGCCCTGAGGTCTCTCATGATAGCAGGTGGTTAAGTAGAAATTTGCCACTTGGCTGACCCAACAGGAGCAAACGTATGCCAAAAATGTACACAGAATGAGCTTTTCAGTGAATAGTAGCCAGGCACATTTTAGATAGTTTTACTTGTAAGTGGGGTTGGAAACGCTTTTCAGGCTCAGTACTGGGCTCAAAACATGCAGCCCTGAGGTCTCTCATGATAGCAGGTGGTTAAATAGAAATTCGCTGCTCAGCTGGCCTGGCAGGAGCAAACGTATGCCAAAAATGTACGCAGAATGAGCTTTTCAGTGAATAGCAGCCAGGTACATTTTTAGCTAGTTTTACTTGTAAATGGGGTTGGAAACGCTTTTCAGGCTCAGTACTGGGCTCAAAAGATGCAGCTCTGAGGTCTCTCTTGATAGGAGGTAGTTAAGTAGAACTTCGCTGCTCAGCTGACCCGGCAGGAGCAAATGTACGCAGAATGAGCTTTTCAGTGAAGAGCAGCCAGGCACATTCTAGCAAGTTTTACTTGTAAGTGGGGTTGGAAACGCTTTTCAGGCTCAGTACTGCGCTCAAAAGATGCAGCCCTGAGGTCTCTCATGATAGCAGGAGGTTAAGTAGAAATTTGCCACTTGGCTGACCCAGCAGGAGCAAACGCATGCCAAAAATGTACACAGAATGAGCTTTTCAGTGAATAGCAGCCAGGCACATTTTAGCTAGTTTTACTTGTAAGTGGGGTTGGAAACGCTTTTGAGGATCAGTACTGGGCTCAAAACATGCAGCCCTGAGGTCTCTCATGAAAGCAGGTGGTTAAATAGAAATTCGCTGCTCAGCTGACCCGGCAGGAGCAAACGTATGCCAAAAATGTACGCAGAATGAGCTTTTCAGTGAAGAGCAGCCAGGCACATTTTAGCTAGTTTTACTTATAAGTGGGGTTGGAAACGCTTTTCAGGATCAGTATTGGGCTCGAAACATGCAGCCCTGAGGTCTCTCATGATAGCATGAGGTCTCTCATGATAGCAGGTAGTTAAATAGAAATTCGCTGCTCAGCTGACCTGGCAGGAGCAAACGTATGCCAAAAATGTACGCAGAATGAGCTTTTCAGTGAAGAGCAGCCAGGCACATTTTAGCTAGTTTTACTTGTAAGTGGGGTTGGAAATGCTTTTCAGGCTCAGTACTGGGCTCAAAAGATGCCGCTCTGAGATATCTCCTGATAGGAGGTAGGTAAGTAGAACTTCGCTGCTCAGCTGACCCAGCAGGAGCAAACGCATGCCAAAAATGTACACAGAATGAGCTTTTCAGTGAATAGCAGCCAGGCACATTTTAGCTAGTTTTACTTGTAAGTGGGGTTGGAAACGCTTTTGAGGATCAGTACTGGGCTCAAAACATGCAGCTCTGAGGTCTCTCATGATAGCAGGTGGTTAAATAGAAATTCGCTGCTCAGCTGACCTGGCAGGAGCAAACGTATGCCAAAAATGTAAGCAGAATGAGCTTTTCAGTGAAGAGCAGCTAGGCACATTTTAGCTAGTTTTACTTGTAAGTGGGGTTGGAAACGCTTTTCAGGCTCAGTACTGGGCTCAAAAGATGCAGCCCTGAGGTCTCTCATGATAGCAGGAGGTTAAGTAGAAATTTGCCACTTGGCTGACCCAGCAGGAGCAAACGCATGCCAAAAATGTACACAGAATGAGCTTTTCAGTGAATAGCAGCCAGGCACATTTTAGCTAGTTTTACTTGTAAGTGGGGTTGGAAACGCTTTTGAGGATCAGTACTGGGCTCAAAACATGCAGCCCTGAGGTCTCTCATGATAGCAGGTGGTTAAATAGAAATTCGCTGCTCAGCTGACCCGGCAGGAGCAAACGTATGCCAAAAATGTACGCAGAATGAGCTTTTCAGTGAAGAGCAGCCAGGCACATTTTAGCTAGTTTTACTTGTAAGTGGGGTTGGAAACGCTTTTCAGGATCAGTATTGGGCTCAAAACATGCAGCCCTGAGGTCTCTCATGATAGCATGAGGTCTCTCATGATAGCAGGTGGTTAAATAGAAATTCGCTGCTCAGCTGACGCGGCAGGAGCAAACGTATGCCAAAAATGTACGCAGAATGCGCTTTTCAGTGAAGAGCAGCCAGGCACATTTTAGCTAGTTTTACTTGTAAGTGGGGTTGGAAACGCTTTTCAGGCTCAGTACTGGGCTCAAAAGATGCCGCTCTGAGGTCTCTCCTGATAGGAGGTAGTTAAGTAGAACTTCGCTGCTCAGCTGACCCAGCAGGAGCAAACGTATGCCAAAAATGTACACAGAATGAGCTTTTCAGTAAATAGCAGCCAGGCACATTTTAGCTAGTTTTACTTGTAAGTGGGGTTGGAAACGCTTTTCAGGCTCAGCACTGGGCTCAAAACATGCAGCCCTGAGGTCTCTCATGATAGCAGGTGGTTAAATAGAAATTCGCTGCTCAGCTGACCCGGCAGGAGCAAACGTATGCCAAAAATGTAAGCAGAATGAGCTTTTCAGTGAAGAGCAGCTAGGCACATTTTAGCTAGTTTTACTTGTAAGTGGGGTTGGAAACGCTTTTCAGGCTCAGTACTGGGCTCAAAAGATGCAGCCCTGAGGTCTCTCATGATAGCAGGAGGTTAAGTAGAAATTTGCTACTTGGCTGACCCAGCAGGAGCAAACGCATGCCAAAAATGTACACAGAATGAGCTTTTCAGTGAATAGCAGCCAGGCACATTTTAGCTAGTTTTACTTGTAAGTGGGGTTGGAAACGCTTTTGAGGATCAGTACTGGGCTCAAAACATGCAGCCCTGAGGTCTCTCATGATAGCAGGTGGTTAAATAGAAATTCGATGCTCAGCTGACCCGGCAGGAGCAAACGTATGCCAAAAATGTACGCAGAATGAGCTTTTCAGTGAAGAGCAGCCAGGCACATTTTAGCTAGTTTTACTTGTAAGTGGGGTTGGAAACGCTTTTCAGGATCAGTATTGGGCTCAAAACATGCAGCCCTGAGGTCTCTCATGATAGCATGAGGTCTCTCATGATAGCAGGTGGTTAAATAGAAATTCGCTGCTCAGCTGACCCGGTAGGAGCAAACGTATGCCAAAAATGTAAGCAGAATGAGCTTTTCAGTGAATAGCAGCCAGGCACATTTTAGCTAGTTTTACTTGTAAGTGGGGTTGGAAATGCTTTTCAGGCTCAGTACTGGGCTCAAAAGATGCAGCTCTGAGGTCTCTCCTGATAGGAGGTAGTTAAGTAGAACTACGCTGCTCAGCTGACCCGGTAGGAGCAAACGTATGCCAAATATGTACGCAGAATGAGCTTTTCAGTGAAGAGCAGCCAGGCACATTCTAGCAAGTTTTACCTGTAAGTGGGGTTTGAAACGCTTTTCAGGCTCAGTACTGCGCTCAAAAGATGCAGCCCTGAGGTCTCTCATATTAGCAGGTGGTTAAGTAGAAATATGCCACTTGGCTGACCCAGCAGGAGCAAACATATGCCAAAAATGTACACAGAATGAGCTTTTCAGTGAAGAGCAGCCAGGCACATTTTAGCTAGTTTTACTTGTAAGTGGGGTTGGAAACGCTTTACAGGCTCAGTACTGGGCTCAAAACATGCAGCCCTGAGGTCTCTCATGAAAGCAGGTGGTTAAATAGAAATTCACTGCTCAGCTGACCCGGTAGGAGCAAACGTATGCCAAAAAGGTACGCAGAATGAGCTTTTCAGTGAAGAGCAGCCAGGCACATTTTAGCTAGTTTTACTTGTAAGTGGGGTTGGAAACGCTTTTGAGGCTCAGTACTGCGCTCAAAAGATGCAGCCCTGAGGTCTCCCATGATAGCAGGTGGTTAAGTAGAAATTTGCCACTTGGCTGACCCAGCAGGAGCAAACGTATGCCAAAAATGTACACAGAATGAGCTTTTCAGTGAATAGCAGCCAGGCACATTTTAGCTAGTTTTACTTGTAAGTGGGGTTGGAAACGCTTTTCAAGATCAGTACTGGGCTCAAAAGATGCAGCTCTGAGGTCTCTCCTGAAAGGAGGTAGTTAAGTAGAACTTCGCTGCTCAGCTGACCCGGCAGGAGCAAATGTATGCCAAAAATGTACGCAGAATGAGCTTTTCAGTGAAGAGCAGCCAGGCATATTCTAGCAAGTTTCACTTGTAAGTGGGGTTGGAAACGCTTTTCAGGCTCAGTACTGCGCTCAAAAGATGCAGCCCTGAGGTCTCCCATGATAGCAGGTGGTTAAGTAGAAATTTGCCACTTGGCTGACCCAGCAGGCGCAAACGTATGCCAAAAATGTACACAGAATGAGCTTTTCAGTGAATAGCAGCCAGGCACATTTTAGCTAGTTTTACTTGTAAGTTGGGTTGGAAACGCTTTTCAGGATCAGTACTGGGCTCAAAACACGCAGCCGTGAGGTCTCTCATTATAGCAGGTGGTTAAATAAAAATTTGCTGCTCATCTGACCCGGCAGGAGCAAACGTATGCCAAAAATGTACGCAGAATGAGCTTTTCAGTGAAGAGCAGCCAGGCACATTCTAGCAAGTTTTATTTGTAAGTGGGGTTGGAAACGCTTTTCAGGCTCAGTCCTGCGCTCAAAAGATGCAGCCCTGAGGTCTCTCATGATAGCAGGTGGTTAAGTAGAAATTTGCCACTTGGCTGACCCAGCAGGAGCAAACGTATGCCAAAAATGTACACAGAATGAGCTTTTCAGTGAATAGCAGCCAGGCACATTTTAGCTAGTTTTACTTGTAAGTGGGGTTGGAAACGCTTTTCAGGCTCAGTACTGGGCTCAAAACATGCAGCCCTGAGGTCTCTCATGATAGCAGGTGGTTAAACATAGAAATTTTCTGCTCAGCTGACCCGGTAGGAGCAAACTTATGCCAAAAATGTAAGCAGAATGAGCTTTTCAGTGAATAGCAGCCAGGCACATTTTAGCTAGTTTTACTTGTAAGTGGGGTTGGAAATGCTTTTCAGGCTCAGTACTGGGCTCAAAAGATGCAGCTCTGAGGTCTCTCCTGATAGGAGGTAGTTAAGTAGAACTTCGCTGCTCAGCTGACCCGGCAGGACCAAATGTATGCCAAAAATGTACTCAGAATGAGCTTTTCAGTGAAGAGCAGCCAGGCACATTCTAGCAAGTTTTACTTGTAAGTGGGGTTGGAAACGCTTTTCAGGCTCAGTACTGCGCTCAAAAGATGCAGCCCTGAGGTCTCTCATGATAGCAGGCAGTTAAGTAGAAATTTGCCACTTGGCTGACCCAGCAGGCGCAAACGTATGCCAAAAATGTACACAGAATGAGCTTTTCAGTGAATAGCAGCCAGGCACATTTTAGCTAGTTTTACTTGTAAGTGGGGTTGGAAACGCTTTTCAGGCTCAGTACTGGGCTCAAAACATGCAGCCCTGAGGTCTCTCATGATAGCAGGTGGTTAAATAGAAATTCGCTGCTCAGCTGACCCGGCAGGAGCAAACGTATGCCAAAAATGTACGCAGAATGAGCCTTTCAGTGAATAGCAGCCAGGCATATTTTTTAGCTAGTTTTACTTGTAAGTGGGGTTGGAAACGCTTTTCAGGCTCAGTACTGGGCTCAAAAGATGCAGCTCTGAGGTCTCTCTTGATAGGAGGTAGTTAAGTAGAACTTCGCTGCCTAGCTGACCCGGCAGGAGCAAATGTACGCAGAATGAGCTTTTCAGTGAAGAGAAGCCAGGCACATTCTAGCAAGTTTTACTTGTAAGTGGGGTTGGAAACGCTTTTCAGGCTCAGTCCTGCGCTCAAAAGATGCAGCCCTGAGGTCTCTCATGATAGCAGGTGGTTAAATAGAAATTTGCTGCTCAGCTGACCCGGTAGGAGCAAACGTATGCCAAAAATGTAAGCAGAATAAGCTTTTCAGTGAATAGCAGCCAGGCACATTTTAGCTAGTTTTACTTGTAAGTGGGGTTGGAAATGCTTTTCAGGCTCAGTACTGGGCTCAAAAGATGCAGCTCTGAGGTCTCTCCTGATAGGAGGTAGTTAAGTAGAACTTCGCTGCTCAGCTGTCCCGGCAGGACCAAATGTATGCCAAAAATGTACGCAGAATGAGCTTTTCAGTGAAGAGCAGCCAGGCATATTCTAGCAAGTTTTACTTGTAAGTGGGGTTGGAAACGCTTTTCAGGCTCAGTACTGCGCTCAAAAGATGCAGCCCTGAGGTCTCTCATGATAGCAGGTGGTTAAGTAGAAATTTGCCACTTGGCTGACCCAGCAGGAGCAAACGTATGCCAAAAATGTACACAGAATGAGCTTTTCAGTGAATAGTAGCCAGGCACATTTTAGATAGTTTTACTTGTAAGTGGGGTTGGAAACGCTTTTCAGGCTCAGTACTGGGCTCAAAACATGCAGCCCTGAGGTCTCTCATGATAGCAGGTGGTTAAATAGAAATTCGCTGCTCAGCTGGCCTGGCAGGAGCAAACGTATGCCAAAAATGTACGCAGAATGAGCTTTTCAGTGAATAGCAGCCAGGTACATTTTTAGCTAGTTTTACTTGTAAATGGGGTTGGAAACACTTTTCAGGCTCAGTACTGGGCTCAAAAGATGCAGCTCTGAGGTCTCTCTTGATAGGAGGTAGTTAAGTAGAACTTCGCTGCTCAGCTGACCCGGCAGGAGCAAATGTACGCAGAATGAGCTTTTCAGTGAAGAGCAGCCAGGCACATTCTAGCAAGTTTTACTTGTAAGTGGGGTTGGAAACGCTTTTCAGGCTCAGTACTGCGCTCAAAAGATGCAGCCCTGAGGTCTCTCATGATAGCAGGAGGTTAAGTAGAAATTTGCCACTTGGCTGACCCAGCAGGAGCAAACTTATGCCAAAAATGTACACAGAATGAGCTTTTCAGTGAATAGCAGCCAGGCACATTTTAGCTAGTTTTACTTGTAAGTGGGGTTGGAAACGCTTTTGAGGATCAGTACTGGGCTCAAAACATGCAGCCCTGAGGTCTCTCATGAAAGCAGGTGGTTAATTAGAAATTCGCTGCTCAGCTGACCCGGCAGGAGCAAACGTATGCCAAAAATGTACGCAGAATGAGCTTTTCAGTGAAGAGCAGCCAGGCACATTTTAGCTAGTTTTACTTATAAGTGGGGTTGGAAACGCTTTTCAGGATCAGTATTGGGCTCGAAACATGCAGCCCTGAGGTCTCTCATGATAGCATGAGGTCTCTCATGATAGCAGGTAGTTAAATAGAAATTCGCTGCTCAGCTGACCTGGCAGGAGCAAACGTATGCCAAAAATGTACGCAGAATGAGCTTTTCAGTGAAGAGCAGCCAGGCACATTTTAGCTAGTTTTACTTGTAAGTGGGGTTGGAAATGCTTTTCAGGCTCAGTACTGGGCTCAAAAGATGCCGCTCTGAGATATCTCCTGATAGGAGGTAGGTAAGTAGAACTTCGCTGCTCAGCTGACCCAGCAGGAGCAAACGCATGCCAAAAATGTACACAGAATGAGCTTTTCAGTGAATAGCAGCCAGGCACATTTTAGCTAGTTTTACTTGTAAGTGGGGTTGGAAACGCTTTTGAGGATCAGTACTGGGCTCAAAACATGCAGCTCTGAGGTCTCTCATGATAGCAGGTGGTTAAATAGAAATTCGCTGCTCAGCTGACCTGGCAGGAGCAAACGTATGCCAAAAATGTAAGCAGAATGAGCTTTTCAGTGAAGAGCAGCTAGGCACATTTTAGCTAGTTTTACTTGTAAGTGGGGTTGGAAACGCTTTTCAGGCTCAGTACTGGGCTCAAAAGATGCAGCCCTGAGGTCTCTCATGATAGCAGGAGGTTAAGTAGAAATGTGCCACTTGGCTGACCCAGCAGGAGCAAACGCATGCCAAAAATGTACACAGAATGAGCTTTTCAGTGAATAGCAGCCAGGCACATTTTAGCTAGTTTTACTTGTAAGTGGGGTTGGAAACGCTTTTGAGGATCAGTACTGGGCTCAAAACATGCAGCCCTGAGGTCTCTCATGAGCTATTCACTGAAAAGCTCATTCTGTGTACATTTTTGGCATAAGTTTGCTCCTGCTGGGTCAGCCAAGTGGCAAATTTCTACTTAACCTCCTGCTATCATGAGAGACCTCAGGGCTGCATCTTTTGAGCGCAGTACTGAGCCTGAAAAGCGTTTCCAACCCCACTTACAAGTAAAACTTGCTAGAATGTGCCTGGCTGCTCTTCACTGAAAAGCTCATTCTGCGTACATTTGCTCCTGCCGGGTCAGCTGAGCAGCGAAGTTCTACTTAACTACCTCCTATCAAGAGAGACCTCAGAGCTGCATCTTTTGAGCCCAGTACTGAGCCTGAAAAGTGTTTCCAACCCCATTTACAAGTAAAACTAGCTAAAAATGTACCTGGCTGCTATTCACTGAAAAGCTCATTCTGCGTACATTTTTGGCATACGTTTGCTCCTGCCAGGCCAGCTGAGCAGCGAATTTCTATTTAACCACCTGCTATCATGAGAGACCTCAGGGCTGCATGTTTTGAGCCCAGTACTGAGCCTGAAAAGCGTTTCCAACCCCACTTACAAGTAAAACTATCTAAAATGTGCCTGGCTACTATTCACTGAAAAGCTCATTCTGTGTACATTTTTGGCATACGTTTGGAATAGCAGCCAGGCACATTTTAGCTAGTTTTACTTGTAAGTGGGGTTGGAAATGCTTTTCAGGCTCAGTACTGGGCTCAAAAGATGCAGCTCTGAGGTCTCTCATGATAGCAGGTGGTTAAGTAGAAATTTGCCACTTGGCTGACCCAGCAGGAGCAAACGTATGCCAAAAATGTACGCAGAATGAGCTTTTCAGTGAAGAGCAGCCAGGCACATTCTAGCTAGTTTTACTTGTAAGTGGGGTTGGAAACGCTTTTCAGGCTCAGTACTGGGCTCAAAACATGCAGCCCTGAGGTCTCTCATGATAGCAGGTGGTTAAGTAGAAATTTGGAACTTGGCTGACCCAGCAGGAGCAAACGTGTGCCAAAAATGTACACAGAATGAGCTTTTCAGTGAATAGCAGCCAGGCACATTTTAGCTAGTTTTACTTGTAAGTGGGGTTGGAAACGCTTTTCAGGCTCAGTACTGGGCTCAAAACATGCAGCCCTGAGGTCTCTCATGATAGCAGGTGGTTAAATAGAAATTCGCTGCTCAGCTAACCCGGCAGGAGCAAACGTATGCCAAAAATGTACGCAGAATGAGCTTTTCAGTGAAGAGCAGCCAGGCACATTTTAGCTAGTTTTACTTGTAAGTGGGGTTGGAAATGCGTTTCAGGCTCAGTACTGGGCTCAAAAGATGCAGCCCTGAGGTCTCTCATGATAGCAGGTGGTTAAGTAGAAATTTGCCACTTGGCTGACCCAGCAGGAGCAAACGTATTCCAAAAATGTACTCAGAATGAGCTTTTCAGTGAATAGCAGCCAGGCACATTTTAGCTAGTTTTACTTGTAAGTGGGGTTGGAAACGCTTTTCAGGCTCAGTACTGGGCTCAAAACATGCAGCCCTGAGGTCTCTCATGATAGCAGGTGGTTAAATAGAAATTCGCTGCTCAGCTGACCCGGTAGGAGCAAACGTATGCCAAAAATGTAAGCAGAATGAGCTTTTCAGTGAAGAGCAGCCAAGCACATTTTAGGCTAGTTTTACTTGTAAGTGGGGTTGGAAATGCTTTTCAGGCTCAGTACTGGGCTAAAAAGATGCAGCTCTGAGGTCTCTCCGGATAGGAGGTAGTTAAGTAGAACTTCACTGCTCAGCTGACCCGGCAGGAACAAATGTATGCCTAAAATGTACGCAGAATGAGCTTTTCAGTGAAGAGCAGCCAGGCACATTCTAGCAAGTTTTACTTGTAAGTGGGGTTGGAAACGCTTTTCAGGCTCAGTACTGCGCTCAAAAGATGCAGCCCTGAGGTCAAATCAAATCAAAAAGTCTTTTATTCGATTAATCATTTTGATAATCATAAAAAGTACACAAATTGTTTAAAACACATCGTCACAAGTATAAGGCGCATTATTGTTATTACAATACATTATTACAGTACAAATTAAAATAAATGAATAAATGAGAAAGAGATACATTGAGGTTCGCACAACGTGATTAATACAAATATACAGATGTTCAAGTAGGCATCAGTTCTATAGCTTTGCGAGTTGATAAGCTTAATTTCAAAAACATAGCTAAGTTTTTTGCCACATATTGGGTATCAAGCAGTTGTAGCGCTAGAAACGCCGGGCGACAAGTCCTCAACCCCATCTGGCGCAGCACTGGTAAAACCCAGCGCCTACGTATTTCAGTGTAATAGTGGCAAAACAATACTGTATGCATGGTTGATTGCGAGGATACTTTATCACAGGGGCATTTCCCCAGATCGTGAGTCCAGGTTGACATTTTTGGGAAGGAAACCAAACGAAAAAACAAATTAAATCGGAACCTGGTTAATAAATACTTTTCGTGATTAGTTAAGTAATATGTGAGGTAAGGCTGTATGCCTGGTGACACTTGGACCATCAGAATATGTGCATTAGATTGCTTAGAAACTTCACCAGACAAGCGCAATTCCCTTAAATGACTGAGACATTGGTTTTTCAAGGATTTTCTGCTTATCCCACTGATAGATGATGGCTCGATAATGTACTCAGTGAGATCCAGATCTTTCAGGAAGTTAACCACATACGCCAGCCACGGGATGTTTTTCCAGGCTGACAACTCTAAGCATTCAGAGATCAGGGCACGCGTAAGATGACATTGTGGTTTGGACCAAACACGATGCCACAAGAGTATAGGTTGGCATTTGATGTAATCTACCAGATAGTCAATCCCGAGCTCGATATGACATCCATAAGTGGGGGCACTCTGTGGGAGGGCCAGCAGATATTTTGTAAAGACATTTTGGACTTTTTGCAGTTCCGTAACATTAGCATAACCCCATACCCCAGCTCCATATGTGGCGATACTCTGACATTTGGCTTGGAAGATCTTTAGCAACGCTGATGGAGTTGGTTTACCCAGTTTTCTGGAAAATGAAACAAGGGCAGAGGTAGCTCGTTGAAAGAGCAATTTTCTAGTTACCAATGCCCTTTTCCATGTCAGGTGGTCGTCAATTAAGATACCCAAATAGGGGTATTCCCTCACACGTTCCAGTTTGGTGAGCTCGATACAGAGGTGTTTAGAACTTTTTACCTTGGGCCCAGAGTGCATGACGAAGGTCTTGGTCTTATTCACCTTTAGCCCAAGCAAAAGCATGTAGGTACAATATTTGTCCAGCTGTTTCTGGAGCTGTACTAGCGTCCTAGCAAAAATTATGGAGTCGTCAGCGTAAAGTAACGCTGGAATAGGGCGATGATTAATGGTAGGTAGATCCTGACTCCCTTCTAGCATGGCTTCTTCCAAACCGTTAGTGTATAAGTTAAACAGGAAGGGAGCCAGGACACAGCCCTGCCGTACTCCACGAGTTACTGGAAAGGAGGATGTTAACTCTCCGCCCCTACCATATCTTACGCAAGCCGAAGCATCTGTATAAAGCTCGCGCAAAAATTTGATAAGGGGAGGATCGACACCCAACTCCTCCAGAATGGACCACAGCTTGACGTGGATTACGCAGTCAAACGCCGCACTAAGGTCGACGTAGACCATAAATAGGTTGCCCCGTTTAACTCCCACATATTTCCCAATAAGAAGGGTGAGATTCAGGGCCTGTTCGACAGTACCCAGTCCCTCCCGGAATCCATATTGGAGGTCAGTAATGATGTTCTTTTCTGCCGCCCAATCCTGTAAACGTTCCAGGATTAGGCGACCCGCGACCTTACCCAGTGAGTCCAGGAGGGAAATGGGTCTGTAGCAGGCAGGGTTGTTTCTTTCACCCTTCTTAAAAATGGGAAGGAGTATCGAGGAAGACCAAGAATCCGGAAGGCCGATGTTTAAGACTGCGGCCATCAGCTGTGTGATGACTGGGGACCATAGTTCCAAATTACATATAAATATGTCGAGCGGTGCGCCATCCGGGCCCGGAGCTTTACCTGTTTTAGAGGAGGAAAGTGCACTTATGACCTCTCCGAGGGTAAAGTGAAGGTCAATTGGATAGACCCTTTTTTTTGGGGAGTCGGTTATTGAGGTGGATTGTGCAGCGTGATCCGGGGGTTGATCACTAAAGATCTTGGAAAAGTGAGACACCCACTCGTCGGCAGTCACGGCCACATCCAGGTGTTGGTGTGAGCTAGCCTCAAGCAGGAATGGGGATTTAACAATCTGCCAGAACTGAATGCTGTCCTTACTCTGGCAGCTCTCATGAAGTTGGGCCCACAGTTTATTTTTATGATCTTTTTTGCAGCTCGTTTGAGCCTGCTTGTATTCTGTTCTTAATTTAGCTACAGTATCTTTGTCTCTTTTTGGGTTGTGAAGCTCTTTTTTTAAAGCGGTTAAGGCTTTCCGACAGGCCGTGTTGAACCATCGAGGCTCAGAGTGATTACCTGGATTGGGCTTTCGGGTTAATACCTTCTGGATGGTATTGAGGATTTCTCCAAAGCTAGTAATAATTTGCTCATGGGAGGAGTCCTCATCGAGACAAGTGGAAATCCAGGGGAGAGCCTTAGCTATGACCTTTCTTGAGGTAACTGATGGGTCAACACTAGACCATTTCACAGAGTAACCGTTTGTTCTATCCATAGTCAGTGCTTTTTGGGTCAGCAAACTCTTCTTCGGTATATTGGAAGCAGTCGTAGGTAACTTGATCTTAATACTGTTAGGGAAGTGATCACCGGCAATTTCTGAGCCTGTAGTGAATTGGTGAAGCATACCCATTACAGGATAAGAGCATAGTAAAAAATCTATAGTGCTACGACAGCCCCTGCCATGAAAGGTAGGTCTAAATTCCACAGGTGGGTTTACGAGTTCATTTGCGAACATCACTTCTAGGGACATTAGGCTATCATTAAAAGAGTCTCCTACAGGGGTGTGGGTAAAGTGAGTCAACGGGGAATCATGCTCATCTAAGAGGCCACAGACAGTTTTCTTATAGTTAGGGCACAGTTGTACATTAAAATCCCCTCCCCATATTACATTGCTCATAGCTGATGGATACTTAACACGTTGTTCAGTTATATACAAAGAAATATCAGACACAGTCTTTGCACATTCTGCTGGTGTTAAATTGTTGTAAAAGTTTATAAGAGTATAAAGTGTACCATTTTTAAAAGTGAGCAAAATAATTTGATAATTTGGTGTAGTACGTAGAGTTATAGTTTTTTTTGCTGCTAAAGTGTTAGAAATATAAACCACAAGGCCCCCCATGGGTCTACCGTGTGTTGTTGGACTGGCAGGAGAGTGAAGTGTTATGTAGCCTTGTATATGCAGTGGATTAATTGTCCAGGTCTCTTGCAGGCAAATTATCTGATGCGTGATAACAAAGTCTAACCAAGGTGCCAGTACAATCTTGGATCGGAGACCTGCAACGTTCCAGAATAATATTGAAACTAGCTGGAACGACGGGGTTTCAGTACCGTACACTGGGCATCCTATATGCGAATGAGTCTTAATAATTGCGCGAGGATCGAGGTTTGGAGAGAGGGACGGGATGTCACCTTGCGTGTTACATATGGTAACAGGACTAGGCTGAATATCAGCACTTTGACAGAGGTTTATATCATCTGTGGCAATTGTAGCTATTGTGCTTAATGGTGACTTTATTTGAGTCGATGGACTTGGGAGTTGAAAAGAACTTACAGGCAACAAGGATAGAGGGCTGGAGGGGGATATATTCCTGTCTTTCAAGACGGTGGAGGGTGGTGGTCAGTCCACCATTTCTAGGCAGTCAAACCTATTATAAGTGGGGACGCCCCCCCAATCAAGATATGGCATGTTATCTCTACCTCCTTGACCTGTCCAGTTTGACCAATCCGAGTTACTATTCCAGGTGCCTACCTGGGTCCAGTTCCACTCGGGGCTTGGTTGCATGGGTTTAGCTGGAGGATAGAAAAAGGCTAGTCTTTTGGTGCCGATTCCCTCAGGGGATGTTTGGGGACCCCATGAGGAGATCAACTCGACAGTTTGGGGATCCTCAAAGTTTATGGTTATGCAATCTCCTGGGATCGTTTTTCGCTCCCTCCCAATCCACGGGACTCTGCGTACCGAGACAATTCTATTATTAGAATATGGAGGAAGTGGGCGATTCAGTGACAACCAGTGGATTATTTATTTATTTTTTTTTAGGGACCATCCCGGTTCTTCAGAATTGGTGCGCAAAACTGGGACCCCGGTCATAACGATAATGAACGGGGTCGCTTCTGGGGGAAGATGAGCAGGCCGGGCTCCGTTACGTCTTGTATTATAAGGGGCGTTTTTTGAAGCTGGGGTTTTTGTCGAGGTTTTTACCGGGGTTGTTGTGGATATTGTGGCGGGTTGGCCCTTTGCTACAGAAGGAGCAGGACATGAGGAGATGGCAGTGTTTTTAGCTGTGATATTAGTTGGTATTTGCTGCGCTGGTTTGCTAGGTGTTTTGGTGGAATTCTGGTGAACCACCGCTGTAGTGGTCACCACTTTCTGTGGTTTGGGTGTTTGCAGGGAGTTAGTTTTACCTGCATTTTTAGGTTTTGAGTTTTGGGGTTGTGGCACTGGGAGTGAGGGTGTGGGGATTATGGACAAACTTTTCTGAGCATTTGAGTCATTTGTTAATGAGGCTAGAGATTTTTGAATTTTCGAAAGTATTAGCTCAATGGGTTTCAGATGTAACTTGATTAAAGCCTCTATGGACACCAAAGAGTAGATCTCATGTGTACTGGGAGTCAGTCCACTATGTAAGTTGCCACTTGGGATATGGTTAAGTGTGTCTGACGAAAGATTTATTATTCCTGGCGCTGTGGTAAGCGTTGACTGTTGGAACAATGCTGGGTAGGATGGGGATAAAGCTGAAGGGAGGGGGTGATCTGTAGGGGGTATCAGGGGATCCTGTTGTATGATGACGTTATTGTGGGGGGTTTTTTTAGCTCCCTTTTTCCCCTTCCTCTTTTTCGGTATAGCTCCCTCCCTCTGACCCCTTACATTTAAGGAGGGAGAAGAAGGAGAATCCTCCTCTGGAGGGATAGTAAAGAGAAGTGGAGTTCTCTCGAGTGACGAGGGAGTATGTGGTGCAGAAGAGGGTGAAATGTGAGTAGTGGAAAGATCGATGGATACTGATAAATCCACTATTCCAGGGACCGTATGAGTCTCCAGTTGTAAACCAGTGTCTACAGAGCGTTGTGGAGTTTTGGCTGCTGCCAGTAGTCCCAGGGAGGAGCGTCTGGCTGCGGCCAAATCCTGGGAGACTCTCCTTTCAAGTAAAAGAACACCTTGATTTATGGCATCGTTTGCTTTAGCAATAAATTGATCTATAGGCCCTTTGACCTGGGCAGCGTGGGTAGGCTTGGTGTTTCTGGTAAGCCTAGGTGACATAATACAAAATTAATAAGTATAACGCTAAGTTAATTAACCAGGAAGTCAGGGTTTACAATATGAGTACAACAATAACAGCACAGAGGATACACTATCAAGGGGGTAGCCCAGTCCAGTCTTACCCGGTCTTGAACGGGCTTAAACGGGCCCGCCCTTGGCCCGGGCTTCGCCTCGCGCTTCTCCACGCGCGCGTCCCGCGTTGCGTGGAATGCGGCTAACTTTATGGGGAGGTATAAGGGGCGTTACCGCCGGGGGAAGAGGCGCCAGGTGGTAGAAGCAAGGGCTTCTGGGCCTCGCAGTCCCCCGGTGCAGGCAGCCAATGGGAGTGTGGTCTAGCGCTCGCTGGGAGCTGTTGGACACTCCGGCGATCACGGAGGAGCTCCCACCAGCAGCGCGACCTCCTGTGGGGCTTGCAAACAGTTGGGCGTGGGTCCGCTGTAACTCGTCCTTTGTTCAGCGCTTGGAAGGTTCTGTGAGTGGCTCTCATGATAGCAGGTGGTTAAGTAGAAATTTGCCACTTGGCTGACCCAGCAGGAGCAAACGTATGCCAAACATGTACACAGAATGAGCTTTTCATTGAATAGCAGCCAGGAACATTTTAGCTAGTTTTACTTGTAAGTGGGGTTGGAAACGCTTTTCAGGCTCAGTACTGGGCTCAAAAGATGCAGCTCTGAGGTCTCTCCTGATAGGAGGTAGTTAAGTAGAACTTCGCTGCTCATCTGACCCGGCAGGAGCAAATGTATGCCTAAAATTTACGCAGAATGAGCTTTTCAGTGTAGAGCAGCCAGGCACATTCTTGCAAGTTTTACTTGTAAGTGGGGTTGGAAACGCTTTTCAGGCTCAGTACTCCACTCAAAAGATGCAGCCCTGAGGTCTCTCATGATAGCAGGTGGTTAAGTAGAAATTTGACACTTGGCTGACCCAGCAGGAGCAAACGTATGCCAAAAATTTATGCAGAATGAGCTTTTCAGTGAAGAGCAGCCAGGCACATTCTAGCAAGTTTTACTTGTAAGTGGGGTTGGAAACGCTTTTCACGCTCAGTACTGGGCTCAAAACATGCAGCCCTGAGGTCTCTCATGATAGCAGGTGGTTAAATAGAAATTCGCTGCTCAGCTGACCCGGTAGAAGCAAACGTATGCCAAAAATGTAAGCAGAATGAGCTTTTCAGTGAATAGCAGCCAGGCACATTTTAGCTAGTTTTACTTGTAAGTGGGGTTGGAAATGCTTTTCAGGCTCAGTACTGGGCTCAAAAGATGCAGCTCTGAGGTCACTCCTGATAGGAGGTAGTTAAGTAGAACTTCGCTGCTCAGCTGACCCGGCAGGAGCAAATATATGCCAAAATGGACGCAGATGAGCTTTTCAGTGAAGAGCAGCCAGGCACATTCTAGCAAGTTTTACTTGTAAGTGGGGTTGGAAACGCTTTTCAGGCTCAGTACTGCGCTCAAAAGATGCAGCCCTGAGGTCTCTCATGATAGCAGGTGGTTAAGTAGAAATTTGCCACTTGGCTGACCCAGCAGGAGCAAACGTATGCCAAAAATGTACACATAATGAGCTTTTCAGTGAATAGCAGCCAGGCACATTTTTTTAGCTAGTTTTACTTGTAAGTGGGGTTGGAAGTGCTTTTCAGGCTCAGTACTGGGCTCAAAAGATGCAGCTCTGAGGTCTCTCCTGATAGGAGGTAGTTAAGTAGAACTTCGCTGCTCAGCTGACCCGGCAGGAGCAAATGTATGCCAAAAATGTACGCAGAATGAGCTTTTCAGTGAAGAGCAGCCAGGCACATTCTAGCAAGTTTTACTTGTAAGTGGGGTTGGAAATGCTTTTCAGGCTCAGTACTGGGCTCAAAACATGCAGCCCTGAGGTTTCTCGTGATAGCAGGTGGTTAACTTGAAATTCGCTGCTCAGCTGACCCGGTAGGAGCAAACGTATGCCAAAAATGTAAGCAGAATGAGCTTTTCAGTGAATAGCAGCCAGGCACATTTTAGCTAGTTTTATTTGTAAGTGGGGTTGGAAATGCTTTTCAGGCTCAGTACTGGGCTCAAAAGATGCAGCTCTGAGGTCTCTCCTGATAGGAGGTAGTTAAGTAGAACTTCGCTGCTCAGCTGACCCGGCAGGAGCAAATGTATTCCAAAAATGTACGCAGAATGAGCTTTTCAGTGAAGAGCAGCCAGGCACATTCTAGCAAATTTTACTTGTAAGTGGGGTTGGAAACGCTTTTCAGGCTCAGTACTACGCTCAAAAGATGCAGCCCTGAGGTCTCTCATGATAGCAGGTGGTTAAGTAGAAATTTGCCACTTGGCTGACCCAGCAGAAGCAAATGTATGCCAAAAATGTACACAGAATGAGCTTTTCAGTGAATAGCAGCCAGGCACATTTTAGCTAGTTTTACTTGTAAGTGGGGTTGGAAAGGCTTTTCAGGATCAGTACTGGGCTCAAAACATGCAGCCCTGAGGTCTCTCATGATAGCAGGTGGTTAAATAGAAATTCGCTGCTCAGCTGACCCGGCAGGAGCAAACATATGCCGAAAATGTACGCAGAATGAGCTTTTCAGTGAATAGCAGCCAGGCACATTTTAGCTAGTTTTACTTGTAAGTGGGGTTGGAAATGCTTTTCAGGCTCAGTACTGGGCTCAAAAGATGCAGCCCTGAGGTCTCTCATGATAGCAGGTGGTTAAATAGAAATTTGCTGCTCAGCTGACCCGGTAGGAGTAAATGTATGCCAAAAATGTACGCAGAATGAGCTTTTCAGTGAAGAGCAGCCAGGCAAATTCTAGCAAGTTTTACATGTAAGTTGGGTTGGAAACGCTTTTCAGGATCAGTACTGGGCTCAAAACATGCAGCCCTGAGGTCTCTCATGATAGCAGGTGGTTAAATAGAAATTTGCTGCTCAGCTGACCCGGCAGGAGCAAACGTATGCCAAAAATGTACGCAGAATGAGCTTTTCAGTGAAGAGCAGCCAGGCACATTTTAGATAGTTTTACTTGTAAGTGGGGTTGGAAACGCTTTTCAAGCTCAGTACTGGCCCAAAAGATGCAGCTCTGAGGTCTCTCCTGATAGGAGGAAGTTAAGTACAACTTCGCTGCTCAGCTGACCCGGCAGGAGCAAATGTATGCCAAAAATGTACACAGAATGAGCTTTTCAGTGAATAGCAGCCAGGCACATTTTAGCTAGTTTTACTGGTAAGTGGGGTTGGAAACTTTTTCAGGATCAGTACTGGGCTCAAAACATGCAGCCCTGAGGTCTCTCATGATAGCAGGTGGTTAAATAGAAATTCGCTGCTCAGCTGACCCAGTAGGAGCAAACGTATGCCAAAAATGTAAGCAGAATGAGCTTTTCAGTGAATAGCAGCCAGGCATTTTTAGCTAGTTTTACTTGTAAGTGGGGTTGGAAATGCTTTTCAGGCTCAGTACTGGGCTCAAAAGATGCAGCTCTGAGGTCTCCCATGATAGCAGGTAGTTGAGTAGAAATTTGCCACTTGGCTGACCCAGCAGGAGCAAACGTATGCCAAAAATGTACACAGAATGAGCTTTTCAGTGAAGAGCAGCCAGGCACATTCTAGCTAGTTTTACTTGTAAGTGGGGTTGGAAACGCTTTTCAGGCTCAGTACTGGGCTCAAAACATGCAGCCCTGAGGTCTCTCATGATAGCAGGTGGTTAAATAGAAATTTGCTGCTCAGCTGACCCGGTAGGAGCAAATGTATGCCAAAAAAGTACGCAGAATGAGCTTTTCAGTGAAGAGCAGCCAGGCACATTTTAGCTAGTTTTACTTGAAAGTTGGGTTGGAAACGCTTTTCAGGCTCAGTACTGGGCTCAAAACATGCAGCCCTGAGGTCTCTCATGATAGCAGGTGGTTAAGTAGAAATTTTGAACTTGGCTAACCCAGCAGGAGCAAACGTATGCCAAAAATGTACACAGAATGAGCTTTTCAGTGAATAGCAGCAAGGCACATTTTAGCTAGTTTTACTTGTAAGTGGGGTTGGAAACGTTTTTCAGGCTCAGTACTGGGCTCAAAACATGCAGCCCTGAGGTCTCTCATGATAGCAGGTGGTTAAATAGAAATTCGCTGCTAAGCTGACCCGGCAGGAGCAAACGTATGCCAAAAATGTACGCAGAATGAGCTTTTCAGTGAAGAGCAGCCAGGCACATTTTAGCTAGTTTTACTTGTAAGTGGGGTTGGAAATGCTTTTCAGGCTCAGTACTGGGCTCAAAAGATGCAGACCTGAGGTCTCTCATGATAGCAGGTGGTTAAGTAGAAATTTGCCACTTGGCTGACCCAGCAGGAGCAAACGTATTCCAAAAATGTACACAGAATGAGCTTTTCAGTGAATAGCAGCCAGGCACATTTTAGCTAGTTTTACTTGTAAGTGGGGTTGGAAACGCTTTTCAGGCTCAGTACTGGGCTCAAAACAGCAGCCCTGAGGTCTCTCATGATAGCAGGTGGTTAAATAGAAATTCGCTGCTCAGCTGACCCGGTAGGAGCAAACGTATACCAAAAATGTAAGCAGAATGAGCTTTTCAGTGAAGAGCAGCCAAGCACATTTTAGGCTAGTTTTACTTGTAAGTGGGGTTGGAAATGCTTTTCAGGCTCAGTACTGGGCTCAAAAGATGCAGCTCTGAGGTCTCTCCTGATAGGAGGTAGTTAAGTAGAACTTCGCTGCTCAGCTGACCCGGCAGGAGCAAATGTATGCCAAAAATTTACACAGAATGAGCTTTTCAGTGACGAGCAGCCAGGCACATTCTAGCAAGTTTTACTTGTAAGTGGGGCTGGAAACGCTTTTCAGGCTCAGTACTGGGCTCAAAACATGCAGCCCTGAGGTCTCTCGTGATAGCAGGTGGTTAAATAGAAATTCGCTGCTCAGCTGACCCGGCAGGAGCAAATGTATGCCAAAAATGTACGCAGAATGAGCTTTTCAGTGAATAGCAGCCAGGCACTTTTAGCTAGTTTTACTTGTAAGTGGGATTGGAAACGCTTTTCAGGCTCAGTACTGGGCTCAAAACATGCAGCACTGAGGTCTCTCATGATAGCAGGTGGTTAAATAGAAATTCGCTGCTCAGCTGACCCGGCAGGAGCAAACGTATGCCAAAAATGTACGCAGAATGAGCTTTTCAGTAAAGAGCAGCCAGGCACATTTTAGCAAGTTTTACTTGTAAGTAGGGTTGGAAACGCTTCTCAGGCTCAGTACTGTGCTCAAAAGATGCAGCCCTGAGGTCTCTCATGATAGCAGGTGGTTAAGTAGAAATTTGCTAATTGGCTGACCCAGCAGGAGCAAATGTATGCCAAAAATGTACGCAGAATGAGCTTTTCAGTGAAGAGCAGCCAGGCACATTTTAGCAAGTTTTACTTGTAAGTAGGGTTGGAAACGCTTTTCAGGCTCAGTACCGTGCTCAAAAGATGCAGCCCTGAGGTCTCTCATGATAGCAGGTGGTTAAGTAGAAATTTGCCACTTGGCTGACCCAGCAGGAGCAAACGTATGCCAAAAATGTACACAGAATGAGCTTTTCAGTGAATAGCAGCCAGGCACATTTTAGCTAGTTTTACTTGTAAGTGGGGTTGGAAACGCTTTTCAGGCTCAGTACTGGGCTCAAAACATGCAGCCCTGAGGTCTCTCATGATAGCAGGTGGTTAAATAGAAATTCGCTGCTCAGCTGACCCGGCAGGAGCAAACGTATGCCAAAAATGTACGCAGAATGAGCTTTTCAGTGAAGAGCAGCCAGGCACATTTTAGCTAGTTTTACTTGTAAGTGGGGTTGGAAACGCTTTTCAGGATCAGTACTGGGCTCAAAACATGCAGCCCTGAGGTCTCTCATGATAGCAGGTGGTTAAATAGAAATTCACTGCTCAGCTGACCTGGTAGGAGCAAACGTATGCCAAAAATGTCAGCAGAATGAGCTTCTCAGTGAATAGCAGCCAGGCACATTTTAGCTAGTTTTACTTGTAAGTGGGGTTGGAAATGCTTTTCAGGCTCAGTACTGGGCTCAAAACATGCAGCACTGAGGTCTCTCATGATGGCAGGTGGTTTAATAGAAATTCGCTGGTCAGCTGACCCAGCAGGAGCAAACGTATGCCAAAAATGTACACAGAATGAGCTTTTCAGTGAATAGCAGCCAGGCACTTTTAGCTAGTTTTACTTGTAAGTGGGATTGGAAACGCTTTTCAGGCTCAGTACTGGGCTCAAAACATGCAGCCCTGAGGGCTCTCATGATAGCAGGTGGTTAAATAGAAATTCGCTGCTCAGCTGACCTGGCAGGAGCAAACGTATGCCAAAAATGTCAGCAGAATGAGCTTTTCAGTGAATAGCAGCCAGGCACATTTTAGCTAGTTTTACTTGTAAGTGGGGTTGGAAATGCTTTTCAGGCTCAGTACTGGGCTCAAAAGATGCAGCTCTGAGGTCTCTCCTGATAGGAGGTAGTTAAGTAGAACTTCGCTGCTCAGCTGACCCTGCAGGAGCAAATGTATGCCAAAAATGTACGCAGAATGAGCTTTTCAGTGAAGAGCAGCCAGGCACATTTTAGCAAGTTTTACTTGTAAGTGGGGTTGGAAACGCTTTTCAGGCTCAGTACTGCGCTCAAAAGATGCAGCCCTGAGGTCTCTCATGATAGCAGGTGGTTAAGTAGAAATTTGCCACTTGGCTGACCCAGCAGGAGCAAACGTATGCCAAAAATGTACACAGAATGAGCTTTTCAGTGAATAGCAGCCAGGCACATTTTAGCTAGTTTTACTTGTAAGTGGGGTTGGAAACGCTTTTCAGGCTCAGTACTGGGCTCAAAAGATGCAGCTCTGAGGTCTCTCCTGATAGGAGGTAGTTAAGTAGAACTTCGCTGCTCAGCTGACCCGGCAGGAGCAAATGTATGCCAAAAATGTACGCAGAATGAGCTTTTCAGTGAAGAGCAGCCAGGCACATTTTAGCAAGTTTTACTTGTAAGTAGGGTTGGAAACGCTTTTCAGGCTCAGTACTGCACTCAAAAGATGCAGCCCTGAGGTCTCTCATGATAGCAGGTGGTTAAGTAGAAATTTGCCACTTGGCTGACCCAGCAGTAGCAAACGTATGCCAAAAATGTACACAGAATGAGCTTTTCAGTGAATAGCAGCCAGGCACATTTTAGCTAGTTTTACTTGTAAGTGGGGTTGGAAACACTTTTCAGGCTCAGTACTGGGCTCAAAAGATGCAGCTCTGAGGTCTCTCCTGATAGGAGGTAGTTAAGTAGAACTTCGCTGCTCAGCTGACCCTGCAGGAGCAAATGTATGCCAAAAATGTACGCAGAATGAGCTTTTCAGTGAAGAGCAGCCAGGCACATTTTAGCAAGTTTTACTTGTAAGTGGGGTTGGAAACGCTTTTCAGGCTCAGTACTGCGCTCAAAAGATGCAGCCCTGAGGTCTCTCATGATAGCAGGTGGTTAAGTAGAAATTTGCCACTTGGCTGACCCAGCAGGAGCAAACGTATGCCAAAAATGTACACAGAATGAGCTTTTCAGTGAATAGCAGCCAGGCACATTTTAGCTAGTTTTACTTGTAAGTGGGGTTGGAAACGCTTTTCAGGCTCAGTACTGGGCTCAAAAGATGCAGCTCTGAGGTCTCTCCTGATAGGAGGTAGTTAAGTAGAACTTCGCTGCTCAGCTGACCCGGCAGGAGCAAATGTATGCCAAAAATGTACGCAGAATGAGCTTTTCAGTGAAGAGCAGCCAGGCACATTTTAGCAAGTTTTACTTGTAAGTAGGGTTGGAAACGCTTTTCAGGCTCAGTACTGCACTCAAAAGATGCAGCCCTGAGGTCTCTCATGATAGCAGGTGGTTAAGTAGAAATTTGCCACTTGGCTGACCCAGCAGGATCAAAAGTATGCCAAAAATGTACACAGAATGAGCTTTTCAGTTAATAGCAGCCAGGCACATTTTAGCTAGTTTTACTTGTAAGTGGGGTTGGAAACGCTTATCAGGCTCAGTACTGGGCTCAAAACATGCAGCCCTGAGGTCTCTCATGATAGCAGGTGGTTAAATAGAAATTTGCTGCTCAGCTGACCCGGCAGGAGCAAACGTATGCCAAAAATGTACGCAGAATGAGCTTTTCAGTGAAGAGCAGCCAGGCACATTTTAGCTAGTTTTACTTGTAAGTGGGGTTGGAAACGCTTTTCAGGCTCAGTACTGGGCTCAAAAGATTCAGCTCTGAGGTCTCTCCTGATAGGAGGTAGTTAAGTAGAACTTCGCTGCTCAGCTGACCCGGCAGGAGCAAATGTATGCCAAAAATGTACGCAGAATGAGCTTTTCAGTGACGAGCAGCCAGGCACATTCTAGCAAGTTTTACTTGTAAGTGGGGCTGGAAACGCTTTTCAGGCTCAGTACTGGGCTCAAAACATGCAGCCCTGAGGTCTCTCGTGATAGCAGGTGGTTAAATAGAAATTCGCTGCTCAGCTGACCCGGCAGGAGCAAATGTATGCCAAAAATGTACGCAGAATGAGCTTTTCAGTGAATAGCAGCCAGGCACTTTTAGCTAGTTTTACTTGTAAGTGGGATTGGAAACGCTTTTCAGGCTCAGTACTGGGCTCAAAACATGCAGCACTGAGGTCTCTCATGATAGCAGGTGGTTAAATAGAAATTCGCTGCTCAGCTGACCCGGCAGGAGCAAACGTATGCCAAAAATGTACGCAGAATGAGCTTTTCAGTAAAGAGCAGCCAGGCACATTTTAGCAAGTTTTACTTGTAAGTAGGGTTGGAAACGCTTTTCAGGCTCAGTACTGTGCTCAAAAGATGCAGCCCTGAGGTCTCTCGTGATAGCAGGTGGTTAAGTAGAAATTTGCTAATTGGCTGACCCAGCAGGAGCAAATGTATGCCAAAAATGTACGCAGAATGAGCTTTTCAGTGAAGAGCAGCCAGGCACATTTTAGCAAGTTTTACTTGTAAGTAGGGTTGGAAACGCTTTTCAGGCTCAGTACTGTGCTCAAAAGATGCAGCCCTGAGGTCTCTCATGATAGCAGGTGGTTAAGTAGAAATTTGCCACTTGGCTGACCCAGCAGGAGCAAACGTATGCCAAAAATGTACACAGAATGAGCTTTTCAGTGAATAGCAGCCAGGCACATTTTAGCTAGTTTTACTTGTAAGTGGGGTTGGAAACGCTTTTCAGGCTCAGTACTGGGCTCAAAACATGCAGCCCTGAGGTCTCTCATGATAGCAGGTGGTTAAATAGAAATTCGCTGCTCAGCTGACCCGGCAGGAGCAAACGTATGCCAAAAATGTACGCAGAATGAGCTTTTCAGTGAAGAGCAGCCAGGCACATTTTAGCTAGTTTTACTTGTAAGTGGGGTTGGAAACGCTTTTCAGGATCAGTACTGGGCTCAAAACATGCAGCCCTGAGGTCTCTCATGATAGCAGGTGGTTAAATAGAAATTCACTGCTCAGCTGACCTGGTAGGAGCAAACGTATGCCAAAAATGTCAGCAGAATGAGCTTCTCAGTGAATAGCAGCCAGGCACATTTTAGCTAGTTTTACTTGTAAGTGGGGTTGGAAATGCTTTTCAGGCTCAGTACTGGCCTCAAAAGATGCAGCTCTGAGGTCTCTCCTGATAGGAGGTAGTTAAGTAGAACTTTGCTGCTCAGCTGACCCGGCAGGAGCAAATGTATGCCAAAAATGTACGCAGAATGAGCTTTTCAGTGAAGAGCAGCCAGGCACATTTTAGCAAGTTTTACTTGTAAGTAGGGTTGGAAACGCTTTTCAGGCTCAGTACTGCGCTCAAAAGATGCAGCCCTGAGGTCTCTCATGATAGCAGGTGGTTAAGTAGAAATTTGCCACTTGGCTGACCCAGCAGGAGCAAACGTATGCCAAAAATGTACACAGAATGAGCTTTTCAGTGAATAGCAGCCAGGCACATTTTAGCTAGTTTTACTTGTAAGTGGGGTTGGAAACGCTTTTCAGGCTCAGTACTGGGCTCAAAAGCTGCAGCTCTGAGGTCTCTCCTGATAGGAGGTAGTTAAGTAGAACTTCGCTGCTCAGCTGACCCGGCAGGAGCAAATGTATGCCAAAAACGTACGCAGAATCAGCTTTTCAGTGAAGAGCAGCCAGGCACATTCTAGCAAGTTTTACTTGTAAGTGGGGCTGGAAACGCTTTTCAGGCTCAGTACTGGGCTCAAAACATGCAGCACTGAGGTCTCTCATGATGGCAGGTGGTTTAATAGAAATTCGCTGGTCAGCTGACCCAGCAGGAGCAAACGTATGCCAAAAATGTACACAGAATGAGCTTTTCAGTGAATAGCAGCCAGGCACTTTTAGCTAGTTTTACTTGTAAGTGGGATTGGAAACGCTTTTCAGGCTCAGTACTGGGCTCAAAACATGCAGCCCTGAGGGCTCTCATGATAGCAGGTGGTTAAATAGAAATTCGCTGCTCAGCTGACCTGGCAGGAGCAAACGTATGCCAAAAATGTACGCAGAATGAGCATTTCAGTGAAGAGCAGCCAGACACATTTTAGCTAGTTTTACTTGTAAGTGGGGTTGGAAACGCTTTTCGGGCTCAGTACTGGGCTCAAAACATGCAGCCCTGAGGTCTCTCATGGTAGCAGGTGGTTAAACAGGAATTCACTGCTCAGCTGACCCGGTAGGAGCAAAGGTATGCCAAAAATGTAAGCAGAATGAGCTTTTCAGTGAATAGCAGCCAGGCACATTTTAGCTAGTTTTACTTGTAAGTGGGGTTGGAAATGCTTTTCAGGCTCAGTACTGGGCTCAAAAGATGCAGCTCTGAGGTCTCTCCTGATAGGAGGTAGTTAAGAAGAACTTCGCTGCTCAGCTGACCCAGCAGGAGCAAATGTATGCCAAAAATGTCAGCAGAATGAGCTTTTCAGTGAATAGCAGCCAGGCACATTTTAGCTAGTTTTACTTGTAAGTGGGGTTGGAAATGCTTTTCAGGCTCAGTACTGGGCTCAAAAGATGCAGCTCTGAGGTCTCTCATGATAGCAGGTGGTTAAGTAGAAATTTGCCACTTGGCTGACCCAGCAGGAGCAAACGTATGCCAAAAATGTACACAGAATGAGCTTTTCAGTAAAGAGCAGCCCGGCACATTCTAGCTAGTTTTACTTGTAAGTGGGGTTGGAAACGCTTTTCAGGCTCAGTACTGGGCTCAAAACATGCAGCCCTGAGGTCTCTCATGGTAGCAGGTGGTTAAATAGAAATTCGCTGCTCAGTTGACCCGGTAGGAGCAAATGTATGCCAAAAAATGTACGCAGAATGAGCTTTTCAGTGAAGAGCAGCCAGGCACATTTTAGCTAGTTTTACTTGTAAGTTGGGTTCGAAACGCTTTTCAGGCTCAGTACTGGGCTCAAAACATGCAGCCCTGAGGTCTCTCATGATAGCAGGTGGTTAAGTAGAAATTTGGAACTTGGCTGACCCAGCAGGAGCAAACGTATGCCAAAAATGTACACAGAATGAGCTTTTCAGTGAATAGCAGCCAGGCACATTTTAGCTAGTTTTACTTGTAAGTGGGGTTGGAAACGCTTTTCAGGTTCAGTACTGGGCTCAAAACATGCAGCCCTGAGGTCTCTCATGATAGCAGGTGGTTAAATAGAAATTCGCTGCTCAGCTAACCCGGCAGGAGCAAACGTATGCCAAAAATGTACGCAGAATGAGCTTTTCAGTGAAGAGCAGCCAGGCACATTTTAGCTAGTTTTACTTGTAAGTGGGGTTGGAAATGCTTTTCAGGCTCAGTACTGGGCTCAAAAGATGCAGCCCTGAGGTCTCTCATGATAGCAGGTGGTTAAGTAGAAATTTGCCACTTGGCTGACCCAGCAGGAGCAAACGTATTCCAAAAATGTACTCAGAATGAGCTTTTCAGTGAATAGCAGCCAGGCACATTTTAGCTAGTTTTACTTGTAAGTGGGGTTGGAAATGCTTTTCAGGCTCAGTACTGGGCTCAAAACATGCAGCCCTGAGGTCTCTCATGATAGCAGGTGGTTAAATAGAAATTCGCTGCTCAGCTGACCCGGTAGGAGCAAACGTATGCCAAAAATGTACGCAGAATGAGCTTTTCAGTGAGGAGCAGCCAAGCACATTTTAGTCTAGTTTTACTTGTAAGTGGGGTTGGAAATGCTTTTCAGGCTCAGTACTGGGCTCAAAAGATGCAGCTCTGAGGTCTCTCCTGATAGGAGGTAGTTAAGTAGAACTTCGCTGCTCAGCTGACCCGGCAGGAGCAAATGTATGCCAAAAATGTACACAGAATGAGCTTTTCAGTGAAGAGCCGCCAGGCACATTCTAGCAAGTTTTACTTGTAAGTGGGGTTGGAAGCGCTTTTCAGGCTCAGTACTGCACTCAAAAGATGCAGCCCTTAGGTCTCTTATGATAGCAGGTGGTTAAGTAGAAATTTGCTACTTGGCTGACCCAGCAGGAGCAAACGTATGCCAAAAATGTACACAGAATGAGCTTTTCAGTGAATAGCAGCCAGGCACTTTTAGCTAGTTTTACTTGTAAGTGGGATTGGAAACGCTTTTCAGGATCAGTACTGGGCTCAAAACATGCAGCCCTGAGGTCTCTCATGATAGCAGGTGGTTAAACAGAAATTCGCTGCTCAGCTGACCCGGCAGGAGCAAACGTATTCCAAAAATGTACGCAGAATGAGCTTTTCAGTGAAGAGCAGCCAGGCACATTTTAGCTAGTTTTACTTGTAAGTGGGGTTGGAAACGCTTTTCAGGCTCAGTACTGGGCTCAAAACATGCAGCCCTGAGGTCTCTCATGATAGCAGGTGGTTAAATAGAAATTCACTGCTCAGCTGACCCAGTAGGAGCAAACGTATGCCAAAAATGTCAGCAGAATGAGCTTTTCAGTGAATAGCACCCAGGCACATTTTAGCTAGTTTTACTTGTAAGTGGGGTTGGAAATGCTTTTCAGGCTCAGTACTGGGCTCAAAAGATGCAGCTCTGAGGTCTCTCCTGATAGGAGGTAGTTAAGTAGAACTTCGCTGCTCAGCTGACCCGGCAGGAGCAAATGTATGCCAAAAATGTACGCAGAATGAGCTTTTCAGTGAAGAGCAGCCAAGCACATTTTAGGCTAGTTTTACTTGTAAGTGGGGTTGGAAATGCTTTTCAGGCTCAGTACTGGGCTAAAAAGATGCAGCTCTGAGGTCTCTCCAGATAGGAGGTAGTTAAGTAGAACTTCACTGCTCAGCTGACCCGGCAGGAACAAATGTATGCCTAAAATGTACGCAGAATGAGCTTTTCAGTGAAGAGCAGCCAGGCACATTCTAGCAAGTTTTACTTGTAAGTGGGGTTGGAAACGCTTTTCAGGCTCAGTACTGCGCTCAAAAGATGCAGCCCTGAGGTCTCTCATGATAGCAGGTGGTTAAGTAGAAATTTGCCACTTGGCTGACCCAGCAGGAGCAAACGTATGCCAAACATGTACACAGAATGAGCTTTTCATTGAATAGCAGCCAGGAACATTTTAGCTAGTTTTACTTGTAAGTGGGGTTGGAAACGCTTTTCAGGCTCAGTACTGGGCTCAAAAGATGCAGCTCTGAGGTCTCTCCTGATAGGAGGTAGTTAAGTAGAACTTCGCTGCTCATCTGACCCGGCAGGAGCAAATGTATGCCTAAAATTTACGCAGAATGAGCTTTTCAGTGTAGAGCAGCCAGGCACATTCTTGCAAGTTTTACTTGTAAGTGGGGTTGGAAACGCTTTTCAGGCTCAGTACTCCACTCAAAAGATGCAGCCCTGAGGTCTCTCATGATAGCAGGTGGTTAAGTAGAAATTTGACACTTGGCTGACCCAGCAGGAGCAAACATATGCCAAAAATGTATGCAGAATGAGCTTTTCAGTGAAGAGCAGCCAGGCACATTCTAGCAAGTTTTACTTGTAAGTGGGGTTGGAAACGCTTTTCACGCTCAGTACTGGGCTCAAAACATGCAGCCCTGAGGTCTCTCATGATAGCAGGTGGTTAATAGAAATTTGCTGCTCAGCTGACCCGGTAGAAGCAAACGTATGCCAAAAATGTAAGCAGAATGAGCTTTTCAGTGAATAGCAGCCAGGCACATTTTAGCTAGTTTTACTTGTAAGTGGGGTTGGAAATGCTTTTCAGGCTCAGTACTGGGCTCAAAAGATGCAGCTCTGAGGTCACTCCTGATAGGAGGTAGTTAAGTAGAACTTCGCTGCTCAGCTGACCCGGCAGGAGCAAATATATGCCAAAATGGACGCAGATGAGCTTTTCAGTGAAGAGCAGCCAGGCACATTCTAGCAAGTTTTACTTGTAAGTGGGGTTGGAAACGCTTTTCAGGCTCAGTACTGCGCTCAAAAGATGCAGCCCTGAGGTCTCTCATGATAGCAGGTGGTTAAGTAGAAATTTGCCACTTGGCTGACCCAGCAGGAGCAAACGTATGCCAAAAATGTACACATAATGAGCTTTTCAGTGAATAGCAGCCAGGCACATTTTTTTAGCTAGTTTTACTTGTAAGTGGGGTTGGAAGTGCTTTTCAGGCTCAGTACTGAGCTCAAAAGATGCCGCTCTGAGGTCTATCCTGATAGGAGGTAGTTAAGTAGAACTTCGCTGCTCAGCTGACCCGGCAGGAGCAAATGTATGCCAAAAATGTACACAGAATGAGCTTTTCAGTGAAGAGCAGCCAGGCACATTTTAGCAAGTTTTACTTGTAAGTGGGGTTGAGAACGCGTTTCAGGCTCAGTACTGCGCTCAAAAGATGCAGCCCTGAGATCTCTCATGATAGCAGGAGGTTAAGTAGAAATTTGCCACTTGGCTGACCCAGCAGGAGCAAACGTATGCCAAAAATGTACACAGAATGAGCTTTTCAGTGAATAGCAGCCAGGCACATTTTAGCTAGTTTAACTTGTAAGTGGGGTTGGAAACGCTTTTCAGGATCAGTACTGGGCTCAAAACATGCAGCCCAGAGGTCTCTCATGATAGCAGGTGGTTAAATAGAAATTCGCTGCTCAGCTGACCCGGCAGGAGCAAACGTATGCCAAAAATGTACGCAGAATGAGCTTTTCAGTGAAGAGCACCAAGGCACATTTTAGCTAGTTTTACTTGTAAGTAGGGTTGGAAACGCTTTTCAGGCTCAGTACTGGGCTCAAAAGATGCAGCTCTGAGGTCTCTCCTGATAGGAGGTAGTTAAGTAGAACTTCGCTGCTCAGCTGACCCGGCAGGAGCAAATGTATGCCAAAAATGTACGCAGAATGAGCTTTTCAGTGAAGAGCAGCCAGGCACATTCTAGCAAGTTTTACTTGTAAGTGGGGTTGGAAATGCTTTTCAGGCTCAGTACTGGGCTCAAAACATGCAGCCCTGAGGTTTCTCGTGATAGCAGGTGGTTAACTTGAAATTCGCTGCTCAGCTGACCCGGTAGGAGCAAACGTATGCCAAAAATGTAAGCAGAATGAGCTTTTCAGTGAATAGCAGCCAGGCACATTTTAGCTAGTTTTATTTGTAAGTGGGGTTGGAAATGCTTTTCAGGCTCAGTACTGGGCTCAAAAGATGCAGCTCTGAGGTCTCTCCTGATAGGAGGTAGTTAAGTAGAACTTCGCTGCTCAGCTGACCCGGCAGGAGCAAATGTATTCCAAAAATGTACGCAGAATGAGCTTTTCAGTGAAGAGCAGCCAGGCACATTCTAGCAAATTTTACTTGTAAGTGGGGTTGGAAACGCTTTTCAGGCTCAGTACTGCGCTCAAAAGATGCAGCCCTGAGGTCTCTCATGATAGCAGGTGGTTAAGTAGAAATTTGCCACTTGGCTGACCCAGCAGAAGCAAACGTATGCCAAAAATGTACACAGAATGAGCTTTTCAGTGAATAGCAGCCAGGCACATTTTAGCTAGTTTTACTTGTAAGTGGGGTTGGAAAGGCTTTTCAGGATCAGTACTGGGCTCAAAACATGCAGCCCTGAGGTCTCTCATGATAGCAGGTGGTTAAATAGAAATTCGCTGCTCAGCTGACCCGGCAGGAGCAAACGTATGCCGAAAATGTACGCAGAATGAGCTTTTCAGTGAATAGCAGCCAGGCACATTTTAGCTAGTTTTACTTGTAAGTGGGGTTGGAAATGCTTTTCAGGCTCAGTACTGGGCTCAAAAGATGCAGCCCTGAGGTCTCTCATGATAGCAGGTGGTTAAATAGAAATTTGCTGCTCAGCTGACCCGGTAGGAGTAAATGTATGCCAAAAATGTACGCAGATTGAGCTTTTCAGTGAAGAGCAGCCAGGCAAATTCTAGCAAGTTTTACATGTAAGTTGGGTTGGAAACGCTTTTCAGGATCAGTACTGGGCTCAAAACATGCAGCCCTGAGGTCTCTCATGATAGCAGGTGGTTAAATAGAAATTCGCTGCTCAGCTGACCCGGCAGGAGCAAACGTATGCCAAAAATGTACGCAGAATGAGCTTTTCAGTGAAGAGCAGCCAGGCACATTTTAGATAGTTTTACTTGTAAGTGGGGTTGGAAACGCTTTTCAGGCTCAGTACTGGCCCAAAAGATGCAGCTCTGAGGTCTCTCCTGATAGGAGGAAGTTAAGTACAACTTCGCTGCTCAGCTGACCCGGCAGGAGCAAATGTATGCCAAAAATGTACACAGAATGAGCTTTTCAGTGAATAGCAGCCAGGCACATTTTAGCTAGTTTTACTGGTAAGTGGGGTTGGAAACTTTTTCAGGATCAGTACTGGGCTCAAAACATGCAGCCCTGAGGTCTCTCATGATAGCAGGTGGTTAAATAGAAATTCGCTGCTCAGCTGACCCAGTAGGAGCAAACGTATGCCAAAAATGTAAGCAGAATGAGCTTTTCAGTGAATAGCAGCCAGGCATTTTTAGCTAGTTTTACTTGTAAGTGGGGTTGGAAATGCTTTTCAGGCTCAGTACTGGGCTCAAAAGATGCAGCTCTGAGGTCTCCCATGATAGCAGGTAGTTGAGTAGAAATTTGCCACTTGGCTGACCCAGCAGGAGCAAACGTATGCCAAAAATGTACACAGAATGAGCTTTTCAGTGAAGAGCAGCCAGGCACATTCTAGCTAGTTTTACTTGTAAGTGGGGTTGGAAACGCTTTTCAGGCTCAGTACTGGGCTCAAAACATGCAGCCCTGAGGTCTCTCATGATAGCAGGTGGTTAAATAGAAATTTGCTGCTCAGCTGACCCGGTAGGAGCAAATGTATGCCAAAAATGTACGCAGAATGAGCTTTTCAGTGAAGAGCAGCCAGGCACATTTTAGCTAGTTTTACTTGAAAGTTGGGTTGGAAACGCTTTTCAGGCTCAGTACTGGGCTCAAAACATGCAGCCCTGAGGTCTCTCATGATAGCAGGTGGTTAAGTAGAAATTTTGAACTTGGCTAACCCAGCAGGAGCAAACGTATGCCAAAAATGTACACAGAATGAGCTTTTCAGTGAATAGCAGCAAGGCACATTTTAGCTAGTTTTACTTGTAAGTGGGGTTGGAAACGTTTTTCAGGCTCAGTACTGGGCTCAAAACATGCAGCCCTGAGGTCTCTCATGATAGCAGGTGGTTAAATAGAAATTTGCTGCTAAGCTGACCCGGCAGGAGCAAACGTATGCCAAAAATGTACGCAGAATGAGCTTTTCAGTGAAGAGCAGCCAGGCACATTTTAGCTAGTTTTACTTGTAAGTGGGGTTGGAAATGCTTTTCAGGCTCAGTACTGGGCTCAAAAGATGCAGACCTGAGGTCTCTCATGATAGCAGGTGGTTAAGTAGAAATTTGCCACTTGGCTGACCCAGCAGGAGCAAACGTATTCCAAAAATGTACACAGAATGAGCTTTTCAGTGAATAGCAGCCAGGCACATTTTAGCTAGTTTTACTTGTAAGTGGGGTTGGAAACGCTTTTCAGGCTCAGTAATGGGCTCAAAACAGCAGCCCTGAGGTCTCTCATGATAGCAGGTGGTTAAATAGAAATTCGCTGCTCAGCTGACCCGGTAGGAGCAAACGTATACCAAAAATGTAAGCAGAATGAGCTTTTCAGTGAAGAGCAGCCAAGCACATTTTAGGCTAGTTTTACTTGTAAGTGGGGTTGGAAATGCTTTTCAGGCTCAGTACTGGGCTCAAAAGATGCAGCTCTGAGGTCTCTCCTGATAGGAGGTAGTTAAGTAGAACTTCGCTGCTCAGCTGACCCGGCAGGAGCAAATGTATGCCAAAAATTTACACAGAATGAGCTTTTCAGTGGAGAGCCGCCAGGCACATTCTAGCAAGTTTTACTTGTAAGTGGGGTTGGAAACGCTTTTCAGGCTCAGTACTGCGCTCAAAAGATGCAGCCCTGAGGTCTCTCATGATAGCAGGTGGTTAAGTAGAAATTTGCCACTTGGCTGACCCAGCAGGAGCAAACGTATGCCAAAAATGTACACAGAATGAGCTTTTCAGTGAATAGCAGCCAGGCACTTTTAGCTAGTTTTACTTGTAAGTGGGATTGGAAACGCTTTTCAGGATCAGTACTGGGCTCAAAACATGCAGCCCTGAGGTCTCTCGTGATAGCAGGTGGTTAAATAGAAATTTGCTGCTCAGCTGACCCGGCAGGAGCAAACGTATGCCAAAAATTACGCAGAATGAGCTTTTCAGTGAAGAGCAGCCAGGCACATTTTAGCTAGTTTTACTTGTAAGTGGGGTTGGAAACGCTTTTCAGGCTCAGTACTGGGCTCAAAACATGCAGCCCTGAGGTCTCTCATGATAGCAGGTGGTTAAATAGAAATTCACTTCTCAGCTGACCCAGTAGGAGCAAACGTATGCCAAAAATGTCAGCAGAATGAGCTTTTCAGTGAATAGCAGCCAGGCACATTTTAGCTAGTTTTACTTGTAAGTGGGGTTGGAAATGCTTTTCAGGCTCAGTACTGGGCTCAAAAGATGCAGCTCTGAGGTCTCTCCTGATAGGAGGTAGTTAAGTAGAACTTCGCTGCTCAGCTGACCCTGCAGGAGCAAATGTATGCCAAAAATGTACGCAGAATGAGCTTTTCAGTGAAGAGCAGCCAGGCACATTTTAGCAAGTTTTACTTGTAAGTGGGGTTGGAAACGCTTTTCAGGCTCAGTACTGCGCTCAAAAGATGCAGCCCTGAGGTCTCTCATGATAGCAGGTGGTTAAGTAGAAATTTGCCACTTGGCTGACCCAGCAGGAGCAAACGTATGCCAAAAATGTACACAGAATGAGCTTTTCAGTGAATAGCAGCCAGGCACATTTTAGCTAGTTTTACTTGTAAGTGGGGTTGGAAACACTTTTCAGGCTCAGTACTGGGCTCAAAAGATGCAGCTCTGAGGTCTCTCCTGATAGGAGGTAGTTAAGTAGAACTTCGCTGCTCAGCTGACCCTGCAGGAGCAAATGTATGCCAAAAATGTACGCAGAATGAGCTTTTCAGTGAAGAGCAGCCAGGCACATTTTAGCAAGTTTTACTTGTAAGTGGGGTTGGAAACGCTTTTCAGGCTCAGTACTGCGCTCAAAAGATGCAGCCCTGAGGTCTCTCATGATAGCAGGTGGTTAAGTAGAAATTTGCCACTTGGCTGACCCAGCAGGAGCAAACGTATGCCAAAAATGTACACAGAATGAGCTTTTCAGTGAATAGCAGCCAGGCACATTTTAGCTAGTTTTACTTGTAAGTGGGGTTGGAAACGCTTTTCAGGCTCAGTACTGGGCTCAAAAGATGCAGCTCTGAGGTCTCTCCTGATAGGAGGTAGTTAAGTAGAACTTCGCTGCTCAGCTGACCCGGCAGGAGCAAATGTATGCCAAAAATGTACGCAGAATGAGCTTTTCAGTGAAGAGCAGCCAGGCACATTTTAGCAAGTTTTACTTGTAAGTAGGGTTGGAAACGCTTTTCAGGCTCAGTACTGCACTCAAAAGATGCAGCCCTGAGGTCTCTCATGATAGCAGGTGGTTAAGTAGAAATTTGCCACTTGGCTGACCCAGCAGGATCAAAAGTATGCCAAAAATGTACACAGAATGAGCTTTTCAGTGAATAGCAGCCAGGCACATTTTAGCTAGTTTTACTTGTAAGTGGGGTTGGAAACGCTTATCAGGCTCAGTACTGGGCTCAAAACATGCAGCCCTGAGGTCTCTCATGATAGCAGGTGGTTAAATAGAAATTTGCTGCTCAGCTGACCCGGCAGGAGCAAACGTATGCCAAAAATGTACGCAGAATGAGCTTTTCAGTGAAGAGCAGCCAGGCACATTTTAGCTAGTTTTACTTGTAAGTGGGGTTGGAAACGCTTTTCAGGCTCAGTACTGGGCTCAAAAGATTCAGCTCTGAGGTCTCTCCTGATAGGAGGTAGTTAAGTAGAACTTCGCTGCTCAGCTGACCCGGCAGGAGCAAATGTATGCCAAAAATGTACGCAGAATGAGCTTTTCAGTGACGAGCAGCCAGGCACATTCTAGCAAGTTTTACTTGTAAGTGGGGCTGGAAACGCTTTTCAGGCTCAGTACTGGGCTCAAAACATGCAGCCCTGAGGTCTCTCGTGATAGCAGGTGGTTAAATAGAAATTCGCTGCTCAGCTGACCCGGCAGGAGCAAATGTATGCCAAAAATGTACGCAGAATGAGCTTTTCAGTGAATAGCAGCCAGGCACTTTTAGCTAGTTTTACTTGTAAGTGGGATTGGAAACGCTTTTCAGGCTCAGTACTGGGCTCAAAACATGCAGCACTGAGGTCTCTCATGATAGCAGGTGGTTAAATAGAAATTCGCTGCTCAGCTGACCCGGCAGGAGCAAACGTATGCCAAAAATGTACGCAGAATGAGCTTTTCAGTAAAGAGCAGCCAGGCACATTTTAGCAAGTTTTACTTGTAAGTAGGGTTGGAAACGCTTTTCAGGCTCAGTACTGTGCTCAAAAGATGCAGCCCTGAGGTCTCTCATGATAGCAGGTGGTTAAGTAGAAATTTGCTAATTGGCTGACCCAGCAGGAGCAAATGTATGCCAAAAATGTACGCAGAATGAGCTTTTCAGTGAAGAGCAGCCAGGCACATTTTAGCAAGTTTTACTTGTAAGTAGGGTTGGAAACGCTTTTCAGGCTCAGTACTGTGCTCAAAAGATGCAGCCCTGAGGTCTCTCATGATAGCAGGTGGTTAAGTAGAAATTTGCCACTTGGCTGACCCAGCAGGAGCAAACGTATGCCAAAAATGTACACAGAATGAGCTTTTCAGTGAATAGCAGCCAGGCACATTTTAGCTAGTTTTACTTGTAAGTGGGGTTGGAAACGCTTTTCAGGCTCAGTACTTGGCTCAAAACATGCAGCCCTGAGGTCTCTCATGATAGCAGGTGGTTAAATAGAAATTCGCTGCTCAGCTGACCCGGCAGGAGCAAACGTATGCCAAAAATGTACGCAGAATGAGCTTTTCAGTGAAGAGCAGCCAGGCACATTTTAGCTAGTTTTACTTGTAAGTGGGGTTGGAAACGCTTTTCAGGATCAGTACTGGGCTCAAAACATGCAGCCCTGAGGTCTCTCATGATAGCAGGTGGTTAAATAGAAATTCACTGCTCAGCTGACCTGGTAGGAGCAAACGTATGCCAAAAATGTCAGCAGAATGAGCTTCTCAGTGAATAGCAGCCAGGCACATTTTAGCTAGTTTTACTTGTAAGTGGGGTTGGAAATGCTTTTCAGGCTCAGTACTGGCCTCAAAAGATGCAGCTCTGAGGTCTCTCCTGATAGGAGGTAGTTAAGTAGAACTTTGCTGCTCAGCTGACCCGGCAGGAGCAAATGTATGCCAAAAATGTACGCAGAATGAGCTTTTCAGTGAAGAGCAGCCAGGCACATTTTAGCAAGTTTTACTTGTAAGTAGGGTTGGAAACGCTTTTCAGGCTCAGTACTGCGCTCAAAAGATGCAGCCCTGAGGTCTCTCATGATAGCAGGTGGTTAAGTAGAAATTTGCCACTTGGCTGACCCAGCAGGAGCAAACGTATGCCAAAAATGTACACAGAATGAGCTTTTCAGTGAATAGCAGCCAGGCACATTTTAGCTAGTTTTACTTGTAAGTGGGGTTGGAAACGCTTTTCAGGCTCAGTACTGGGCTCAAAAGCTGCAGCTCTGAGGTCTCTCCTGATAGGAGGTAGTTAAGTAGAACTTCGCTGCTCAGCTAACCCGGCAGGAGCAAATGTATGCCAAAAACGTACGCAGAATCAGCTTTTCAGTGAAGAGCAGCCAGGCACATTCTAGCAAGTTTTACTTGTAAGTGGGGCTGGAAACGCTTTTCAGGCTCAGTACTGGGCTCAAAACATGCAGCACTGAGGTCTCTCATGATGGCAGGTGGTTTAATAGAAATTCGCTGGTCAGCTGACCCAGCAGGAGCAAACGTATGCCAAAAATGTACACAGAATGAGCTTTTCAGTGAATAGCAGCCAGGCACTTTTAGCTAGTTTTACTTGTAAGTGGGATTGGAAACGCTTTTCAGGCTCAGTACTGGGCTCAAAACATGCAGCCCTGAGGGCTCTCATGATAGCAGGTGGTTAAATAGAAATTCGCTGCTCAGCTGACCTGGCAGGAGCAAACGTATGCCAAAAATGTACGCAGAATGAGCATTTCAGTGAAGAGCAGCCAGACACATTTTAGCTAGTTTTACTTGTAAGTGGGGTTGGAAACGCTTTTCAGGCTCAGTACTGGGCTCAAAACATGCAGCCCTGAGGTCTCTCATGGTAGCAGGTGGTTAAACAGGAATTCACTGCTCAGCTGACCCGGTAGGAGCAAACGTATGCCAAAAATGTAAGCAGAATGAGCTTTTCAGTGAATAGCAGCCAGGCACATTTTAGCTAGTTTTACTTGTAAGTGGGGTTGGAAATGCTTTTCAGGCTCAGTACTGGGCTCAAAAGATGCAGCTCTGAGGTCTCTCCTGATAGGAGGTAGTTAAGAAGAACTTCGCTGCTCAGCTGACCCAGCAGGAGCAAATGTATGCCAAAAATGTCAGCAGAATGAGCTTTTCAGTGAATAGCAGCCAGGCACATTTTAGCTAGTTTTACTTGTAAGTGGGGTTGGAAATGCTTTTCAGGCTCAGTACTGGGCTCAAAAGATGCAGCTCTGAGGTCTCTCATGATAGCAGGTGGTTAAGTAGAAATTTGCCACTTGGCTGACCCAGCAGGAGCAAACGTATGCCAAAAATGTACACAGAATGAGCTTTTCAGTAAAGAGCAGCCCGGCACATTCTAGCTAGTTTTACTTGTAAGTGGGGTTGGAAACGCTTTTCAGGCTCAGTACTGGGCTCAAAACATGCAGCCCTGAGGTCTCTCATGGTAGCAGGTGGTTAAATAGAAATTCGCTGCTCACTTGCTCAGTTGACCCGGTAGGAGCAAATGTATGCCAAAAAATGTACGCAGAATGAGCTTTTCAGTGAAGAGCAGCCAGGCACATTTTAGCTAGTTTTACTTGTAAGTTGGGTTCGAAACGCTTTTCAGGCTCAGTACTGGGCTCAAAACATGCAGCCCTGAGGTCTCTCATGATAGCAGGTGGTTAAGTAGAAATTTGGAACTTGGCTGACCCAGCAGGAGCAAACGTATGCCAAAAATGTACACAGAATGAGCTTTTCAGTGAATAGCAGCCAGGCACATTTTAGCTAGTTTTACTTGTAAGTGGGGTTGGAAACGCTTTTCAGGCTCAGTACTGGGCTCAAAACATGCAGCCCTGAGGTCTCTCATGATAGCAGGTGGTTAAATAGAAATTCGCTGCTCAGCTAACCCGGCAGGAGCAAACGTATGCCAAAAATGTACGCAGAATGAGCTTTTCAGTGAAGAGCAGCCAGGCACATTTTAGCTAGTTTTACTTGTAAGTGGGGTTGGAAACGCTTTTCAGGCTCAGTACTGGGCTCAAAAGATTCAGCTCTGAGGTCTCTCCTGATAGGAGGTAGTTAAGTAGAACTTCGCTGCTCAGCTGACCCGGCAGGAGCAAATGTATGCCAAAAATGTACGCAGAATGAGCTTTTCAGTGACGAGCAGCCAGGCACATTCTAGCAAGTTTTACTTGTAAGTGGGGCTGGAAACGCTTTTCAGGCTCAGTACTGGGCTCAAAACATGCAGCCCTGAGGTCTCTCGTGATAGCAGGTGGTTAAATAGAAATTCGCTGCTCAGCTGACCCGGCAGGAGCAAATGTATGCCAAAAATGTACGCAGAATGAGCTTTTCAGTGAATAGCAGCCAGGCACTTTTAGCTAGTTTTACTTGTAAGTGGGATTGGAAACGCTTTTCAGGCTCAGTACTGGGCTCAAAACATGCAGCACTGAGGTCTCTCATGATAGCAGGTGGTTAAATAGAAATTCGCTGCTCAGCTGACCCGGCAGGAGCAAACGTATGCCAAAAATGTACGCAGAATGAGCTTTTCAGTAAAGAGCAGCCAGGCACATTTTAGCAAGTTTTACTTGTAAGTAGGGTTGGAAACGCTTTTCAGGCTCAGTACTGTGCTCAAAAGATGCAGCCCTGAGGTCTCTCATGATAGCAGGTGGTTAAGTAGAAATTTGCTAATTGGCTGACCCAGCAGGAGCAAATGTATGCCAAAAATGTACGCAGAATGAGCTTTTCAGTGAAGAGCAGCCAGGCACATTTTAGCAAGTTTTACTTGTAAGTAGGGTTGGAAACGCTTTTCAGGCTCAGTACTGTGCTCAAAAGATGCAGCCCTGAGGTCTCTCATGATAGCAGGTGGTTAAGTAGAAATTTGCCACTTGGCTGACCCAGCAGGAGCAAACGTATGCCAAAAATGTACACAGAATGAGCTTTTCAGTGAATAGCAGCCAGGCACATTTTAGCTAGTTTTACTTGTAAGTGGGGTTGGAAACGCTTTTCAGGCTCAGTACTTGGCTCAAAACATGCAGCCCTGAGGTCTCTCATGATAGCAGGTGGTTAAATAGAAATTCGCTGCTCAGCTGACCCGGCAGGAGCAAACGTATGCCAAAAATGTACGCAGAATGAGCTTTTCAGTGAAGAGCAGCCAGGCACATTTTAGCTAGTTTTACTTGTAAGTGGGGTTGGAAACGCTTTTCAGGATCAGTACTGGGCTCAAAACATGCAGCCCTGAGGTCTCTCATGATAGCAGGTGGTTAAATAGAAATTCACTGCTCAGCTGACCTGGTAGGAGCAAACGTATGCCAAAAATGTCAGCAGAATGAGCTTCTCAGTGAATAGCAGCCAGGCACATTTTAGCTAGTTTTACTTGTAAGTGGGGTTGGAAATGCTTTTCAGGCTCAGTACTGGCCTCAAAAGATGCAGCTCTGAGGTCTCTCCTGATAGGAGGTAGTTAAGTAGAACTTTGCTGCTCAGCTGACCCGGCAGGAGCAAATGTATGCCAAAAATGTACGCAGAATGAGCTTTTCAGTGAAGAGCAGCCAGGCACATTTTAGCAAGTTTTACTTGTAAGTAGGGTTGGAAACGCTTTTCAGGCTCAGTACTGCGCTCAAAAGATGCAGCCCTGAGGTCTCTCATGATAGCAGGTGGTTAAGTAGAAATTTGCCACTTGGCTGACCCAGCAGGAGCAAACGTATGCCAAAAATGTACACAGAATGAGCTTTTCAGTGAATAGCAGCCAGGCACATTTTAGCTAGTTTTACTTGTAAGTGGGGTTGGAAACGCTTTTCAGGCTCAGTACTGGGCTCAAAAGCTGCAGCTCTGAGGTCTCTCCTGATAGGAGGTAGTTAAGTAGAACTTCGCTGCTCAGCTAACCCGGCAGGAGCAAATGTATGCCAAAAACGTACGCAGAATCAGCTTTTCAGTGAAGAGCAGCCAGGCACATTCTAGCAAGTTTTACTTGTAAGTGGGGCTGGAAACGCTTTTCAGGCTCAGTACTGGGCTCAAAACATGCAGCACTGAGGTCTCTCATGATGGCAGGTGGTTTAATAGAAATTCGCTGGTCAGCTGACCCAGCAGGAGCAAACGTATGCCAAAAATGTACACAGAATGAGCTTTTCAGTGAATAGCAGCCAGGCACTTTTAGCTAGTTTTACTTGTAAGTGGGATTGGAAACGCTTTTCAGGCTCAGTACTGGGCTCAAAACATGCAGCCCTGAGGGCTCTCATGATAGCAGGTGGTTAAATAGAAATTCGCTGCTCAGCTGACCTGGCAGGAGCAAACGTATGCCAAAAATGTACGCAGAATGAGCATTTCAGTGAAGAGCAGCCAGACACATTTTAGCTAGTTTTACTTGTAAGTGGGGTTGGAAACGCTTTTCAGGCTCAGTACTGGGCTCAAAACATGCAGCCCTGAGGTCTCTCATGGTAGCAGGTGGTTAAACAGGAATTCACTGCTCAGCTGACCCGGTAGGAGCAAACGTATGCCAAAAATGTAAGCAGAATGAGCTTTTCAGTGAATAGCAGCCAGGCACATTTTAGCTAGTTTTACTTGTAAGTGGGGTTGGAAATGCTTTTCAGGCTCAGTACTGGGCTCAAAAGATGCAGCTCTGAGGTCTCTCCTGATAGGAGGTAGTTAAGAAGAACTTCGCTGCTCAGCTGACCCAGCAGGAGCAAATGTATGCCAAAAATGTCAGCAGAATGAGCTTTTCAGTGAATAGCAGCCAGGCACATTTTAGCTAGTTTTACTTGTAAGTGGGGTTGGAAATGCTTTTCAGGCTCAGTACTGGGCTCAAAAGATGCAGCTCTGAGGTCTCTCATGATAGCAGGTGGTTAAGTAGAAATTTGCCACTTGGCTGACCCAGCAGGAGCAAACGTATGCCAAAAATGTACACAGAATGAGCTTTTCAGTAAAGAGCAGCCCGGCACATTCTAGCTAGTTTTACTTGTAAGTGGGGTTGGAAACGCTTTTCAGGCTCAGTACTGGGCTCAAAACATGCAGCCCTGAGGTCTCTCATGATAGCAGGTGGTTAAATAGAAATTTGCTGCTCACTTGCTCAGTTGACCCGGTAGGAGCAAATGTATGCCAAAAAATGTACGCAGAATGAGCTTTTCAGTGAAGAGCAGCCAGGCACATTTTAGCTAGTTTTACTTGTAAGTTGGGTTCGAAACGCTTTTCAGGCTCAGTACTGGGCTCAAAACATGCAGCCCTGAGGTCTCTCATGATAGCAGGTGGTTAAGTAGAAATTTGGAACTTGGCTGACCCAGCAGGAGCAAACGTATGCCAAAAATGTACACAGAATGAGCTTTTCAGTGAATAGCAGCCAGGCACATTTTAGCTAGTTTTACTTGTAAGTGGGGTTGGAAACGCTTTTCAGGCTCAGTACTGGGCTCAAAACATGCAGCCCTGAGGTCTCTCATGATAGCAGGTGGTTAAATAGAAATTCGCTGCTCAGCTAACCCGGCAGGAGCAAACGTATGCCAAAAATGTACGCAGAATGAGCTTTTCAGTGAAGAGCAGCCAGGCACATTTTAGCTAGTTTTACTTGTAAGTGGGGTTGGAAATGCTTTTCAGGCTCAGTACTGGGCTCAAAAGATGCAGCCCTGAGGTCTCTCATGATAGAAGGTGGTTAAGTAGAAATTTGCCACTTGGCTGACCCAGCAGGAGCAAACGTATTCCAAAAATGTAATCAGAATGAGCTTTTCAGTGAATAGCAGCCAGGCACATTTTAGCTAGTTTTACTTGTAAGTGGGGTTGGAAACGCTTTTCAGGCTCAGTACTGGGCTCAAAACATGCAGCCCTGAGGTCTCTCATGATAGCAGGTGGTTAAATAGAAATTCGCTGCTCAGCTGACCCGGTAGGAGCAAACGTATGCCAAAAATGTACGCAGAATGAGCTTTTCAGTGAGGAGCAGCCAAGCACATTTTAGTCTAGTTTTACTTGTAAGTGGGGTTGGAAATGCTTTTCAGGCTCAGTACTGGGCTCAAAAGATGCAGCTCTGAGGTCTCTCCTGATAGGAGGTAGTTAAGTAGAACTTCGCTGCTCAGCTGACCCGGCAGGAGCAAATGTATGCCAAAAATGTACACAGAATGAGCTTTTCAGTGAAGAGCCGCCAGGCACATTCTAGCAAGTTTTACTTGTAAGTGGGGTTGGAAGCGCTTTTCAGGCTCAGTACTGCACTCAAAAGATGCAGCCCTTAGGTCTCTTATGATAGCAGGTGGTTAAGTAGAAATTTGCTACTTGGCTGACCCAGCAGGAGCAAACGTATGCCAAAAATGTACACAGAATGAGCTTTTCAGTGAATAGCAGCCAGGCACTTTTAGCTAGTTTTACTTGTAAGTGGGATTGGAAACGCTTTTCAGGATCAGTACTGGGCTCAAAACATGCAGCCCTGAGGTCTCTCATGATAGCAGGTGGTTAAACAGAAATTCGCTGCTCAGCTGACCCGGCAGGAGCAAACGTATTCCAAAAATGTACGCAGAATGAGCTTTTCAGTGAAGAGCAGCCAGGCACATTTTAGCTAGTTTTACTTGTAAGTGGGGTTGGAAACGCTTTTCAGGCTCAGTACTGGGCTCAAAACATGCAGCCCTGAGGTCTCTCATGATAGCAGGTGGTTAAATAGAAATTCACTGCTCAGCTGACCCAGTAGGAGCAAACGTATGCCAAAAATGTCAGCAGAATGAGCTTTTCAGTGAATAGCACCCAGGCACATTTTAGCTAGTTTTACTTGTAAGTGGGGTTGGAAATGCTTTTCAGGCTCAGTACTGGGCTCAAAAGATGCAGCTCTGAGGTCTCTCCTGATAGGAGGTAGTTAAGTAGAACTTCGCTGCTCAGCTGACCCGGCAGGAGCAAATGTATGCCAAAAATGTACGCAGAATGAGCTTTTCAGTGAAGAGCAGCCAAGCACATTTTAGGCTAGTTTTACTTGTAAGTGGGGTTGGAAATGCTTTTCAGGCTCAGTACTGGGCTAAAAAGATGCAGCTCTGAGGTCTCTCCGGATAGGAGGTAGTTAAGTAGAACTTCACTGCTCAGCTGACCCGGCAGGAACAAATGTATGCCTAAAATGTACGCAGAATGAGCTTTTCAGTGAAGAGCAGCCAGGCACATTCTAGCAAGTTTTACTTGTAAGTGGGGTTGGAAACGCTTTTCAGGCTCAGTACTCCACTCAAAAGATGCAGCCCTGAGGTCTCTCATGATAGCAGGTGGTTAAGTAGAAATTTGCCACTTGGCTGACCCAGCAGGAGCAAACGTATGCCAAACATGTACACAGAATGAGCTTTTCATTGAATAGCAGCCAGGAACATTTTAGCTAGTTTTACTTGTAAGTGGGGTTGGAAACGCTTTTCAGGCTCAGTACTGGGCTCAAAAGATGCAGCTCTGAGGTCTCTCCTGATAGGAGGTAGTTAAGTAGAACTTCGCTGCTCATCTGACCCGGCAGGAGCAAATGTATGCCTAAAATTTACGCAGAATGAGCTTTTCAGTGTAGAGCAGCCAGGCACATTCTTGCAAGTTTTACTTGTAAGTGGGGTTGGAAACGCTTTTCAGGCTCAGTACTCCACTCAAAAGATGCAGCCCTGAGGTCTCTCATGATAGCAGGTGGTTAAGTAGAAATTTGACACTTGGCTGACCCAGCAGGAGCAAACGTATGCCAAAAATTTATGCAGAATGAGCTTTTCAGTGAAGAGCAGCCAGGCACATTCTAGCAAGTTTTACTTGTAAGTGGGGTTGGAAACGCTTTTCACGCTCAGTACTGGGCTCAAAACATGCAGCCCTGAGGTCTCTCATGATAGCAGGTGGTTTAATAGAAATTCGCTGGTCAGCTGACCCAGCAGGAGCAAACGTATGCCAAAAATGTACACAGAATGAGCTTTTCAGTGAATAGCAGCCAGGCACTTTTAGCTAGTTTTACTTGTAAGTGGGTTTGGAAACGCTTTTCAGGCTCAGTACTGGGCTCAAAACATGCAGCCCTGAGGGCTCTCATGATAGCAGGTGGTTAAATAGAAATTCGCTGCTCAGCTGACCTGGCAGGAGCAAACGTATGCCAAAATTGTACGCAGAATGAGCATTTCAGTGAAGAGCAGCCAGACACATTTTAGCTAGTTTTACTTGTAAGTGGGGTTGGAAACGCTTTTCAGGCTCAGTACTGGGCTCAAAACATGCAGCCCTGAGGTCTCTCATGGTAGCAGGTGGTTAAATAGAAATTCACTGCTCAGCTGACCCGGTAGGAGCAAACGTATGCCAAAAATGTAAGCAGAATGAGCTTTTCAGTGAATAGCAGCCAGGCACATTTTAGCTAGTTTTACTTGTAAGTGGGGTTGGAAATGCTTTTCAGGCTCAGTACTGGGCTCAAAAGATGCAGCTCGGAGGTCTCTCCTGATAGGAGGTAGTTAAGCAGAACTTCGCTGCTCAGCTACCCGGCAGGAGCAAATGTATGCCAAAAATGTCAGCAGAATGAGCTTTTCAGTGAATAGCAGCCAGGCACATTTTAGCTAGTTTTACTTGTAAGTGGGGTTGGAAATGCTTTTCAGGCTCAGTACTGGGCTCAAAAGATGCAGCTCTGAGGTCTCTCATGATAGCAGGTGGTTAAGTAGAAATTTGCCACTTGGCTGACCCAGCAGGAGCAAACGTATGCCAAAAATGTACGCAGAATGAGCTTTTCAGTGAAGAGCAGCCAGGCACATTCTAGCTAGTTTTACTTGTAAGTGGGGTTGGAAACGCTTTTCAGGCTCAGTACTGGGCTCAAAACATGCAGCCCTGAGGTCTCTCATGATAGCAGGTGGTTAAGTAGAAATTTGGAACTTGGCTGACCCAGCAGGAGCAAACTTGTGCCAAAAATGTACACAGAATGAGCTTTTCAGTGAATAGCAGCCAGGCACATTTTAGCTAGTTTTACTTGTAAGTGGGGTTGGAAACGCTTTTCAGGCTCAGTACTGGGCTCAAAACATGCAGCCCTGAGGTCTCTCATGATAGCAGGTGGTTAAATAGAAATTCGCTGCTCAGCTAACCCGGCAGGAGCAAACGTATGCCAAAAATGTACGCAGAATGAGCTTTTCAGTGAAGAGCAGCCAGGCACATTTTTGCTAGTTTTACTTGTAAGTGGGGTTGGAAATGCATTTCAGGCTCAGTACTGGGCTCAAAAGATGCAGCCCTGAGGTCTCTCATGATAGCAGGTGGTTAAGTAGAAATTTGCCACTTGGCTGACCCAGCAGGAGCAAACGTATTCCAAAAATGTACTCAGAATGAGCTTTTCAGTGAATAGCAGCCAGGCACATTTTAGCTAGTTTTACTTGTAAGTGGGGTTGGAAACGCTTTTCAGGCTCAGTACTGGGCTCAAAACATGCAGCCCTGAGGTCTCTCATGGTAGCAGGTGGTTAAATAGAAATTCGCTGCTCAGCTGACCCGGTAGGAGCAAACGTATGCCAAAAATGTAAGCAGAATGAGCTTTTCAGTGAAGAGCAGCCAAGCACATTTTAGGCTAGTTTTACTTGTAAGTGGGGTTGGAAATGCTTTTCAGGCTCAGTACTGGGCTCAAAAGATGCAGCTCTGAGGTCTCTCCTGATAGGAGGTAGTTAAGTAGAACTTCGCTGCTCAGCTGACCCGGCAGGAGCAAATGTATGCCAAAAATGTACACAGAATGAGCTTTTCAGTGAAGAGCCGCCAGGCACATTCTCGCAAGTTTTACTTGTAAGTGGGGTTGGAAGCGCTTTTCAGGCTCAGTACTGCACTCAAAAGATGCAGCCCTTAGGTCTCTCATGATAGCAGGTGGTTAAGTAGAAATTTGCTACTTGGCTGACCCAGCAGGAGCAAACGTATGCCAAAAATGTACACAGATTGAGCTTTTCAGTGAATAGCAGCCAGGCACTTTTAGCTAGTTTTACTTGTAAGTGGGATTGGAAACGCTTTTCAGGATCAGTACTGGGCTCAAAACATGCAGCCCTGAGGTCTCTCATGATAGCAGGTGGTTAAATAGAAATTCGCTGCTCAGCTGACCCGGCAGGAGCAAACGTATGCCAAAAATGTCAGCAGAATGAGCTTTTCAGTGAATAGCACACAGGCACATTTTAGCTAGTTTTACTTGTAAGTGGGGTTGGAAATGCTTTTCAGGCTCAGTACTGGGCTCAAAAGATGCAGCTCTGAGGTCTCTCCTGATAGGAGGTAGTTAAGTAGAACTTCGCTGCTGAGCTGACCCGGCAGGAGCAAATGTATGCCAAAAATGTACGCAGAATGAGCTTCTCAGTGAAGAGCAGCCAGGCACATTTTAGAAAGTTTTACTTGTAAGTGGGGTTGGAAACGCTTTTCAGGCTCAGTACTGCGCTCAAAAGATGCAGCCCTGAGGTCTCTCATGATAGCAGGTGGTTAAATAGAAATTCGCTGCTCAGCTGACCCGGCAGGAGCAAACGTATGCCAAAAATGTACACAGAATGAGCTTTTCAGTGAATAGCAGCCAGGCACTTTTAGCTAGTTTTACTTGTAAGTGGGATTGGAAACGCTTTTCAGGCTCAGTACTGGGCTCAAAACATGCAGCCCTGAGGTCTCTCATGATAGCAGGTGGTTAAATAGAAATTCGCTGCTCAGCTGACCCGGCAGGAGCAAACGTATGCCAAAAATGTACGCAGAATGAGCTTTTCAGTGAAGAGCAGCCAGGCACATTTTAGCTAGTTTTACTTGTAAGTGGGATTGGAAACACTTTTCAGGATCAGTACTGGGCTCAAAACATGCAGCCCTGAGGTCTCTCATGATAGCAGGTGGTTAAATAGAAATTCGCTGCTCAGCTGACCCGGCAGGAGCAAACGTATGCCAAAAATGTACGCAGAATGAGCTTTTCAGTGAAGAGCAGCCAGGCACATTTTAGCTAGTTTTACTTGTAAGTGGGGTTGGAAACGCTTTTCAGGCTCAGTACTGGGCACAAAACATGCAGCCCTGAGGTCTCTCATGATAGCAGGTGGTTAAATAGAAATTCACTGCTCAGCTGACCCGGTAGGAGCAAACGTATGCCAAAAATGTCAGCAGAGTGAGCTTTTCAGTGAATAGCAGCCAGGCACATTTTAGCTAATTTTACTTGTAAGTGGGGTTGGAAATACTTTTCAGGCTCAGTACTGGGCTCAAAAGATGCAGATCCGAGGTCTCTCCTGATAGGAGGTAGTTAAGTAGAACTTCGCTACTCAGCTGACCCGGCAGGAGCAAATGTATGCCAAAAATGTACGCGGAATGAGCTTTTCAGTGAAGAGCAGCCAGGCACATTCTAGCAAGTTTTACTTGTAAGTGGGGTTGGAAACGCTTTTCAGGCTCAGTACTGCGCTCAAAAGATGCAGCCCTGAGGTCTCTCATGATAGCAGGTGGTTAAGTAGAAATTTGCCACTTGGCTGACCCAGCAGGAGCAAACGTATGCCAAAAATGTACACAGAATGAGCTTTTCAGTGAATAGCAGCCAGGCACATTTTAGCTAGTTTAACTTGTAAGTGGGGTTGAAAATGCTTTTCAGGCTCAGTACTGGGCTCAAAAGATGCAGCTCTGAGGTCTCTCCTGATAGGAGGTAGTTAAGTAGAACTTCGCTACTCAGCTGACCCGGCAGGAGCAAATGTACGCCAAAAATGTACGCGGAATGAGCTTTTCAGTGAAGAGCAGCCAGGCACATTCTAGCAAGTTTTACTTGTAAGTGGGGCTGGAAACGCTTTTCAGGCTCAGTACTGGGCTCAAAACATGCAGCCAGAGGTCTCTCATGATAGCAGGTGGTTAAATAGAAATTCGCTGCTCAGCTGACCCGGCAGGAGCAAACGTATGCCAAAAATGTACACAGAATGAGCTTTTCAGTGAATAGAAGCCAGGCACTTTTAGCTAGTTTTACTTGTAAGTGGGATTGGAAACGCTTTTCAGGCTCAGTACTGGGCTCAAAACATGCAGCCCTGAGGTCTCTCATGATAGCAGGTGGTTAAATAGAAATTCGCTGCTCAGCTGACCCGGCAGGAGCAAACATATGCCAAAAATGTACGCAGAATGAGCTTTTCAGTGAAGAGCAGCCAGGCACATTTTAGCTAGTTTTACTTGTAAGTGGGATTGGAAACGCTTTTCAGGATCAGTACTGGGCTCAAAACATGCAGCCCTGAGGTCTCGCATGATAGCAGGTGGTTAAATAGAAATTCGCTGGTCAGCTGACCCGGCAGGAGCAAACGTATGCCAAAAATGTACGCAGAATGAGCTTTTCAGTGAAGAGCAGCCAGGCACATTTTAGCTAGTTTTACTTGTAAGTGGGGTTGGAAACGCTTTTCAGGCTCAGTACTGGGATCAAAACATGCAGCCCTGAGGTCTCTCATGATAGCAGGTGGTTAAATAGAAATTCGCTGCTCAGCTGACCCGGCAGGAGCAAACGTATGCCAAAAATGTACGCAGAATGAGCTTTTCAGTGAAGAGCAGCCACGCACATTTTAGCTTGTTTTACTTGTAAGTGGGGTTGGAAACGCTTTTCAGGCTCAGTACTGGGCTCAAAACATGCAGCCCTGAGGTCTCTCATGATAGCAGGTGGTTAAATAGAAATTCACTGCTCAGCTGACCCGGTAGGAGCAAACGTATGCCAAAAATGTCAGCAGAATGAGCTTTTCAGTGAATAGCAGCCAGGCACATTTTTGCTAGTTTTACTTGTAAGTGGGGTTGGAAATGCTTTTCAGGCTCGGTACTGGGCTCAAAAGATGCAGCTATGAAGTCTCTCCTGATAGGAGGTAGTTAAGTAGAACTTCGCTGCTTAGCTGACCCGGCAGGAGCAAACGTATGCCAAAAATGTACGCAGAATGAGCTTTTCAGTGAAGAGCAGCCAGGCACATTTTAGCAAGTTTTACTTGTAAGTAGGGTTGGAAACGCTTTTCAGGCTCAGTACTGCGCTCAAAAGATGCAGCCCTGAGGTCTCTCATGATAGCATGTGGTTAAGTAGAAATTTGCCACTTGGCTGACCCAGCAGGAGCAAACGTATGCCAAAAATGTACACAGAATGAGCTTTTCAGTGAATAGCAGCCAGGCACATTTTAGCTAGTTTTACTCGTAAGTGGGGTTGGAAACGCTTTTCAGGCTCAGTACTGGGTCAAAAGCTGCAGCTCTGAGGTCTCTCCTGATAGGAGGTAGTTAAGTAGAACTTCGCTGCTCAGCTGACCCGGTAGGAGCAAACGTATGCCAAAAATGTCAGCAGAATGAGCTTTTCAGTGAATAGCAGCCAGGCACATTTTAGCTAGTTTTACTTGTAAGTGGGGTTGGAAATACTTTTCAGGCTCAGTACTGGGCTCAAAAGATGCAGATCCGAGGTCTCTCCTGATAGGAGGTAGTTAAGTAGAACTTCGCTGCTCAGCTGACCCGGCAGGAGCAAATGTATGCCAAAAATGTACGCAGAATGAGCTTTTCAGTGAAGAGCAGCCAGGCACATTTTAGCAAGTTTTACTTGTAAGTGGGGTTGGAAACGCTTTTCAGGCTCAGTACTGCGCTCAAAAGATGCAGCCCTGAGGTCTCTCATGATAGCAGGTGGTTAAGTAGAAATTTGCCACTTGGCTGACCCAGCAGGAGCAAATGTATGCCAAAAATGTACACAGAATGAGCTTTTCAGTGAATAGCAGCCAGGCACATTTTAGCTAGTTTTACTTGTAAGTGGGGTTGAAAATGCTTTTCAGGCTCAGTACTGGGCTCAAAAGATGCAGCTCTGAGGTCTCTCCTGATAGGAGGTAGTTAAGTAGAACTTCGCTACTCAGCTGACCCGGCAGGAGCAAATGTATGCCAAAAATGTACGCGGAATGAGCTTTTCAGTGAAGAGCAGCCAGGCACATTCTAGCAAGTTTTACTTGTAAGTGGGGCTGGAAACGCTTTTCAGGCTCAGTACTGGGCTCAAAACATGCAGCCAGAGGTCTCTCATGATAGCAGGTGGTTAAATAGAAATTCGCTGCTCAGCTGACCCGGCAGGAGCAAACGTATGCCAAAAATGTTCACAGAATGAGCTTTTCAGTGAATAGAAGCCAGGCACTTTTAGCTAGTTTTACTTGTAAGTGGGATTGGAAACGCTTTTCAGGCTCAGTACTGGGCTCAAAACATGCAGCCCTGAGGTCTCTCATGATAGCAGGTGGTTAAATAGAAATTCGCTGCTCAGCTGACCCGGCAGGAGCAAACGTATGCCAAAAATGTACGCAGAATGAGCTTTTCAGTGAAGAGCAGCCAGGCACATTTTAGCTAGTTTTACTTGTAAGTGGGATTGGAAACGCTTTTCAGGATCAGTACTGGGCTCAAAACATGCAGCCCTGAGGTCTCTCATGATAGCAGGTGGTTAAATAGAAATTCGCTGGTCAGCTGACCCGGCAGGAGCAAACGTATGCCAAAAATGTATGCAGAATGAGCTTTTCAGTGAAGAGCAGCCAGGCACATTTTAGCTAGTTTTACTTGTAAGTGGGGTTGGAAACGCTTTTCAGGCTCAGTACTGGGCTCAAAACATGCAGCCCTGAGGTCTCTCATGATAGCAGGTGGTTAAATAGAAATTCACTGCTCAGCTGACCCGGTAGGAGAAAACGTATGCCAAAAATGTCAGCAGAATGAGCTTTCAGTGAATAGCAGCCAGGCACATTTTAGCTAGTTTTACTTGTAAGTGGGGTTGGAAATGCTTTTCAGGCTCAGTACTGGGCTCAAAACATGCAGCCCTGAGGTCTCTCATGATAGCAGGTGGTTAAATAGAAATTCGCTGCTCAGCTGACCCGGCAGGAGCAAACGTATGCCAAAAATGTACGCAGAATGAGCTTTTCAGTGAAGAGCAGCCAGGCACATTTTAGCTAGTTTTACTTGTAAGTGGGATTGGAAACGCTTTTCAGGATCAGTACTGGGCTCAAAACATGCAGCCCTGAGGTCTCGCATGATAGCAGGTGGTTAAATAGAAATTCGCTGGTCAGCTGACCCGGCAGGAGCAAACGTATGCCAAAAATGTACGCAGAATGAGCTTTTCAGTGAAGAGCAGCCAGGCACATTTTAGCTAGTTTTACTTGTAAGTGGGGTTGGAAACGCTTTTCAGGCTCAGTACTGGGCTCAAAACATGCAGCCCTGAGGTCTCTCATGATAGCAGGTGGTTAAATAGAAATTCACGGCTCAGCTGACCCGGTAGGAGAAAACGTATGCCAAAAATGTCAGCTGAATGAGCTTTCAGTGAATAGCAGCCAGGCACATTTTAGCTAGTTTTACTTGTAAGTGGGGTTGGAAATGCTTTTCAGGCTCAGTACTGGGCTCAAAACATGCAGCCCTGAGGTCTCTCATGATAGCAGGTGGTTAAATAGAAATGCGCTGCTTAGCTGACCCGGCAGGAGCAAACGTATGCCAAAAAAGTCCGCAGAATGAGCTTTTCAGTGAAGAGCAGCCAGGCACATTTTAGCTAGTTTTACTTGTAAGTGGGATTGGAAACGCTTTTCAGGATCAGTACTGGGCTCAAAACATGCAGCCCTGAGGTCTCTCATGATAGCAGGTGGTTAAATAGAAATTCGCTGCTCAGCTGACCCGGCAGGAGCAAACGTATGCCAAAAATGTACGCAGAATGAGCTTTTCAGTGAAGAGCAGCCACGCACATTTTAGCTTGTTTTACTTGTAAGTGGGGTTGGAAACGCTTTTCAGGCTCAGTACTGGGCTCAAAACATGCAGCCCTGAGGTCTCTCATGATAGCAGGTGGTTAAATAGAAATTCACTGCTCAGCTGACCCGGTAGGAGCAAACGTATGCCAAAAATGTCAGCAGAATGAGCTTTTCAGTGAATAGCAGCCAGGCACATTTTTGCTAGTTTTACTTGTAAGTGGGGTTGGAAATGCTTTTCAGGCTCAGTACTGGGCTCAAAAGATGCAGCTATGAGGTCTCTCCTGATAGGAGGTAGTTAAGTAGAACTTCGCTGCTTAGCTGACCCGGCAGGAGCAAATGTATGCCAAAAATGTACGCAGAATGAGCTTTTCAGTGAAGAGCAGCCAGGCACATTTTAGCAAGTTTTACTTGTAAGCAGGGTTGGAAACGCTTTTCAGGCTCAGTACTGCGCTCAAAAGATGCAGCCCTGAGGTCTCTCATGATAGCATGTGGTTAAGTAGAAATTTGCCACTTGGCTGACCCAGCAGGAGCAAACGTATGCCAAAAATGTACACAGAATGAGCTTTTCAGTGAATAGCAGCCAGGCACATTTTAGCTAGTTTTACTCGTAAGTGGGGTTGGAAACGCTTTTCAGGCTCAGTACTGGGTCAAAAGCTGCAGCTCTGAGGTCTCTCCTGATAGGAGGTAGTTAAGTAGAACTTCGCTGCTCAGCTGACCCGGTAGGAGCAAACGTATGCCAAAAATGTCAGCAGAATGAGCTTTTCAGTGAATAGCAGCCAGGCACATTTTAGCTAGTTTTACTTGTAAGTGGGGTTGGAAATACTTTTCAGGCTCAGTACTGGGCTCAAAAGATGCAGATCCGAGGTCTCTCCTGATAGGAGGTAGTTAAGTAGAACTTCGCTGCTCAGCTGACCCGGCAGGAGCAAATGTATGCCAAAAATGTACGCAGAATGAGCTTTTCAGTGAAGAGCAGCCAGGCACATTTTAGCAAGTTTTACTTGTAAGTGGGGTTGGAAACGCTTTTCAGGCTCAGTGCTGCGCTCAAAAGATGCAGCCCTGAGGTCTCTCATGATAGCAGGTGGTTAAGTAGAAATTTGCCACTTGGCTGACCCAGCAGGAGCAAATGTATGCCAAAAATGTACACAGAATGAGCTTTTCAGTGAATAGCAGCCAGGCACATTTTAGCTAGTTTTACTTGTAAGTGGGGTTGAAAATGCTTTTCAGGCTCAGTACTGGGCTCAAAAGATGCAGCTCTGAGGTCTCTCCTGATAGGAGGTAGTTAAGTAGAACTTCGCTACTCAGCTGACCCGGCAGGAGCAAATGTATGCCAAAAATGTACGCGGAATGAGCTTTTCAGTGAAGAGCAGCCAGGCACATTCTAGCAAGTTTTACTTGTAAGTGGGGCTGGAAACGCTTTTCAGGCTCAGTACTGGGCTCAAAACATGCAGCCAGAGGTCTCTCATGATAGCAGGTGGTTAAATAGAAATTCGCTGCTCAGCTGACCCGGCAGGAGCAAACGTATGCCAAAAATGTTCACAGAATGAGCTTTTCAGTGAATAGAAGCCAGGCACTTTTAGCTAGTTTTACTTGTAAGTGGGATTGGAAACGCTTTTCAGGCTCAGTACTGGGCTCAAAACATGCAGCCCTGAGGTCTCTCATGATAGCAGGTGGTTAAATAGAAATTCGCTGCTCAGCTGACCCGGCAGGAGCAAACGTATGCCAAAAATGTACGCAGAATGAGCTTTTCAGTGAAGAGCAGCCAGGCACATTTTAGCTAGTTTTACTTGTAAGTGGGGTTGGAAACGCTTTTCAGGCTCAGTACTGGGCTCAAAACATGCAGCCCTGAGGTCTCTCATGATAGCAGGTGGTTAAATAGAAATTCACGGCTCAGCTGACCCGGTAGGAGAAAACGTATGCCAAAAATGTCAGCTGAATGAGCTTTCAGTGAATAGCAGCCAGGCACATTTTAGCTAGTTTTACTTGTAAGTGGGGTTGGAAATGCTTTTCAGGCTCAGTACTGGGCTCAAAACATGCAGCCCTGAGGTCTCTCATGATAGCAGGTGGTTAAATAGAAATGCGCTGCTTAGCTGACCCGGCAGGAGCAAACGTATGCCAAAAAAGTCCGCAGAATGAGCTTTTCAGTGAAGAGCAGCCAGGCACATTTTAGCTAGTTTTACTTGTAAGTGGGATTGGAAACGCTTTTCAGGATCAGTACTGGGCTCAAAACATGCAGCCCTGAGGTCTCTCATGATAGCAGGTGGTTAAATAGAAATTCGCTGCTCAGCTGACCCGGCAGGAGCAAACGTATGCCAAAAATGTACGCAGAATGAGCTTTTCAGTGAAGAGCAGCCACGCACATTTTAGCTTGTTTTACTTGTAAGTGGGGTTGGAAACGCTTTTCAGGCTCAGTACTGGGCTCAAAACATGCAGCCCTGAGGTCTCTCATGATAGCAGGTGGTTAAATAGAAATTCACTGCTCAGCTGACCCGGTAGGAGCAAACGTATGCCAAAAATGTCAGCAGAATGAGCTTTTCAGTGAATAGCAGCCAGGCACATTTTTGCTAGTTTTACTTGTAAGTGGGGTTGGAAATGCTTTTCAGGCTCAGTACTGGGCTCAAAAGATGCAGCTATGAGGTCTCTCCTGATAGGAGGTAGTTAAGTAGAACTTCGCTGCTTAGCTGACCCGGCAGGAGCAAATGTATGCCAAAAATGTACGCAGAATGAGCTTTTCAGTGAAGAGCAGCCAGGCACATTTTAGCAAGTTTTACTTGTAAGCAGGGTTGGAAACGCTTTTCAGGCTCAGTACTGCGCTCAAAAGATGCAGCCCTGAGGTCTCTCATGATAGCATGTGGTTAAGTAGAAATTTGCCACTTGGCTGACCCAGCAGGAGCAAACGTATGCCAAAAATGTACACAGAATGAGCTTTTCAGTGAATAGCAGCCAGGCACATTTTAGCTAGTTTTACTCGTAAGTGGGGTTGGAAACGCTTTTCAGGCTCAGTACTGGGTCAAAAGCTGCAGCTCTGAGGTCTCTCCTGATAGGAGGTAGTTAAGTAGAACTTCGCTGCTCAGCTGACCCGGTAGGAGCAAACGTATGCCAAAAATGTCAGCAGAATGAGCTTTTCAGTGAATAGCAGCCAGGCACATTTTAGCTAGTTTTACTTGTAAGTGGGGTTGGAAATACTTTTCAGGCTCAGTACTGGGCTCAAAAGATGCAGATCCGAGGTCTCTCCTGATAGGAGGTAGTTAAGTAGAACTTCGCTGCTCAGCTGACCCGGCAGGAGCAAATGTATGCCAAAAATGTACGCAGAATGAGCTTTTCAGTGAAGAGCAGCCAGGCACATTTTAGCAAGTTTTACTTGTAAGTGGGGTTGGAAACGCTTTTCAGGCTCAGTGCTGCGCTCAAAAGATGCAGCCCTGAGGTCTCTCATGATAGCAGGTGGTTAAGTAGAAATTTGCCACTTGGCTGACCCAGCAGGAGCAAATGTATGCCAAAAATGTACACAGAATGAGCTTTTCAGTGAATAGCAGCCAGGCACATTTTAGCTAGTTTTACTTGTAAGTGGGGTTGAAAATGCTTTTCAGGCTCAGTACTGGGCTCAAAAGATGCAGCTCTGAGGTCTCTCCTGATAGGAGGTAGTTAAGTAGAACTTCGCTACTCAGCTGACCCGGCAGGAGCAAATGTATGCCAAAAATGTACGCGGAATGAGCTTTTCAGTGAAGAGCAGCCAGGCACATTCTAGCAAGTTTTACTTGTAAGTGGGGCTGGAAACGCTTTTCAGGCTCAGTACTGGGCTCAAAACATGCAGCCAGAGGTCTCTCATGATAGCAGGTGGTTAAATAGAAATTCGCTGCTCAGCTGACCCGGCAGGAGCAAACGTATGCCAAAAATGTTCACAGAATGAGCTTTTCAGTGAATAGAAGCCAGGCACTTTTAGCTAGTTTTACTTGTAAGTGGGATTGGAAACGCTTTTCAGGCTCAGTACTGGGCTCAAAACATGCAGCCCTGAGGTCTCTCATGATAGCAGGTGGTTAAATAGAAATTCGCTGCTCAGCTGACCCGGCAGGAGCAAACGTATGCCAAAAATGTACGCAGAATGAGCTTTTCAGTGAAGAGCAGCCAGGCACATTTTAGCTAGTTTTACTTGTAAGTGGGATTGGAAACGCTTTTCAGGATCAGTACTGGGCTCAAAACATGCAGCCCTGAGGTCTCTCATGATAGCAGGTGGTTAAATAGAAATTCGCTGGTCAGCTGACCCGGCAGGAGCAAACGTATGCCAAAAATGTACGCAGAATGAGCTTTTCAGTGAAGAGCAGCCAGGCACATTTTAGCTAGTTTTACTTGTAAGTGGGGTTGGAAACGCTTTTCAGGCTCAGTACTGGGCTCAAAACATGCAGCCCTGAGGTCTCTCATGATAGCAGGTGGTTAAATAGAAATTCACTGCTCAGCTGACCCGGTAGGAGAAAACGTATGCCAAAAATGTCAGCAGAATGAGCTTTCAGTGAATAGCAGCCAGGCACATTTTAGCTAGTTTTACTTGTAAGTGGGGTTGGAAATGCTTTTCAGGCTCAGTACTGGGCTCAAAACATGCAGCCCTGAGGTCTCTCATGATAGCAGGTGGTTAAATAGAAATGCGCTGCTCAGCTGACCCGGCAGGAGCAAACGTATGCCAAAAATGTCCGCAGAATGAGCTTTTCAGTGAAGAGCAGCCAGGCACATTTTAGCTAGTTTTACTTGTAAGTGGGATTGGAAACGCTTTTCAGGATCAGTACTGGGCTCAAAACATGCAGCCCTGAGGTCTCTCATGATAGCAGGTGGTTAAATAGAAATTTGCTGCTCAGCTGACCCGGCAGGAGCAAAAGTATGCCAAAAATGTACGCAGAATGAGCTTTTCAGTGAAGAGCAGCCACGCACATTTTAGCTAGTTTTACTTGTAAGTGGGGTTGGAAACGCTTTTCAGGCTCAGTACTGGGCTCAAAACATGCAGCCCTGAGGTCTCTCATGATAGCAGGTGGTTAAATAGAAATTCACTGCTCAGCTGACCCGGTAGGAGCAAACGTATGCCAAAAATGTCAGCAGAATGAGCTTTTCAGTGAATAGCAGCCAGGCACATTTTTGCTAGTTTTACTTGTAAGTGGGGTTGGAAATGCTTTTCAGGCTCAGTACTGGGCTCAAAAGATGCAGCTATGAGGTCTCTCCTGATAGGAGGTAGTTAAGTAGAACTTCGCTGCTTAGCTGACCCGGCAGGAGCAAATGTATGCCAAAAATGTACGCAGAATGAGCTTTTCAGTGAAGAGCAGCCAGGTACATTTTAGCAAGTTTTACTTGTAAGTAGGGTTGGAAACGCTTTTCAGGCTCAGTACTGCGCTCAAAAGATGCAGCCCTGAGGTCTCTCATGATAGCATGTGGTTAAGTAGAAATTTGCCACTTGGCTGACCCAGCAGGAGCAAACGTATGCCAAAAATGTACACAGAATGAGCTTTTCAGTGAATAGCAGCCAGGCACATTTTAGCTAGTTTTACTCGTAAGTGGGGTTGGAAACGCTTTTCAGGCTCAGTACTGGGTCAAAAGCTGCAGCTCTGAGGTCTCTCCTGATAGGAGGTAGTTAAGTAGAACTTCGCTGCTCAGCTGACCCGGTAGGAGCAAACATATGCCAAAAATGTCAGCAGAATGAGCTTTTCAGTGAATAGCAGCCAGGCACATTTTAGCTAGTTTTACTTGTAAGTGGGGTTGGAAATACTTTTCAGGCTCAGTACTGGGCTCAAAAGATGCAGATCCGAGGTCTCTCCTGATAGGAGGTAGTTAAGTAGAACTTCGCAGCTCAGCTGACCCGGCAGGAGCAAATGTATGCCAAAAATGTACGCAGAATGAGCTTTTCAGTGAAGAGCAGCCAGGCACATTTTAGCAAGTTTTACTTGTAAGTGGGGTTGGAAACGCTTTTCAGGGTCAGTACTGCGCTCAAAAGATGCAGCCCTGAGGTCTCTCATGATAGCAGGTGGTTAAGTCGAAATTTGCCACTTGGCTGACCCAGCAGGAGCAAATGTATGCCAAAAATGTACACAGAATGAGCTTTTCAGTGAATAGCAGCCAGGCACATTTTAGCTAGTTTTACTTGTAAGTGGGGTTGAAAATGCTTTTCAGGCTCAGTACTGGGCTCAAAAGATGCAGCTCTGAGGTCTCTCCTGATAGGAGGTAGTTAAGTAGAACTTCGCTACTCAGCTGACCCGGCAGGAGCAAATGTATGCCAAAAATGTACGCGGAATGAGCTTTTCAGTGAAGAGCAGCCAGGCACATTCTAGCAAGTTTTACTTGTAAGTGGGGCTGGAAACGCTTTTCAGGCTCAGTACTGGGCTCAAAACATGCAGCCAGAGGTCTCTCATGATAGCAGGTGGTTAAATAGAAATTCGCTGCTCAGCTGACCCGGCAGGAGCAAACGTATGCCAAAAATGTTCACAGAATGAGCTTTTCAGTGAATAGAAGCCAGGCACTTTTAGCTAGTTTTACTTGTAAGTGGGATTGGAAACGCTTTTCAGGCTCAGTACTGGGCTCAAAACATGCAGCCCTGAGGTCTCTCATGATAGCAGGTGGTTAAATAGAAATTCGCTGCTCAGCTGACCCGGCAGGAGCAAACGTATGCCAAAAATGTACGCAGAATGAGCTTTTCAGTGAAGAGCAGCCAGGCACATTTTAGCTAGTTTTACTTGTAAGTGGGATTGGAAACGCTTTTCAGGATCAGTACTGGGCTCAAAACATGCAGCCCTGAGGTCTCTCATGATAGCAGGTGGTTAAATAGAAATTCGCTGGTCAGCTGACCCGGCAGGAGCAAACGTATGCCAAAAATGTACGCAGAATGAGCTTTTCAGTGAAGAGCAGCCAGGCACATTTTAGCTAGTTTTACTTGTAAGTGGGGTTGGAAACGCTTTTCAGGCTCAGTACTGGGCTCAAAACATGCAGCCCTGAGGTCTCTCATGATAGCAGGTGGTTAAATAGAAATTCACTGCTCAGCTGACCCGGTAGGAGAAAACGTATGCCAAAAATGTCAGCAGAATGAGCTTTCAGTGAATAGCAGCCAGGCACATTTTAGCTAGTTTTACTTGTAAGTGGGCTTGGAAATGCTTTTCAGGCTCAGTACTGGGCTCAAAACATGCAGCCCTGAGGTCTCTCATGATAGCAGGTGGTTAAATAGAAATGCGCTGCTCAGCTGACCCGGCAGGAGCAAACGTATGCCAAAAATGTCCGCAGAATGAGCTTTTCAGTGAAGAGCAGCCAGGCACATTTTAGCTAGTTTTACTTGTAAGTGGGATTGGAAACGCTTTTCAGGATCAGTACTGGGCTCAAAACATGCAGCCCTGAGGTCTCTCATGATAGCAGGTGGTTAAATAGAAATTTGCTGCTCAGCTGACCCGGCAGGAGCAAACGTATGCCAAAAATGTACGCAGAATGAGCTTTTCAGTGAAGAGCAGCCACGCACATTTTAGCTAGTTGTACTTGTAAGTGGGGTTGGAAACGCTTTTCAGGCTCAGTACTGGGCTCAAAACATGCAGCCCTGAGGTCTCTCATGATAGCAGGTGGTTAAATAGAAATTCACTGCTCAGCTGACCCGGTAGGAGCAAACGTATGCCAAAAATGTCAGCAGAATGAGCTTTTCAGTGAATAGCAGCCAGGCACATTTTTGCTAGTTTTACTTGTAAGTGGGGTTGGAAATGCTTTTCAGGCTCAGTACTGGGCTCAAAAGATGCAGCTATGAGGTCTCTCCTGATAGGAGGTAGTTAAGTAGAACTTCGCTGCTTAGCTGACCCGGCAGGAGCAAATGTATGCCAAAAATGTACGCAGAATGAGCTTTTCAGTGAAGAGCAGCCAGGTACATTTTAGCAAGTTTTACTTGTAAGTAGGGTTGGAAATGCTTTTCAGGCTCAGTACTGGGTCAAAAGCTGCAGCTCTGAGGTCTCTCCTGATAGGAGGTAGTTAAGTAGAACTTCGCTGCTCAGCTGACCCGGCAGGAGCAAATGTATGCCAAAAATGTACGCAGAATGAGCTTTTCAGTGAAGAGCAGCCAGGCACATTCTAGCAAGTTTTACTTGTAAGTGGGGCTGGAAACGCTTTTCAGGCTCAATACTGGGCTCAAAACATGCAGCCCTGAGGTCTCTCATGATAGCAGGTGGTTTAATAGAAATTCGCTGGTCAGCTGACCCAGCAGGAGCAAACGTATGCCAAAAATGTACACAGAATGAGCTTTTCAGTGAATAGCAGCCAGGCACTTTTAGCTAGATTTACTTGTAAGTGGGATTGGAAACGCTTTTCAGGCTCAGTACTGGGCTCAAAACATGCAGCCCTGAGGTCTCTCATGATAGCAGGTGGTTAAATAGAAATTCGCTGCTCAGCTGACCCGGCAGGAGCAAACGTATGCCAAAAATGTACGCAGAATGAGCTTTTCAGTGAAGAGCAGCCAAGCACATTTTAGCTAGTTTTACTTGTAAGTGGGGTTGGAAACGCTTTTCAGGCTCAGTACTGGGCTCAAAACATGCAGCCCTGAGGTCTCTCATGATAGCAGGTGGTTAAATAGAAATTCACTGCTCATATGACCCGGTAGGAGCAAACGTATGCCAAAAATGTAAGCAGAATGAGCTTTTCAGTGAATAGCAGCCAGGCACATTTTAGCTAGTTTTACTTGTAAGTGGGGTTGGAAATGCTTTTCAGGCTCAGTACTGGGCTAAAAAGATGCAGCTCTGAGGTCTCTCCTGATAGGAGGTAGTTAAGTAGAACTTCGCTGCTCAGCTGAGCCGGCAGGAGCAAATGTATGCCAAAAATGTAGGCAGAATGAGCTTTTCAGTGAAGAGCAGCCAGGCACATTTTAGCAAGTTTTACTTGTAAGTGGGGTTGGAAACGCTTTTCAGGCTCAGTACAGCGCTCAAAAGATGCAGCCCTGAGGTCTCTCATGATAGCAGGTGGTTAAGTTGAAATTTGCCACTTGGCTGACCCAGCAGGAGCAAACGTATGCCAAAAATGTACATAGAATGAGCTTTTCAGTGAATAGCAGCCAAGCACATTTTAGCTAGTTTTACTTGTAAGTGGGGTTGGAAACGCTTTTCAGGCTCAGTACTGGGCTCAAAAGATGCAGCTCTGAGGTCTCTCCTGATAGGACGTAGTTAAGTAGAACTTCGCTGCTCAGCTGACCCAGCAGGAGCAAATGTATGCCAAAAATGTCAGCAGAATGAGCTTTTCAGTGAATAGCAGCCAGGCACATTTTAGCTAGTTTTACTTGTAAGTGGGGCTGGAAACGCTTTTCAGGCTCAGTACTGGGCTCAAAACATGCAGCCCTGAGGTCTCTCATGATAGCAGGTGGTTAAATAGAAATTCGCTGCTCAGCTGACCCGGCAGGAGCAAACGTATGCCAAAAATGTACGCAGAATGAGCTTTTCAGTGAATAGCAGCCAGGCACATTTTAGCTAGTTTTACTTGTAAGTGGGGTTGGAAATGCTTTTCAGGCTCAGTACTGGGCTCAAAAGATTCAGCCCTGAGGTCTCTCATGATAGCAGGTGGTTAAATAGAAATTCGCTGCTCAGCTGACCCGGTAGGAGTAAATGTATGCCAAAAATGTACGCAGAATGAGCTTTTCAGTGAAGAGCAGCCAGGCACATTTTTGCTAGTTTTACTTGTAAGTGGGGTTGGAAACGCTTTTCAGGCTTAGTACTGGGCTCAAAACATGCAGCCCTGAGGTCTCTCATAATAGTAGGTGGTTAAATAGAAATTCGCTGCTCAGCTCACCCGGCAGGAGAAAAAGTATGCCAAAAATGTACGCAGAATGAGCTTTTCAGTGAAGAGCAGCCAGGCACATTTTAGCTAGTTTTACTTGTAAGTGGGGTTGGAAACGCTTTTCAGGCTCAGTACTGGGCTCAAAACATGCAGCCCTGAGGTCTGCCATGATAGCAGGTGTTTAAATAGAAATTCGCTGCTCAGCTGACCGGTAGGAGCAAATGTATGCCAAACATGTAAGCAGAATGAGCTTTTCAGTGAATAGCAGCCAGGCACATTTTAGCTAGTTTTACTTGTAAGTGGGGTTGGAAATGCTTTTCAGGCTCAGTACTGGGCTCAAAAGATAACATATGTGTCCAGTTTAAGGTTAGATATAGGGATACTATATCTAAGTAAGAGGTGATTACACCAACTTACCCCAGCTGAGTGATCAGCCAGTTGTGTCAAATATGGAGGCCAGGACAGGGGTGGCACAATACATGCTGCAGCCCCTGGTAGGCCTTGGATGCACCTATGCCCTGGGTACCTAGGGTACACTGTTACAGGGGCCAATAAGGTGAACCAGTTCCAATTGTGTATGCACCTAAGGTGTATGGAGTCCATTTTAAGGAGAGAGCAATTAGCCTGGGGTAAGTTGGTGTAATCACCTCTTACTTAGATATAGTATCCCTATCTCTAACCTTAAACTGGACACATATGTTCCTATCAGCCACTCCTATGGAAGGCCTCTTCAATCCTGGAGGCAGAGTGCTTGGCAATATGTGAGATGGTGCTCTAGCACGAGCTGAGCCTGTCTGCAGCTGTCGGGAACCACTCCCTAAGCTGTTCCGGGATATTGCCATACCATATACTCTTAAGTGCATTATAATCCTCGCGGTTATATGCTATCTTTGGTTTGGCTTTCTCAAAACATGTCGAGTAAGGTGTCATACGAATTGGAATACTATCCCCTCGAAAGTTCTGTCGACGGGGATAGCATTCCACCCTTCTAGAGGGACACGACATGTGTGTAGCCTTAACCCCGGTTAAAGTTAACCAGAGCCTCAGCATCACAAAATGGATGCTGCCACCACAGACACAAGTCTGACCTCCTGCTGCTGGGAGTCCTTCCAGCGAGGGAGGCTTGACAAAGGGTTTCCTGCCTTGGGAGGTGCGAGCACCACCCCAGACAGGGTTTTGTGTATTGGGTAGGACAGGGCTGAATAGATTCAGACCTGCCCGGGGCACACAAGGTGTCCCTGTGCATAAGCCAGTCAAAACCGGTCCTGGGACTTTCCAGACCCAGGCCTGGCGAGGAGCTGGACAAAGGAAAGGGGGTGTAACTGCCCCCCTTCCTGGTTCCTCCCAGAGGAGGGACCTAGTAGTAAGCATGAGCGAATTTTGCGGATCTCGCGTTCGCGAATTTTGCGGATTTGCGGATTCGCAATCCGCAAAATCCGCGAATTCCCGCGAATTTGCGGATTTTTTTTTTTTTTGTGTTCGCCCGTGTTTCTGCCAGTTCGCGAGGGTTTTGTACACTTTCGCAAATTGCGAACTTACCTGTCGGGTCGCAAGTTTCGCGAACTTGTTGTTTCTACGTGTCCAGCCTGTTTGGGACACTCTTCTTCATCACTGCCACTCTCTGTCACCACTGCCACTCTCTGACTACTCATGCCACCCTCTGGCCCACCCATGCCACCCTCTGTTTCATCACCACACCCTCTGGTTGTCCAGTGTACATTATTTTCGGCAAAGCAAAGCACACCTTCCCTGCCTCAAGTGACCTGAATTAATTTGGGGCTGATTCATGTGTCACAGAATATTTTTTTAGCTGGCACCTGCTTCCTTAGTGCGCCCTGATTAGTGATCTTTTGCACTTGCTAAGTGCTTTCATTGTTGCAAAATTAGTTACAACACCTGCCCTGCCCCAACTGACAATAATGAATTAGGGGCTGATTAATGGATTTTAACTTCCAGCCTGGCTCCTGCTTGTCTCCCTTAGCTGTAATTCAGGACCTTTGTGGCATATGTGTAACTATTCTGAGGTTCAGAGCAGGGTCACATACTAGTTTCAACTGGCAACTGAACTCTGGAGGGGCCCCTCAGGAAGCACTCCAGGAAATGGCTACTAATGATGAGCCTGAACTTTTGAACCTGGTAAGTAGTTACTTTCAGTTTTGCTAAAATCGTATTTCTGCAATTTTGCACTTATTCGCGGGGCGCGAACTCACGCGAACAGTGCGAGCAGTGCGAGCAAAATCCGCTGCTCGCGGATTTGCGGATTTTGCGGGAAATTCGCAAATCTCGTGGATTGCGGATTTCCCGAAAATCCGCAAAATCCGCGAGCGGAACGGATTTTCCGCCCACGCCTACCTAGTAGGTGATCCACCCCTCAGATTGGGAATAAGAGTGGGAGCAGTGCCATTGCACAGCAGATCATCCTGAAATCAACTTTAAACAAAGAAGAAGACTGGACTTCGACATTCTGCTGCACAGAAGACTGAAGAGAATCTCCCTTGTGGCCTAGGAGTGGCCACCCTGTGAACACAGGTACCAACCAGTGAATCGACGTCTGCTTTGCTGCCACCTCCCACCGGAGCCTGAGCACAGAGCCTGACAAGACCCAGACTCCCAGACTTCTCACAGCCCGATCCACAGCCCCTGCAAAGAAGGGACCCATGGAGGCACAGAGAGACGTGGGACCCGACTTCTTGGAAGACACTCGAGGAGCTAACAGCGCAGCACCAGAGGCATCCTCAACGTTGTGCTTTGGGGACTGAGAACCCCCATCACAGAGCAGCCCTTGCACCGAAGATCAGTCCCCCAGCATGTCCACGATCTGCGTGGAGCCCTTTTGCATTGTGCCACTTGATGCGCCATCCCGGCCATTAGCCACGTGGTCAGCGGCCATCTTGGCGACTACAACTATGAACTACACTGCGGCTCTGGTTGCTCCAGACTTGCCCTAGCTCCTGTAAAAAGGAGCCCCTACTCAGACCTTGCTGGTCTGAGTAACAAGCCTTTCTTGATTCCTGCGTGGCTTGCAGTAGCCAAGGCCTGTTTGCTACAATTAAGTTGCTGACACCGCCAACAGCAAGAAGTCTGCGTGGGACAGCTCGTGACCAACGCCTGGATGTCCTCGACCCCCGGTGTCCACGTGGCTGCAGAGAGAAGCTACACCTCAACGCCTGTTTGCACCCGACATCGCCTGGTTCCAATCTGGTTCCACGGTAGTCACTGGCTAGTGACTTTGAACATTTTCCCCTCTGCTATCAGGTCTTCACATCTTCAGATCCATCCTTGGATCCACCAGAACTCTTCACATCGAGCTGCCTGCAGCATCTTCAGCTCCAAGCACCATCGACCAGCGTGACCAAACCCGACACTACTTCGACCCTATGCACCCGCTTCCTGTGGGTGAGGTAACTCAGCTCCGCCGGTGTTCCTACACTGGTACACACCTCTAGGGCCTGTGTCTCAAGTTTCAGCTTTCTAGGTCACTCAGAAGGTTCCGAACTAACTAACTTTGTACTTTTTACGCACCATAGACTTTGCATTGGTGAGTGCGTGCACTTTAAACACTGCACCCGAGTCCCGCGGGCCTTTCCCGACTTAGTCACTGCTAGTCTCGAATAGCTCCAGCGATTCCCAAGGCCCTAGGCCTGTTTCCTTTCCGATTGGTATCTCTTATACCACTTTCTTAGTATATGGTTTAGGTGGCCCATAGGGCTCATCCATATTGTGCAACTTTTGTGTATTTTAAACTGTCTTGTGTTTAACGCTTGTGCTTCTGTGCTCATAAAGAGTCCAGGGGATACTTTTAGTTAATAAATCAATATATATTTTCAATATATATCTGTGTGGTGTCCTTTCATTTGGTATTCAAGGGGGTTGTGTATGGTAATACAGCTGGCTTCACATGCCTTTCAGAGTTTAGCCTAAGACTGCTTTGTCCACGTTACCACTAGGATAACTGGTCTATAAGGTTGACTTACAACCAATCATCATAAGGGTTGCATGGCATGGTACAAAGTGATCACTAGAATTAGTGAGCATTATATACCAGGCCAACTTCTCACAGGAGGTAGTTAAGTAGAACTTCACTGCTCAGCTGACCCCGCAGGAGCAAATGTATGCCAAAAATGTACGCAGAATGAACTTTTCAGTGAAGAGCAGCCAGGCACATTCTAGAAAGTTTTACTTGTAAGTGGGGTTGGAAACGCTTTTCAGGCTCAGTACTGCGCTCAAAAGATGCAGCCCTGAGGTCTCTCATGATAGCAGGTGGTTAAGTAGAAATTTGGAACTTGGCTGACCCAGCAGGAGCAAACGTATGCCAAAAATGTACACAGAATTAGGTTTTCAGTGAATAGCAGCCAGGCACATTTTAGCTAGTTTTACTTGTAAGTGGGGTTGGAAACGCTTTTAAGGCTCAGTACTGGGCTCAAAACATGCAGCCCTGAGGTCTCTCATGAAAGCAGGTGGTTAAATAGAAATTCGCTGCTCAGCTGACCCGGTAGGAGCAAACGTATGCCAAAAATGTACACAGAATGAGCTTTTCAGTGAATAGCAGCCAGGCACATTTTAGCTAGTTTTACTTGTAAGTGGGGTTGGAAATGCTTTTCAGGATCAGTACTGGGCTCAAAACAAGCAGCCCTGAGGTCTCTCATGATAGCAGGTGGTTAAATAGAAATTCGCTGCTCAGCTGACCCGGTAGGAGCAAACGTATGCCAAAAATGTACACAGAATGAGCTTTTCAGTGAAGAGAAGCCAGGCACATTTTAGCTAGTTTTACTTGTAAGTAGGGTTGGAAATGCTTTTCAGCCTCAGTACTGGGCTCAAAACATGCAGCCCTGAGGTCTCTCATGAAAGCAGGTGGTTAAATAGAAATTCGCTGCTCAGCTGACCCGGCAGGAGCAAACGTATGCCAAAAATGTACACAGAATGAGCTTTTCACTGAATAGCAGCCAGGCACATTTTAGCTAGTTTTACTTGTAAGTGGGGTTGGAAACGCTTTTCAGGATCAGTACTGGGCTCAAAACATGCATCCCTGAGGTCTCTCATGATAGCAGGTGGTTAAATAGAAATTCGCTGCTCAGCTGACCCGGCAGGAGCAAACGTATGCTAAAAATGTACTCAGAATGAGCTTTTCAGTGAAGAGAAGCCAGGCACATTTTAGCTAGTTTTACTTGTAAGTGGGGTTGGAAACGCTTTTCAGGCTCAGTACTGGGCTCAAAACATGCAGCCCTGAGGTCTCTCATGAAAGCAGGTGGTTAAATAGAAATTCGCTGCTCAGCTGACCCGGTGGGAGCAAACGTATGCCAAAAATGTACACAGAATGAGCTTTTCAGTGAAAAGCAGCTAGGCACATTTTAGCTAGTTTTACTTGTAAGTGGGGTTGGAAATGCTTTTCAGGATCAGTACTGGGCTCAAAACATGCAGCCCTGAGGTCTCTCATGATAGCAGGTGGTTAAATAGAAATTCGCTGCTCAGCTGACCCGGCAGGAGCAAACGTATGCCAAAAATGTACACAGAATGAGCTTTTCAGTGAATAGCAGCCAGGCACATTTTAGCTAGTTTTACTTGTAAGTGGGGTTGGAAACGCTTTTCAGGATCAGTACTGGGCTCAAAACATGCAGCACTGAGGTCTCTCATGATAGCAGGTGGTTAAATAGAAAATCGCTGCTCAGCTGACCCGGCAGGAGCAAACGTATGCTAAAAATGTACTCAGAATGAGCTTTTCAGTGAAGAGAAGCCAGGCACATTTTAGCTAGTTTTACTTGTAAGTGGGGTTGGAAACGCTTTTCAGGATCAGTACTGGGCTAAAAACAGGCAGCCCTGAGGTCTCTCACATGATAGCAGGTGGTTAAATAGAAATTCGCTGCTCAGCTGACCCGGCAGGAGCAAACGTATGCTAAAAATGTACTCAGAATGAGCTTTTCAGTGAAGAGAAGCCAGGCACATTTTAGCTAGTTTTACTTGTAAGTGGGGTTGGAAACGCTTTTCAGGCTCAGTACTGGGCTCAAAACATGCAGCCCTGAGGTCTCTCATGAAAGCAGGTGGTTAAATAGAAATTCGCTGCTCAGCTGACCCGGTGGGAGCAAACGTATGCCAAAAATGTACACAGAATGAGCTTTTCAGTGAAAAGCAGCTAGGCACATTTTAGCTAGTTTTACTTGTAAGTGGGGTTGGAAACGCTTTTCAGGATCAGTACTGGGCTCAAAACATGCAGCCCTGAGGTCTCTCATGATAGCAGGTGGTTAAATAGAAATTCGCTGCTCAGCTGACCCGGCAGGAGCAAACGTATGCCAAAAATGTACACAGAATGAGCTTTTCAGTGAATAGCAGCCAGGCACATTTTAGCTAGTTTTACTTGTAAGTGGGGTTGGAAACGCTTTTCAGGATCAGTACTGGGCTCAAAACATGCAGCACTGAGGTCTCTCATGATAGCAGGTGGTTAAATAGAAATTCGCTGCTCAGCTGACCCGGCAGGAGCAAACGTATGCTAAAAATTTACTCAGAATGAGCTTTTCAGTGAAGAGAAGCCAGGCACATTTTAGCTAGTTTTACTTGTAAGTGGGGTTGGAAATGCTTTTCAGGCTCAGTACTGGGCTCAAAACATGCAGCCCTGAGGTCTCTCATGAAAGCAGGTGGTTAAATAGAAATTCGCTGCTCAGCTGACCCGGTAGGAGCAAACGTATGCCAAAAATGTACACAGAATGAGCTTTTCAGTGAATAGCAGCCAGGCACATTTTAGCTAGTTTTACTTGTAAGTGGGGTTGGAAATGCTTTTCAGGATCAGTACTGGGCTCAAAACATGCAGCCCTGAGGTCTCTCATGATAGCAGGTGGTTAAATGGAAATTCGCTGCTCAGCTGACCCGGCAGGAGCAAACGTATGCCAAAAATGTACACAGAATGAGCTTTTCAGTGAAGAGCAGCCAGGCACATTTTAGCTAGTTTTACTTGTAAGTGGGGTTGGAAACGCTTTTCAGGATCAGTACTGGGCTCAAAACATGCAGCCCTGAGGTCTCTCATGAAAGCAGGTGGTTAAATAGAAATTCGCTGCTCAGCTGACCCGGTAGGAGCAAACGTATGCCAAAAATGTACACAGAATGAGCTTTTCAGTGAATAGCAGCCAGGCACATTTTAGCTAGTTTTACTTGTAAGTGGGGTTGGAAATGCTTTTCAGGATCAGTACTGGGCTCAAAACATGCAGCCCTGAGGTCTCTCATGATAGCAGGTGGTTAAATAGAAATTCGCTGCTCAGCTGGCCCGGTTGGAGCAAACGTATGCCAAAAATCTACACAGAATGAGCTTTTCAGTGAAGAGAAGCCAGGCACATTTTAGCTAGTTTTACTTGTAAGTGGGGTTGGAAACGCTTTTCAGGATCAGTACTGGGCTCAAAACATGCAGCCCTGAGGTCTCTCATGATAGCAGGTGGTTAAATAGAAATTCGCTGCTCAGCTGACCCGGCAGGAGCAAACGTATGCTAAAAATGTACACAGAATGAGCTTTTCAGTGAATAGCAGCCAGGCACATTTTAGCTAGTTTTACTTGTAAGTGGGGTTGGAAATGCTTTTCAGGATCAGTACTGGGCTCAAAACATGCAGCCCTGAGGTCTCTCATGATAGCAAGTGGTTAAATAGAAATTCGCTGCTCAGCTGACCCGGTAGGAGCAAACGTATGCCAAAAATGTACACAGAATGAGCTTTTCAGTGAAGAGAAGCCAGGCACATTTTAGCTAGTTTTACTTGTAAGTGGGGTTGGAAATGCTTTTCAGCCTCAGTACTGGGCTCAAAACATGCAGCCCTGAGGTCTCTCATGAAAGCAGGTGGTTAAATAGAAATTCGCTGCTCAGCTGACCCGGCAGGAGCAAACGTATGCTAAAAATTTACTCAGGATGAGCTTTTCAGTGAAGAGAAGCTAGGCACATTTTAGCTAGTTTTACTTGTAAGTGGGGTTGGAAATGCTTTTAAGGCTCAGTACTGGGCTCAAAACATGCAGCCCTGAGGTCTCTCATGAAAGCAGGTGGTTAAATAGAAATTCGCTGCTCAGCTGACCCGGTAGGAGCAAACGTATGCCAAAAATGTACACAGAATGAGCTTTTCAGTGAATAGCAGCCAGGCACATTTTAGCTAGTTTTACTTGTAAGTGGGGTTGGAAACGCTTTTCAGGATCAGTACTGGGCTCAAAACATGCAGCCCTGAGGTCTCTCATGATAGCAGGTGGTTAAATAGAAATTCGCTGCTCAGCTGACCCGGCAGGAGCAAACGTATGCCAAAAATGTACACAGAATGAGCTTTTCAGTGAATAGCAGCCAGGCACATTTTAGCTAGTTTTACTTGTAAGTGGGGTTGGAAACGCTTTTCAGGATCAGTACTGGGCTCAAAACATGCAGCCCTGAGGTCTCTCATGATAGCAGGTGGTTAAATAGAAATTCGCTGGTCAGCTGACCCGGCAGGAGCAAACGTATGCCAAAAATGTACGCAGAATGAGCTTTTCAGTGAAGAGCAGCCAGGCACATTTTAGCTAGTTTTACTTGTAAGTGGGGTTGGAAACGCTTTTCAGGCTCAGTACTGGGCTCAAAACATGCAGCCCTGAGGTCTCTCATGATAGCAGGTGGTTAAATAGAAATTCACTGCTCAGCTGACCCGGTAGGAGAAAACGTATGCCAAAAATGTCAGCAGAATGAGCTTTCAGTGAATAGCAGCCAGGCACATTTTAGCTAGTTTTACTTGTAAGTGGGGTTGGAAATGCTTTTCAGGCTCAGTACTGGGCTCAAAACATGCAGCCCTGAGGTCTCTCATGATAGCAGGTGGTTAAATAGAAATTCGCTGCTCAGCTGACCTGGCAGGAGCAAACGTATGCCAAAAATGTACGCAGAATGAGCTTTTCAGTGAAGAGCAGCCAGGCACATTTTAGCTAGTTTTACTTGTAAGTGGGATTGGAAACGCTTTTCAGGATCAGTACTGGGCTCAAAACATGCAGCCCTGAGGTCTCGCATGATAGCAGGTGGTTAAATAGAAATTCGCTGGTCAGCTGACCCGGCAGGAGCAAACGTATGCCAAAAATGTACGCAGAATGAGCTTTTCAGTGAAGAGCAGCCAGGCACATTTTAGCTAGTTTTACTTGTAAGTGGGGTTGGAAACGCTTTTCAGGCTCAGTACTGGGCTCAAAACATGCAGCCCTGAGGTCTCTCATGATAGCAGGTGGTTAAATAGAAATTCACGGCTCAGCTGACCCGGTAGGAGAAAACGTATGCCAAAAATGTCAGCTGAATGAGCTTTCAGTGAATAGCAGCCAGGCACATTTTAGCTAGTTTTACTTGTAAGTGGGGTTGGAAATGCTTTTCAGGCTCAGTACTGGGCTCAAAACATGCAGCCCTGAGGTCTCTCATGATAGCAGGTGGTTAAATAGAAATGCGCTGCTTAGCTGACCCGGCAGGAGCAAACGTATGCCAAAAAAGTCCGCAGAATGAGCTTTTCAGTGAAGAGCAGCCAGGCACATTTTAGCTAGTTTTACTTGTAAGTGGGATTGGAAACGCTTTTCAGGATCAGTACTGGGCTCAAAACATGCAGCCCTGAGGTCTCTCATGATAGCAGGTGGTTAAATAGAAATTCGCTGCTCAGCTGACCCGGCAGGAGCAAACGTATGCCAAAAATGTACGCAGAATGAGCTTTTCAGTGAAGAGCAGCCACGCACATTTTAGCTTGTTTTACTTGTAAGTGGGGTTGGAAACGCTTTTCAGGCTCAGTACTGGGCTCAAAACATGCAGCCCTGAGGTCTCTCATGATAGCAGGTGGTTAAATAGAAATTCACTGCTCAGCTGACCCGGTAGGAGCAAACGTATGCCAAAAATGTCAGCAGAATGAGCTTTTCAGTGAATAGCAGCCAGGCACATTTTTGCTAGTTTTACTTGTAAGTGGGGTTGGAAATGCTTTTCAGGCTCAGTACTGGGCTCAAAAGATGCAGCTATGAGGTCTCTCCTGATAGGAGGTAGTTAAGTAGAACTTCGCTGCTTAGCTGACCCGGCAGGAGCAAATGTATGCCAAAAATGTACGCAGAATGAGCTTTTCAGTGAAGAGCAGCCAGGCACATTTTAGCAAGTTTTACTTGTAAGCAGGGTTGGAAATGCTTTTCAGGCTCAGTACTGCGCTCAAAAGATGCAGCCCTGAGGTCTCTCATGATAGCATGTGGTTAAGTAGAAATTTGCCACTTGGCTGACCCAGCAGGAGCAAACGTATGCCAAAAATGTACACAGAATGAGCTTTTCAGTGAATAGCAGCCAGGCACATTTTAGCTAGTTTTACTCGTAAGTGGGGTTGGAAACGCTTTTCAGGCTCAGTACTGGGTCAAAAGCTGCAGCTCTGAGGTCTCTCCTGATAGGAGGTAGTTAAGTAGAACTTCGCTGCTCAGCTGACCCGGTAGGAGCAAACGTATGCCAAAAATGTCAGCAGAATGAGCTTTTCAGTGAATAGCAGCCAGGCACATTTTAGCTAGTTTTACTTGTAAGTGGGGTTGGAAATACTTTTCAGGCTCAGTACTGGGCTCAAAAGATGCAGATCCGAGGTCTCTCCTGATAGGAGGTAGTTAAGTAGAACTTCGCTGCTCAGCTGACCCGGCAGGAGCAAATGTATGCCAAAAATGTACGCAGAATGAGCTTTTCAGTGAAGAGCAGCCAGGCACATTTTAGCAAGTTTTACTTGTAAGTGGGGTTGGAAACGCTTTTCAGGCTCAGTGCTGCGCTCAAAAGATGCAGCCCTGAGGTCTCTCATGATAGCAGGTGGTTAAGTAGAAATTTGCCACTTGGCTGACCCAGCAGGAGCAAATGTATGCCAAAAATGTACACAGAATGAGCTTTTCAGTGAATAGCAGCCAGGCACATTTTAGCTAGTTTTACTTGTAAGTGGGGTTGAAAATGCTTTTCAGGCTCAGTACTGGGCTCAAAAGATGCAGCTCTGAGGTCTCTCCTGATAGGAGGTAGTTAAGTAGAACTTCGCTACTCAGCTGACCCGGCAGGAGCAAATGTATGCCAAAAATGTACGCGGAATGAGCTTTTCAGTGAAGAGCAGCCAGGCACATTCTAGCAAGTTTTACTTGTAAGTGGGGCTGGAAACGCTTTTCAGGCTCAGTACTGGGCTCAAAACATGCAGCCAGAGGTCTCTCATGATAGCAGGTGGTTAAATAGAAATTCGCTGCTCAGCTGACCCGGCAGGAGCAAACGTATGCCAAAAATGTTCACAGAATGAGCTTTTCAGTGAATAGAAGCCAGGCACTTTTAGCTAGTTTTACTTGTAAGTGGGATTGGAAACGCTTTTCAGGCTCAGTACTGGGCTCAAAACATGCAGCCCTGAGGTCTCTCATGATAGCAGGTGGTTAAATAGAAATTCGCTGCTCAGCTGACCCGGCAGGAGCAAACGTATGCCAAAAATGTACGCAGAATGAGCTTTTCAGTGAAGAGCAGCCAGGCACATTTTAGCTAGTTTTACTTGTAAGTGGGATTGGAAACGCTTTTCAGGATCAGTACTGGGCTCAAAACATGCAGCCCTGAGGTCTCTCATGATAGCAGGTGGTTAAATAGAAATTCGCTGGTCAGCTGACCCGGCAGGAGCAAACGTATGCCAAAAATGTACGCAGAATGAGCTTTTCAGTGAAGAGCAGCCAGGCACATTTTAGCTAGTTTTACTTGTAAGTGGGGTTGGAAACGCTTTTCAGGCTCAGTACTGGGCTCAAAACATGCAGCCCTGAGGTCTCTCATGATAGCAGGTGGTTAAATAGAAATGCGCTGCTCAGCTGACCCGGCAGGAGCAAACGTATGCCAAAAATGTCCGCAGAATGAGCTTTTCAGTGAATAGCAGCCAGGCACATTTTAGCTAGTTTTACTTGTAAGTGGGATTGGAAACGCTTTTCAGGATCAGTACTGGGCTCAAAACATGCAGCCCTGAGGTCTCTCATGATAGCAGGTGGTTAAATAGAAATTTGCTGCTCAGCTGACCCGGCAGGAGCAAACGTATGCCAAAAATGTACGCAGAATGAGCTTTTCAGTGAAGAGCAGCCACGCACATTTTAGCTAGTTTTACTTGTAAGTGGGGTTGGAAACGCTTTTCAGGCTCAGTACTGGGCTCAAAACATGCAGCCCTGAGGTCTCTCATGATAGCAGGTGGTTAAATAGAAATTCACTGCTCAGCTGACCCGGTAGGAGCAAACGTATGCCAAAAATGTCAGCAGAATGAGCTTTTCAGTGAATAGCAGCCAGGCACATTTTTGCTAGTTTTACTTGTAAGTGGGGTTGGAAATGCTTTTCAGGCTCAGTACTGGGCTCAAAAGATGCAGCTATGAGGTCTCTCCTGATAGGAGGTAGTTAAGTAGAACTTCGCTGCTTAGCTGACCCGGCAGGAGCAAATGTATGCCAAAAATGTACGCAGAATGAGCTTTTCAGTGAAGAGCAGCCAGGTACATTTTAGCAAGTTTTACTTGTAAGTAGGGTTGGAAACGCTTTTCAGGCTCAGTACTGCGCTCAAAAGATGCAGCCCTGAGGTCTCTCATGATAGCATGTGGTTAAGTAGAAATTTGCCACTTGGCTGACCCAGCAGGAGCAAACGTATGCCAAAAATGTACACAGAATGAGCTTTTCAGTGAATAGCAGCCAGGCACATTTTAGCTAGTTTTACTCGTAAGTGGGGTTGGAAACGCTTTTCAGGCTCAGTACTGGGTCAAAAGCTGCAGCTCTGAGGTCTCTCCTGATAGGAGGTAGTTAAGTAGAACTTCGCTGCTCAGCTGACCCGGTAGGAGCAAACGTATGCCAAAAATGTCAGCAGAATGAGCTTTTCAGTGAATAGCAGCCAGGCACATTTTAGCTAGTTTTACTTGTAAGTGGGGTTGGAAATACTTTTCAGGCTCAGTACTGGGCTCAAAAGATGCAGATCCGAGGTCTCTCCTGATAGGAGGTAGTTAAGTAGAACTTCGCTGCTCAGCTGACCCGGCAGGAGCAAATGTATGCCAAAAATGTACGCAGAATGAGCTTTTCAGTGAAGAGCAGCCAGGCACATTTTAGCAAGTTTTACTTGTAAGTGGGGTTGGAAACGCTTTTCAGGCTCAGTACTGCGCTCAAAAGATGCAGCCCTGAGGTCTCTCATGATAGCAGGTGGTTAAGTCGAAATTTGCCACTTGGCTGACCCAGCAGGAGCAAATGTATGCCAAAAATGTACACAGAATGAGCTTTTCAGTGAATAGCAGCCAGGCACATTTTAGCTAGTTTTACTTGTAAGTGGGGTTGAAAATGCTTTTCAGGCTCAGTACTGGGCTCAAAAGATGCAGCTCTGAGGTCTCTCCTGATAGGAGGTAGTTAAGTAGAACTTCGCTACTCAGCTGACCCGGCAGGAGCAAATGTATGCCAAAAATGTACGCGGAATGAGCTTTTCAGTGAAGAGCAGCCAGGCACATTCTAGCAAGTTTTACTTGTAAGTGGGGCTGGAAACGCTTTTCAGGCTCAGTACTGGGCTCAAAACATGCAGCCAGAGGTCTCTCATGATAGCAGGTGGTTAAATAGAAATTCGCTGCTCAGCTGACCCGGCAGGAGCAAACGTATGCCAAAAATGTTCACAGAATGAGCTTTTCAGTGAATAGAAGCCAGGCACTTTTAGCTCGTTTTACTTGTAAGTGGGATTGGAAACGCTTTTCAGGCTCAGTACTGGGCTCAAAACATGCAGCCCTGAGGTCTCTCATGATAGCAGGTGGTTAAATAGAAATTCGCTGCTCAGCTGACCCGGCAGGAGCAAACGTATGCCAAAAATGTACGCAGAATGAGCTTTTCAGTGAAGAGCAGCCAGGCACATTTTAGCTAGTTTTACTTGTAAGTGGGATTGGAAACGCTTTTCAGGATCAGTACTGGGCTCAAAACATGCAGCCCTGAGGTCTCTCATGATAGCAGGTGGTTAAATAGAAATTCGCTGGTCAGCTGACCCGGCAGGAGCAAACGTATGCCAAAAATGTACGCAGAATGAGCTTTTCAGTGAAGAGCAGCCAGGCACATTTTAGCTAGTTTTACTTGTAAGTGGGGTTGGAAACGCTTTTCAGGCTCAGTACTGGGCTCAAAACATGCAGCCCTGAGGTCTCTCATGATAGCAGGTGGTTAAATAGAAATTCACTGCTCAGCTGACCCGGTAGGAGAAAACGTATGCCAAAAATGTCAGCAGAATGAGCTTTCAGTGAATAGCAGCCAGGCACATTTTAGCTAGTTTTACTTGTAAGTGGGCTTGGAAATGCTTTTCAGGCTCAGTACTGGGCTCAAAACATGCAGCCCTGAGGTCTCTCATGATAGCAGGTGGTTAAATAGAAATGCGCTGCTCAGCTGACCCGGCAGGAGCAAACGTATGCCAAAAATGTCCGCAGAATGAGCTTTTCAGTGAAGAGCAGCCAGGCACATTTTAGCTAGTTTTACTTGTAAGTGGGATTGGAAACGCTTTTCAGGATCAGTACTGGGCTCAAAACATGCAGCCCTGAGGTCTCTCATGATAGCAGGTGGTTAAATAGAAATTTGCTGCTCAGCTGACCCGGCAGGAGCAAACGTATGCCAAAAATGTACGCAGAATGAGCTTTTCAGTGAAGAGCAGCCACGCACATTTTAGCTAGTTTTACTTGTAAGTGGGGTTGGAAACGCTTTTCAGGCTCAGTACTGGGCTCAAAACATGCAGCCCTGAGGTCTCTCATGATAGCAGGTGGTTAAATAGAAATTCACTGCTCAGCTGACCCGGTAGGAGCAAACGTATGCCAAAAATGTCAGCAGAATGAGCTTTTCAGTGAATAGCAGCCAGGCACATTTTTGCTAGTTTTACTTGTAAGTGGGGTTGGAAATGCTTTTCAGGCTCAGTACTGGGCTCAAAAGATGCAGCTATGAGGTCTCTCCTGATAGGAGGTAGTTAAGTAGAACTTCGCTGCTTAGCTGACCCGGCAGGAGCAAATGTATGCCAAAAATGTACGCAGAATGAGCTTTTCAGTGAAGAGCAGCCAGGTACATTTTAGCAAGTTTTACTTGTAAGTAGGGTTGGAAACGCTTTTCAGGCTCAGTACTGGGTCAAAAGCTGCAGCTCTGAGGTCTCTCCTGATAGGAGGTAGTTAAGTAGAACTTCGCTGCTCAGCTGACCCGGCAGGAGCAAATGTATGCCAAAAATGTACGCAGAATGAGCTTTTCAGTGAAGAGCAGCCAGGCACATTCTAGCAAGTTTTACTTGTAAGTGGGGCTGGAAACGCTTTTCAGGCTCAGTACTGGGCTCAAAACATGCAGCCCTGAGGTCTCTCATGATAGCAGGTGGTTTAATAGAAATTCGCTGGTCAGCTGACCCAGCAGGAGCAAACGTATGCCAAAAATGTACACAGAATGAGCTTTTCAGTGAATAGCAGCCAGGCACTTTTAGCTAGATTTACTTGTAAGTGGGATTGGAAACGCTTTTCAGGCTCAGTACTGGGCTCAAAACATGCAGCCCTGAGGTCTCTCATGATAGCAGGTGGTTAAATAGAAATTCGCTGCTCAGCTGACCCGGCAGGAGCAAACGTATGCCAAAAATGTACGCAGAATGAGCTTTTCAGTGAAGAGCAGCCAAGCACATTTTAGCTAGTTTTACTTGTAAGTGGGGTTGGAAACGCTTTTCAGGCTCAGTACTGGGCTCAAAACATGCAGCCCTGAGGTCTCTCATGATAGCAGGTGGTTAAATAGAAATTCACTGCTCATATGACCCAGTAGGAGCAAACGTATGCCAAAAATGTAAGCAGAATGAGCTTTTCAGTGAATAGCAGCCAGGCACATTTTAGCTAGTTTTACTTGTAAGTGGGGTTGGAAATGCTTTTCAGGCTCAGTACTGGGCTAAAAAGATGCAGCTCTGAGGTCTCTCCTGATAGGAGGTAGTTAAGTAGAACTTCGCTGCTCAGCTGAGCCGGCAGGAGCAAATGTATGCCAAAAATGTAGGCAGAATGAGCTTTTCAGTGAAGAGCAGCCAGGCACATTTTAGCAAGTTTTACTTGTAAGTGGGGTTGGAAACGCTTTTCAGGCTCAGTACAGCGCTCAAAAGATGCAGCCCTGAGGTCTCTCATGATAGCAGGTGGTTAAGTTGAAATTTGCCACTTGGCTGACCCAGCAGGAGCAAACGTATGCCAAAAATGTACATAGAATGAGCTTTTCAGTGAATAGCAGCCAAGCACATTTTAGCTAGTTTTACTTGTAAGTGGGGTTGGAAACGCTTTTCAGGCTCAGTACTGGGCTCAAAAGATGCAGCTCTGAGGTCTCTCCTGATAGGACGTAGTTAAGTAGAACTTCGCTGCTCAGCTGACCCAGCAGGAGCAAATGTATGCCAAAAATGTCAGCAGAATGAGCTTTTCAGTGAATAGCAGCCAGGCACATTTTAGCTAGTTTTACTTGTAAGTGGGGCTGGAAACGCTTTTCAGGCTCAGTACTGGGCTCAAAACATGCAGCCCTGAGGTCTCTCATGATAGCAGGTGGTTAAATAGAAATTCGCTGCTCAGCTGACCCGGCAGGAGCAAACGTATGCCAAAAATGTACGCAGAATGAGCTTTTCAGTGAATAGCAGCCAGGCACATTTTAGCTAGTTTTACTTGTAAGTGGGGTTGGAAATGCTTTTCAGGCTCAGTACTGGGCTCAAAAGATTCAGCCCTGAGGTCTCTCATGATAGCAGGTGGTTAAATAGAAATTTGCTGCTCAGCTGACCCGGTAGGAGTAAATGTATGCCAAAAATGTACGCAGAATGAGCTTTTCAGTGAAGAGCAGCCAGGCACATTTTTGCTAGTTTTACTTGTAAGTGGGGTTGGAAACGCTTTTCAGGCTTAGTACTGGGCTCAAAACATGCAGCCCTGAGGTCTCTCATAATAGTAGGTGGTTAAATAGAAATTCGCTGCTCAGCTCACCCGGCAGGAGAAAAAGTATGCCAAAAATGTACGCAGAATGAGCTTTTCAGTGAAGAGCAGCCAGGCACATTTTAGCTAGTTTTACTTGTAAGTGGGGTTGGAAACGCTTTTCAGGCTCAGTACTGGGCTCAAAACATGCAGCCCTGAGGTCTGCCATGATAGCAGGTGTTTAAATAGAAATTCGCTGCTCAGCTGACCGGTAGGAGCAAATGTATGCCAAACATGTAAGCAGAATGAGCTTTTCAGTGAATAGCAGCCAGGCACATTTTAGCTAGTTTTACTTGTAAGTGGGGTTGGAAATGCTTTTCAGGCTCAGTACTGGGCTCAAAAGATAACATATGTGTCCAGTTTAAGGTTAGATATAGGGATACTATATCTAAGTAAGAGGTGATTACACCAACTTACCCCAGCTGAGTGATCAGCCAGTTGTGTCAAATATGGAGGCCAGGACAGGGGTGGCACAATACATGCTGCAGCCCCTGGTAGGCCTTGGATGCACCTATGCCCTGGGTACCTAGGGTACACTGTTACAGGGGCCAATAAGGTGAACCAGTTCCAATTGTGTATGCACCTAAGGTATATGGAGTCCATTTTAAGGAGAGAGCAATTAGCCTGGGGTAAGTTGGTGTAATCACCTCTTACTTAGATATAGTATCCCTATCTCTAACCTTAAACTGGACACATATGTTCCTATCAGCCACTCCTATGGAAGGCCTCTTCAATCCTGGAGGCAGAGTGCTTGGCAATATGTGAGATGGTGCTCTAGCACGAGCTGAGCCTGTCTGCAGCTGTCGGGAACCACTCCCTAAGCTGTTCCGGGATATTGCCATACCATATACTCTTAAGTGCATTATAATCCTCGCGGTTATATGCTATCTTTGGTTTGGCTTTCTCAAAACATGTCGAGTAAGGTGTCATACGAATTGGAATACTATCCCCTCGAAAGTTCTGTCGACGGGGATAGCATTCCACCCTTCTAGAGGGACACGACATGTGTGTAGCCTTAACCCCGGTTAAAGTTAACCAGAGCCTCAGCATCACAAAATGGATGCTGCCACCACAGACACAAGTCTGACCTCCTGCTGCTGGGAGTCCTTCCAGCGAGGGAGGCTTGACAAAGGGTTTCCTGCCTTGGGAGGTGCGAGCACCACCCCAGACAGGGTTTTGTGTATTGGGTAGGACAGGGCTGAATAGATTCAGACCTGCCCGGGGCACACAAGGTGTCCCTGTGCATAAGCCAGTCAAAACCGGTCCTGGGACTTTCCAGACCCAGGCCTGGCGAGGAGCTGGACAAAGGAAAGGGGGTGTAACTGCCCCCCTTCCTGGTTCCTCCCAGAGGAGGGACCTAGTAGGTGATCCACCCCTCAGATTGGGAATAAGAGTGGGAGCAGTGCCATTGCACAGCAGATCATCCTGAAATCAACTTTAAACAAAGAAGAAGACTGGACTTCGACATTCTGCTGCACAGAAGACTGAAGAGAATCTCCCTTGTGGCCTAGGAGTGGCCACCCTGTGAACACAGGTACCAACCAGTGAATCGACGTCTGCTTTGCTGCCACCTCCCACCGGAGCCTGAGCACAGAGCCTGACAAGACCCAGACTCCCAGACTTCTCACAGCCCGATCCACAGCCCCTGCAAAGAAGGGACCCATGGAGGCACAGAGAGACGTGGGACCCGACTTCTTGGAAGACACTCGAGGAGCTAACAGCGCAGCACCAGAGGCATCCTCAACGTTGTGCTTTGGGGACTGAGAACCCCCATCACAGAGCAGCCCTTGCACCGAAGATCAGTCCCCCAGCATGTCCACGATCTGCGTGGAGCCCTTTTGCATTGTGCCACTTGATGCGCCATCCCGGCCATTAGCCACGTGGTCAGCGGCCATCTTGGCGACTACAACTATGAACTACACTGCGGCTCTGGTTGCTCCAGACTTGCCCTAGCTCCTGTAAAAAGGAGCCCCTACTCAGACCTTGCTGGTCTGAGTAACAAGCCTTTCTTGATTCCTGCGTGGCTTGCAGTAGCCAAGGCCTGTTTGCTACAATTAAGTTGCTGACACCGCCAACAGCAAGAAGTCTGCGTGGGACAGCTCGTGACCAACGCCTGGATGTCCTCGACCCCCGGTGTCCACGTGGCTGCAGAGAGAAGCTACACCTCAACGCCTGTTTGCACCCGACATCGCCTGGTTCCAATCTGGTTCCACGGTAGTCACTGGCTAGTGACATTGAACATTGTCCCCTCTGCTATCAGGTCTTCACATCTTCAGATCCATCCTTGGATCCACCAGAACTCTTCACATCGAGCTGCCTGCAGCATCTTCAGCTCCAAGCACCATCGACCAGCGTGACCAAACCCGACACTACTTCGACCCTATGCACCCGCTTCCTGTGGGTGAGGTAACTCAGCTCCGCCGGTGTTCCTACACTGGTACACACCTCTAGGGCCTGTGTCTCAAGTTTCAGCTTTCTAGGTCACTCAGAAGGTTCCGAACTAACTAACTTTGTACTTTTTACGCACCATAGACTTTGCATTGGTGAGTGCGTGCACTTTAAACACTGCACCCGAGTCCCGCGGGCCTTTCCCGACTTAGTCACTGCTAGTCTCGAATAGCTCCAGCGATTCCCAAGGCCCTAGGCCTGTTTCCTTTCCGATTGGTATCTCTTATACCACTTTCTTAGTATATGGTTTAGGTGGCCCATAGGGCTCATCCATATTGTGCAACTTTTGTGTATTTTAAACTGTCTTGTGTTTAACGCTTGTGCTTCTGTGCTCATAAAGAGTCCAGGGGATACTTTTAGTTAATAAATCAATATATATTTTCAATATATATCTGTGTGGTGTCCTTTCATTTGGTATTCAAGGGGGTTGTGTATGGTAATACAGCTGGCTTCACATGCCTTTCAGAGTTTAGCCTAAGACTGCTTTGTCCACGTTACCACTAGGATAACTGGTCTATAAGGTTGACTTACAACCAATCATCATAAGGGTTGCATGGCATGGTACAAAGTGATCACTAGAATTAGTGAGCATTATATACCAGGCCAACTTCTCACAGGAGGTAGTTAAGTAGAACTTCACTGCTCAGCTGACCCCGCAGGAGCAAATGTATGCCAAAAATGTACGCAGAATGAACTTTTCAGTGAAGAGCAGCCAGGCACATTCTAGAAAGTTTTACTTGTAAGTGGGGTTGGAAACGCTTTTCAGGCTCAGTACTGCGCTCAAAAGATGCAGCCCTGAGGTCTCTCATGATAGCAGGTGGTTAAGTAGAAATTTGGAACTTGGCTGACCCAGCAGGAGCAAACGTATGCCAAAAATGTACACAGAATTAGGTTTTCAGTGAATAGCAGCCAGGCACATTTTAGCTAGTTTTACTTGTAAGTGGGGTTGGAAACGCTTTTAAGGCTCAGTACTGGGCTCAAAACATGCAGCCCTGAGGTCTCTCATGAAAGCAGGTGGTTAAATAGAAATTCGCTGCTCAGCTGACCCGGTAGGAGCAAACGTATGCCAAAAATGTACACAGAATGAGCTTTTCAGTGAATAGCAGCCAGGCACATTTTAGCTAGTTTTACTTGTAAGTGGGGTTGGAAATGCTTTTCAGGATCAGTACTGGGCTCAAAACATGCAGCCCTGAGGTCTCTCATGATAGCAGGTGGTTAAATAGAAATTCGCTGCTCAGCTGACCCGGTAGGAGCAAACGTATGCCAAAAATGTACACAGAATGAGCTTTTCAGTGAAGAGAAGCCAGGCACATTTTAGCTAGTTTTACTTGTAAGTAGGGTTGGAAATGCTTTTCAGCCTCAGTACTGGGCTCAAAACATGCAGCCCTGAGGTCTCTCATGAAAGCAGGTGGTTAAATAGAAATTCGCTGCTCAGCTGACCCGGCAGGAGCAAACGTATGCCAAAAATGTACACAGAATGAGCTTTTCACTGAATAGCAGCCAGGCACATTTTAGCTAGTTTTACTTGTAAGTGGGGTTGGAAACGCTTTTCAGGATCAGTACTGGGCTCAAAACATGCATCCCTGAGGTCTCTCATGATAGCAGGTGGTTAAATAGAAATTCGCTGCTCAGCTGACCCGGCAGGAGCAAACGTATGCTAAAAATGTACTCAGAATGAGCTTTTCAGTGAAGAGAAGCCAGGCACATTTTAGCTAGTTTTACTTGTAAGTGGGGTTGGAAACGCTTTTCAGGCTCAGTACTGGGCTCAAAACATGCAGCCCTGAGGTCTCTCATGAAAGCAGGTGGTTAAATAGAAATTCGCTGCTCAGCTGACCCGGTGGGAGCAAACGTATGCCAAAAATGTACACAGAATGAGCTTTTCAGTGAAAAGCAGCTAGGCACATTTTAGCTAGTTTTACTTGTAAGTGGGGTTGGAAACGCTTTTCAGGATCAGTACTGGGCTCAAAACATGCAGCCCTGAGGTCTCTCATGATAGCAGGTGGTTAAATAGAAATTCGCTGCTCAGCTGACCCGGCAGGAGCAAACGTATGCCAAAAATGTACACAGAATGAGCTTTTCAGTGAATAGCAGCCAGGCACATTTTAGCTAGTTTTACTTGTAAGTGGGGTTGGAAACGCTTTTCAGGATCAGTACTGGGCTCAAAACATGCAGCACTGAGGTCTCTCATGATAGCAGGTGGTTAAATAGAAAATCGCTGCTCAGCTGACCCGGCAGGAGCAAACGTATGCTAAAAATGTACTCAGAATGAGCTTTTCAGTGAAGAGAAGCCAGGCACATTTTAGCTAGTTTTACTTGTAAGTGGGGTTGGAAACGCTTTTCAGGATCAGTACTGGGCTAAAAACAGGCAGCCCTGAGGTCTCTCACATGATAGCAGGTGGTTAAATAGAAATTCGCTGCTCAGCTGACCCGGCAGGAGCAAACGTATGCTAAAAATGTACTCAGAATGAGCTTTTCAGTGAAGAGAAGCCAGGCACATTTTAGCTAGTTTTACTTGTAAGTGGGGTTGGAAACGCTTTTCAGGCTCAGTACTGGGCTCAAAACATGCAGCCCTGAGGTCTCTCATGAAAGCAGGTGGTTAAATAGAAATTCGCTGCTCAGCTGACCCGGTGGGAGCAAACGTATGCCAAAAATGTACACAGAATGAGCTTTTCAGTGAAAAGCAGCTAGGCACATTTTAGCTAGTTTTACTTGTAAGTGGGGTTGGAAACGCTTTTCAGGATCAGTACTGGGCTCAAAACATGCAGCCCTGAGGTCTCTCATGATAGCAGGTGGTTAAATAGAAATTCGCTGCTCAGCTGACCCGGCAGGAGCAAACGTATGCCAAAAATGTACACAGAATGAGCTTTTCAGTGAATAGCAGCCAGGCACATTTTAGCTAGTTTTACTTGTAAGTGGGGTTGGAAACGCTTTTCAGGATCAGTACTGGGCTCAAAACATGCAGCACTGAGGTCTCTCATGATAGCAGGTGGTTAAATAGAAATTCGCTGCTCAGCTGACCCGGCAGGAGCAAACGTATGCTAAAAATTTACTCAGAATGAGCTTTTCAGTGAAGAGAAGCCAGGCACATTTTAGCTAGTTTTACTTGTAAGTGGGGTTGGAAATGCTTTTCAGGCTCAGTACTGGGCTCAAAACATGCAGCCCTGAGGTCTCTCATGAAAGCAGGTGGTTAAATAGAAATTCGCTGCTCAGCTGACCCGGTAGGAGCAAACGTATGCCAAAAATGTACACAGAATGAGCTTTTCAGTGAATAGCAGCCAGGCACATTTTAGCTAGTTTTACTTGTAAGTGGGGTTGGAAATGCTTTTCAGGATCAGTACTGGGCTCAAAACATGCAGCCCTGAGGTCTCTCATGATAGCAGGTGGTTAAATAGAAATTCGCTGCTCAGCTGACCCGGCAGGAGCAAACGTATGCCAAAAATGTACACAGAATGAGCTTTTCAGTGAAGAGCAGCCAGGCACATTTTAGCTAGTTTTACTTGTAAGTGGGGTTGGAAACGCTTTTCAGGATCAGTACTGGGCTCAAAACATGCAGCCCTGAGGTCTCTCATGAAAGCAGGTGGTTAAATAGAAATTCGCTGCTCAGCTGACCCGGTAGGAGCAAACGTATGCCAAAAATGTACACAGAATGAGCTTTTCAGTGAATAGCAGCCAGGCACATTTTAGCTAGTTTTACTTGTAAGTGGGGTTGGAAATGCTTTTCAGGATCAGTACTGGGCTCAAAACATGCAGCCCTGAGGTCTCTCATGATAGCAGGTGGTTAAATAGAAATTCGCTGCTCAGCTGGCCCGGTAGGAGCAAACGTATGCCAAAAATCTACACAGAATGAGCTTTTCAGTGAAGAGAAGCCAGGCACATTTTAGCTAGTTTTACTTGTAAGTGGGGTTGGAAACGCTTTTCAGGATCAGTACTGGGCTCAAAACATGCAGCCCTGAGGTCTCTCATGATAGCAGGTGGTTAAATAGAAATTCGCTGCTCAGCTGACCCGGCAGGAGCAAACGTATGCTAAAAATGTACACAGAATGAGCTTTTCAGTGAATAGCAGCCAGGCACATTTTAGCTAGTTTTACTTGTAAGTGGGGTTGGAAATGCTTTTCAGGATCAGTACTGGGCTCAAAACATGCAGCCCTGAGGTCTCTCATGATAGCAAGTGGTTAAATAGAAATTCGCTGCTCAGCTGACCCGGTAGGAGCAAACGTATGCCAAAAATGTACACAGAATGAGCTTTTCAGTGAAGAGAAGCCAGGCACATTTTAGCTAGTTTTACTTGTAAGTGGGGTTGGAAATGCTTTTCAGCCTCAGTACTGGGCTCAAAACATGCAGCCCTGAGGTCTCTCATGAAAGCAGGTGGTTAAATAGAAATTCGCTGCTCAGCTGACCCGGCAGGAGCAAACGTATGCTAAAAATTTACTCAGGATGAGCTTTTCAGTGAAGAGAAGCTAGGCACATTTTAGCTAGTTTTACTTGTAAGTGGGGTTGGAAATGCTTTTAAGGCTCAGTACTGGGCTCAAAACATGCAGCCCTGAGGTCTCTCATGAAAGCAGGTGGTTAAATAGAAATTCGCTGCTCAGCTGACCCGGTAGGAGCAAACGTATGCCAAAAATGTACACAGAATGAGCTTTTCAGTGAATAGCAGCCAGGCACATTTTAGCTAGTTTTACTTGTAAGTGGGGTTGGAAACGCTTTTCAGGATCAGTACTGGGCTCAAAACATGCAGCCCTGAGGTCTCTCATGATAGCAGGTGGTTAAATAGAAATTCGCTGCTCAGCTGACCCGGCAGGAGCAAACGTATGCCAAAAATGTACACAGAATGAGCTTTTCAGTGAATAGCAGCCAGGCACATTTTAGCTAGTTTTACTTGTAAGTGGGGTTGGAAACGCTTTTCAGGATCAGTACTGGGCTCAAAACATGCAGCACTGAGGTCTCTCATGATAGCAGGTGGTTAAATAGAAATTCGCTGCTCAGCTGACCCGACAGGAGCAAACGTATGCTAAAAATTTACTCAGAATGAGCTTTTCAGTGAAGAGAAGCCAGGCACATTTTAGCTAGTTTTACTTGTAAGTGGGGTTGGAAACGCTTTCCAGGCTCAGTACTGGGCTCAAAACATGCAGCCCTGAGGTCTCTCATGAAAGCAGGTGGTTAAATAGAAATTCGCTGCTCAGCTGACCCGGTGGGAGCAAACGTATGCCAAAAATGTACACAGAATGAGCTTTTCAGTGAAAAGCAGCTAGGCACATTTTAGCTAGTTTTACTTGTAAGTGGGGTTGGAAACGCTTTTCAGGATCAGTACTGGGCTCAAAACATGCAGCCCTGAGGTCTCTCATGATAGCAGGTGGTTAAATAGAAATTCGCTGCTCAGCTGACCCGGCAGGAGCAAACGTATGCTAAAAATGGACACAGAATGAGCTTTTCAGTGAATAGCAGCCAGGCACATTTTAGCTAGTTTTACTTGTAAGTGGGGTTGGAAATGCTTTTCAGGATCAGTACTGGGCTCAAAACATGCAGCCCTGAGGTCTCTCATGATAGCAAGTGGTTAAATAGAAATTCGCTGCTCAGCTGACCCGGTAGGAGCAAACGTATGCCAAAAATGTACACAGAATGAGCTTTTCAGTGAAGAGAAGCCAGGCACATTTTAGCTAGTTTTACTTGTAAGTGGGGTTGGAAATGCTTTTCAGCCTCAGTACTGGGCTCAAAACATGCAGCCCTGAGGTCTCTCATGAAAGCAGGTGGTTAAATAGAAATTCGCTGCTCAGCTGACCCGGCAGGAGCAAACGTATGCTAAAAATTTACTCAGGATGAGCTTTTCAGTGAAGAGAAGCTAGGCACATTTTAGCTAGTTTTACTTGTAAGTGGGGTTGGAAATGCTTTTAAGGCTCAGTACTGGGCTCAAAACATGCAGCCCTGAGGTCTCTCATGAAAGCAGGTGGTTAAATAGAAATTCGCTGCTCAGCTGACCCGGTAGGAGCAAACGTATGCCAAAAATGTACACAGAATGAGCTTTTCAGTGAATAGCAGCCAGGCACATTTTAGCTAGTTTTACTTGTAAGTGGGGTTGGAAATGCTTTTCAGGATCAGTACTGGGCTCAAAACATGCAGCCCTGAGGGCTCTCATGATAGCAGGTGGTTAAATAGAAATTCGCTGCTCAGCTGACCCGGTAGGAGCAAACGTATGCCAAAAATGTACACAGAATGAGCTTTTCAGTGAAGAGAAGCCAGGCACATTTTAGCTAGTTTTACTTGTAAGTAGGGTTGGAAATGCTTTTCAGCCTCAGTACTGGGCTCAAAACATGCAGCCCTGAGGTCTCTCATGAAAGCAGGTGGTTAAATAGAAATTCGCTGCTCAGCTGACCCGGCAGGAGCAAACGTATGCCAAAAATGTACACAGAATGAGCTTTTCACTGAATAGCAGCCAGGCACATTTTAGCTAGTTTTACTTGTAAGTGGGGTTGGAAACGCTTTTCAGGATCAGTACTGGGCTCAAAACATGCAGCCCTGAGGTCTCTCATGAAAGCAGATGGTTAAATAGAAATTCGCTGCTCAGCTGACCCGGTAGGAGCAAACGTATGCCAAAAATGTACACAGAATGAGCTTTTCAGTGAATAGCAGCCAGGCACATTTTAGCTAGTTTTACTTGTAAGTGGGGTTGGAAACGCTTTTCAGGATCAGTACTGGGCTCAAAACATGCAGCCCTGAGGTCTCTCATGATAGCAGGTGGTTAAATAGAAATTCGCTGCTCAGCTGACCCGGCAGGAGCAAACGTATGCTAAAAATGTACTCAGAATGAGCTTTTCAGTGAATAGCAGCCAGGCACATTTTAGCTAGTTTTACTTGTAAGTGGGGTTGGAAACGCTTTTCAGGATCAGTACTGGGCTCAAAACATGCAGCCCTGAGGTCTCTCATGATAGCAGGTGGTTAAATAGAAATTCGCTGCTCAGCTGACCCGGCAGGAGCAAACGTATGCTAAAAATGTACTCAGAATGAGCTTTTCAGTGAATAGCAGCCAGGCACATTTTAGCTAGTTTTACTTGTAAGTGGGGTTGGAAATGCTTTTCAGGATCAGTACTGGGCTCAAAACATGCAGCCCTGAGGTCTCTCATGAAAGCAGATGGTTAAATAGAAATTTGCTGCTCAGCTGACCCGGTAGGAGCAAACGTATGCCAAAAATGTACACAGAATGAGCTTTTCAGTGAATAGCAGCCAGGCACATTTTAGCTAGTTTTACTTGTAAGTGGGGTTGGAAACGCTTTTCAGGATCAGTACTGGGCTCAAAACATGCAGCACTGAGGTCTCTCATGATAGCAGGTGGTTAAATAAATAGAAATTTGCTGCTCAGCTGACCCGGCAGGAGCAAACGTATGCTAAAAATGTACTCAGAATGAGCTTTTCAGTGAATAGCAGCCAGGCACATTTTAGCTAGTTTTACTTGTAAGTGGGGTTGGAAACGCTTTTCAGGATCAATACTGGGCTCAAAACATGCAGCCCTGGGGTCTCTCATGATAGCAGGTGGTTAAATAGAAATTCGCTGCTCAGCTGACCCGGCAGGAGCAAACGTATGCTAAAAATGTACTCAGAATGAGCCTTTCAGTGAAGAGAAGCCAGGCACATTTTAGCTAGTTTTACTTGTAAGTGGGGTTGGAAACGCTTTTCAGGATCAATACTGGGCTCAAAACATGCAGCCCTGAGGTCTCTCATGATAGCAGGTGGTTAAATAGAAATTCGCTGCTCAGCTGACCCGGCAGGAGCAAACGTATGCTAAAAATGTACACAGAATGAACTTTTCAGTGAATAGCAGCCAGGCACATTTTAGCTAGTTTTACTTGTAAGTGGGGTTGGAAACGCTTTTCAGGATCAGTACTGGGCTCAAAACATGCAGCCCTGAGGTCTCTCATGAAAGCAGGTGGTCAAATAGAAATTCGCTGCTCAGCTGACCCGGCAGGAGCAAACGTATGCCAAAAATGTACACAGAATGAGCTTTTCAGTGAATAGCAGCCAGGAACATTTTAGCTAGTTTTACTTGTAAGTGGGGTTGGAAACGCTTTTCAGGATCAGTACTGGGCTCAAAACATGCAGCCCTGAGGTCTCTCATGATAGCAGGTGGTTAAATAGAAATTCACTGCTCAGCTGACCCGGCAGGAGCAAACGTATGCTAAAAATGTACTCAGAATGAGCTTTTCAGTGAAGAGAAGCCAGGCACATTTTAGCTAGTTTTACTTGTAAGTAGGGTTGGAAATGCTTTTCAGCCTCAGTACTGGGCTCAAAACAGCAGCCCTGAGGTCTCTCATGAAAGCAGGTGGTTAAATAGAAATTCGCTGCTCAGCTGACCCGGCAGGAGCAAACGTATGCCAAAAATGTACACAGAATGAGCTTTTCAGTGAATAGCAGCCAGGCACATTTTAGCTAGTTTTACTTGTAAGTGGGGTTGGAAACGCTTTTCAGGATCAGTACTGGGCTCAAAACATGCAGCCCTGAGGTCTCTCATGATAGCAGGTGGTTAAATAGAAATTCGCTGCTCAGCTGACCCGGCAGGAGCAAACGTATGCTAAAAATGTACTCAGAATGAGCTTTTCAGTGAATAGCAGCCAGGCACATTTTAGCTAGTTTTACTTGTAAGTGGGATTGGAAACGCTTTTCAGGATCAATACTGGGCTCAAAACATGCAGCCCTGGGGCCTCTCATGATAGCAGGTTGTTAAATAGAAATTCGCTTCTCAGCTGACCCGGCAGGAGCAAACGTATGCTAAAAATGTACTCAGAATGAGCTTTTCAGTGAATAGCAGCCAGGCACAATTTAGCTAGTTTTACTTGTAAGTGGGGTTGGAAACGCTTTTCAGGATCAGTACTGGGCTCAAAACATGCAGCCCTGAGGTCTCTCATGATAGCAGGTGGTTAAATAGACATTCGCTGCTCAGCTGACCCGGCAGGAGCAAACGTATGCCTAAAAATGTACACAGAATGAGCTTTTCAGTGAATAGCAGCCAGGCACATTTTAGCTAGTTTTACTTGTAAGTGGGGTTGGAAACGCTTTTCAGGATCAGTACTGGGCTCAAAACATGCAGCCCTGAGGTCTCTCATGATAGCAGGTGGTTAAATAGAAATTCGCTGCTCAGCTGACCCGGCAGGAGCAAACGTATGCTAAAAATGTACTCAGAATGAGCTTTTCAGTGAAGAGCAGCCAGGCACATTTTAGCTAGTTTTACTTGTAAGTGGGGTTGGAAATGCTTTTCAGGCTCAGTACTGGGCTCAAAACATGCAGCCCTGAGGTCTCTCATGAAAGCAGATGGTTAAATAGAAATTTGCTGCTCAGCTGACCCGGTAGGAGCAAACGTATGCCAAAAATGTACACAGAATGAGCTTTTCAGTGAATAGCAGCCAGGCACATTTTAGCTAGTTTTAATTGTAAGTGGGGTTGGAAACGCTTTTCAGGATCAGTACTGGGCTCAAAACATGCAGCCCTGAGGTCTCTCATGATAGCAGGTGGTTAATTAGAAATTCACTGCTCAGCTGACCCGGCAGGAGCAAACGTATGCTAAAAATGTACTCAGGATGAGCTTTTCAGTGAAGAGAAGCTAGGCACATTTTAGCTAGTTTTACTTGTAAGTGGGGTTGGAAATGCTTTTCAGGCTCAGTACTGGGCTCAAAACATGCAGCCCTGAGGTCTCTCATGAAAGCAGGTGGTTAAATAGAAATTCGCTGCTCAGCTGACCCGGTAGGAGCAAACGTATGCCAAAAATGTACACAGAATGAGCTTTTCAGTGAATAGCAGCCAGGCTCATTTTAGCTAGTTTTACTTGTAAGTGGGGTTGGAAATGCTTTTCAGGATCAGTACTGGGCTCAAAACATGCAGCCCTAAGGTCTCTCATGATAGCAGGTGGTTAAATAGAAATTCGCTGCTCAGCTGACCCGGTAGGAGCAAACGTATGCCAAAAATGTACACAGAATGAGCTTTTCAGTGAAGAGAAGCCAGACACATTTTAGCTAGTTTTACTTGTAAGTGGGGTTGGAAATGCTTTTCAGGCTCAGTACTGGGCTCAAAACATGCAGCCCTGAGGTCTCCCATGAAAGCAGATGGTTAAATAGAAATTCGCTGCTCAGCTGACCCGGTAGGAGCAAACGTATGCCAAAAATGTACACAGAATGAGCTTTTCAGTGAATAGCAGCCAGGCACATTTTAGCTAGTTTTACTTGTAAGTGGGGTTGGAAACGCTTTTCAGGATCAGTACTGGGCTCAAAACATGCAGCCCTGAGGTCTCTCATGATAGCAGGTGGTTAAATAGAAATTCGCTGCTCAGCTGACCCGGCAGGAGCAAACGTATGCTAAAAATGTACTCAGAATGAGCTTTTCAGTGAATAGCAGCCAGGCACATTTTAGCTAGTTTTACTTGTAAGTGGGGTTGGAAATGCTTTTCAGGATCAGTACTGGGCTCAAAACATGCAGCCCTGAGGTCTCTCATGATAGCAGGTGGTTAAATAGAAATTCGCTGCTCAGCTGACCCGGCAGGAGCAAACGTATGCTAAAAATGTACTCAGAATGAGCTTTTCAGTGAAGAGAAGCTAGGCACATTTTAGCTAGTTTTACTTGTAAGTGGGGTTGGAAATGCTTTTCAGGCTCAGTACTGGGCTCAAAACATGCAGCCCTGAGGTCTCTCATGAAAGCAGGTGGTTAAATAGAAATTCGCTGCTCAGCTGACCCGGTAGGAGCAAACGTATGCCAAAAATGTACACAGAATGAGCTTTTCAGTGAATAGCAGCTAGGCACATTTTAGCTAGTTTTACTTGTAAGTGGGGTTGGAAATGCTTTTCAGGATCAGTACTGGGCTCAAAACATGCAGCCCTGAGGTCTCTATTGATAGCAGGTGGTTAAATAGAAATTCGCTGCTCAGCTGACCCGGTAGGAGCAAACGTCTGCCAAAAATATACACAGAATGAGCTTTTCAGTGAAGAGAAGCCAGGCACATTTTAGCTAGTTTTACTTGTAAGTAGGGTTGGAAATGCTTTTCAGCCTCAGTACTGGGCTCAAAACATGCAGCCCTGAGGTCTCTCATGAAAGCAGGTGGTTAAATAGAAATTTGCTGCTCAGCTGACCCGGCAGGAGCAAACGTATGCCAAAAATGTACACAGAATGAGCTTTTCAGTGAATAGCAGCCAGGCACATTTTAGCTAGTTTTACTTGGAAGTGGGGTTGGAAACGCTTTTCAGGATCAGTACTGGGCTCAAAACATGCAGCCCTGAGGTCTCTCATGATAGCAGGTGGTTAAATAGAAATTCGCTGCTCAGCTGACCCGGCAGGAGCAAATGTATGCTAAAAATGTACTCAGAATGAGCTTTTCAGTGAATAGCAGCCAGGCACATTTTAGCTAGTTTTACTTGTAAGTGGGGTTGGAAACGCTTTTCGGGATCAATACTGGGCTCAAAACATGCAGCCCTGGGGTCTCTCATGATAGCAGGTTGTTAAATAGAAATTCGCTTCTCAGCTGACCCGGCAGGAGCAAACGTATGCTAAAAATGTACTCAGAATGAGCTTTTCAGTGAATAGCAGCCAGGCACATTTTAGCTAGTTTTACTTGTAAGTGGGGTTGGAAACGCTTTTCGGGATCAATACTGGGCTCAAAACATGCAGCCATGGGGTCTCTCATGATAGCAGGTTGTTAAATAGAAATTCGCTTCTCAGCTGACCCGGCAGGAGCAAACGTATGCTAAAAATGTACTCAGAATGAGCTTTTCAGTGAAGAGAAGCCAGGCACATTTTAGCTAGTTTTACTTGTAAGTGGGGTTGGAAATGCTTTTCAGGCTCAGTACTGGGCTCAAAACATGCAGCCCTGAGGTCTCCCATGAAAGCAGATGGTTAAATAGAAATTCGCTGCTCAGCTGACCCGGTAGGAGCAAATGTATGCCAAAAATGTACACAGAATGAGCTTTTCAGTGAATAGCAGCCAGGCACATTTTAGCTAATTTTACTTGTAAGTGGGGTTGGAAACGCTTTTCAGGATCAGTACTGGGCTCAAAACATGCAGCCCTGAGGTCTCTCATGATAGCAGGTGGTTAAATAGAAATTCGCTGCTCAGCTGACCCGGCAGGAGCAAACGTATGCTAAAAATGTACTCAGAATGAGCTTTTCAGTGAATAGCAGCCAGGCACATTTTAGCTAGTTTTACTTGTAAGTGGGGTTGGAAATGCTTTTCAGGATCAGTACTGGGCTCAAAACATGCAGCCCTGAGGTCTCTCATGATAGCAGGTGGTTAAATAGAAATTTGCTGCTCAGCTGACCCGGCAGGAGCAAACGTATGCCAAAAATGTACTCAGAATGAGCTTTTCAGTGAAGAGCAGCCAAGCACATTTTAGCTAGTTTTACTTGTAAGTGGGGTTGGAAATGCTTTTCAGGCTCAGTACTGGGCTCAAAACATGCAGCCCTGAGGTCTCTCATGATAGCAGGTGGTTAAATAGAAATTCGCTGCTCAGCTGACCCGGCAGGAGCAAACGTATGCTAAAAATGTACTCAGAATGAGCTTTTCAGTGAAGAGAAGCTAGGCACATTTTAGCTAGTTTTACTTGTAAGTGGGGTTGGAAATGCTTTTCAGGCTCAGTACTGGGCTCAAAACATGCAGCCCTGAGGTCTCTCATGAAAGCAGGTGGTTAAATAGAAATTCGCTGCTCAGCTGACCCGGTAGGAGCAAACGTATGCCAAAAATGTACACAGAATGAGCTTTTCAGTGAATAGCAGCCAGGCACATTTTAGCTAGTTTTACTTGTAAGTGGGGTTGGAAATGCTTTTCAGGATCAGTACTGGGCTCAAAACATGCAGCCCTGAGGTCTCTCATGATAGCAGGTGGTTAAATAGGAATTCGCTGCTCAGATGACCCGGTAGGAGCAAACGTATGCCAAAAATGTACACAGAATGAGCTTTTCAGTGAATAGCAGCCAGGCACATTTTAGCTAGTTTTACTTGTAAGTGGGGTTGGAAATGCTTTTCAGGATCAGTACTGGGCTCAAAACATGCATCCCTGAGGTCTCTATTGATAGCAGGTGGTTAAATAGAAATTCGCTGCTCAGCTGACCCGGTAGGAGCAAACGTATGCCAAAAATATACACAGAATGAGCTTTTCAGTGAAGAGAAGCCAGGCACATTTTAGCTAGTTTTACTTGTAAGTAGGGTTGGAAATGCTTTTCAGCCTCAGTACTGGGCTCAAAACATGCAGCCCTGAGGTCTCTCATGAAATCAGGTGGTTAAATAGAAATTTGCTGCTCAGCTGACCCGGCAGGAGCAAACGTATGCCAAAAATGTACACAGAATGAGCTTTTCAATGAATAGCAGCCAGGCACATTTTAGCTAGTTTTACTTGGAAGTGGGGTTGGAAACGCTTTTCAGGATCAGTACTGGGCTCAAAACATGCAGCCCTGAGGTCTCTCATGATAGCAGGTGGTTAAATAGAAATTCGCTGCTCAGCTGACCCGGCAGGAGCAAATGTATGCTAAAAATGTACTCAGAATGAGCTTTTCAGTGAATAGCAGCCAGGCACATTTTAGCTAGTTTTACTTGTAAGTGGGATTGGAAACGCTTTTCGGGATCAATACTGGGCTCAAAACATGCAGCCCTGGGGTCTCTCATGATAGCAGGTTGTTAAATAGAAATTCGCTTCTCAGCTGACCCGGCAGGAGCAAACGTATGCTAAAAATGTACTCAGAATGAGCTTTTCAGTGAATAGCAGCCAGGCACATTTTAGCTAGTTTTACTTGTAAGTGGGGTTGGAAACGCTTTTCAGGATCAGTACTGGGCTCAAAACATGCAGCCCTGAGGTCTCTCATGATAGCAGGTGGTTAAATAGAAATTTGCTGCTCAGCTGACCCGGCAGGAGCAAACGTATGCTAAAAATGTACACAGAATGAGCTTTTCAGTGAATAGCAGCCAGGCACATTTTAGCTAGTTTTACTTGTAAGTGGGGTTGGAAACGCTTTTCAGGATCAGTACTGGGCTCAAAACATGCAGCCCTGAGGTCTCTCATGATAGCAGGTGGTTAAATAGAAATTCGCTGCTCAGCTGACCCGGTAGGAGCAAACGTATGCCAAAAATGTACACAGAATGAGCTTTTCAGTGAATAGCAGCCAGGCACATTTTAGCTAGTTTTACTTGTAAGTGGGGTTGGAAACGCTTTTCAGGATCAGTACTGGGCTCAAAACATGCAGCCCTGAGGTCTCTCATGATAGCAGGTGGTTAATTAGAAATTCACTGCTCAGCTGACCCGGCAGGAGCAAACGTATGCTAAAAATGTACTCAGGATGAGCTTTTCAGTGAAGAGAAGCTAGGCACATTTTAGCTAGTTTTACTTGTAAGTGGGGTTGGAAATGCTTTTCAGGCTCAGTACTGGGCTCAAAACATGCAGCCCTGAGGTCTCTCACGAAAGCAGGTGGTTAAATAGAAATTCGCTGCTCAGCTGACCCGGTAGGAGCAAACGTATGCCAAAAATGTACACAGAATGAGCTTTTCAGTGAATAGCAGCCAGGCTCATTTTAGCTAGTTTTACTTGTAAGTGGGGTTGGAAATGCTTTTCAGGATCAGTACTGGGCTCAAAACATGCAGCCCTAAGGTCTCTCATGATAGCAGGTGGTTAAATAGAAATTCGCTGCTCAGCTGACCCGGTAGGAGCAGACGTATGCCAAAAATGTACACAGAATGAGCTTTTCAGTGAAGAGAAGCCAGGCACATTTTAGCTAGTTTTACTTGTAAGTAGGGTTGGAAATGCTTTTCAGCCTCAGTACTGGGCTCAAAACATGCAGCCCTGAGGTCTCTCATGAAAGCAGGTGGTTAAATAGAAATTCGCTGCTCAGCTGACCCGGCAGGAGCAAACGTATGCCAAAATGTACACAGAATGAGCTTTTCAGTGAAGAGAAGCCAGGCACATTTTAGCTAGTTTTACTTGTAAGTGGGGTTGGAAACGCTTTTCAGGATCAGTACTGGGCTCAAAACATGCAGCCCTGAGGTCTCTCATGATAGCAGGTGGTTAAATAGAAATTCGCTGCTCAGCTGACCCGGCAGGAGCAAACGTATGCTAAAAATGTACTCAGAATGAGCTTTTCAGTGAAGAGAAGCCAGGCACATTTTAGCTAGTTTTACTTGTAAGTGGGGTTGGAAATGCTTTTCAGGCTCAGTACTGGGCTCAAAACATGCAGCCCTGAGGTCTCCCATGAAAGCAGATGGTTAAATAGAAATTCGCTGCTCAGCTGACCCGGTAGGAGCAAACGTATGCCAAAAATGTACACAGAATGAGCTTTTCAGTGAATAGCAGCCAGGCACATTTTAGCTAGTTTTACTTGTAAGTGGGGTTGGAAACGCTTTTCAGGATCAGTACTGGGCTCAAAACATGCAGCCCTGAGGTCTCTCATGATAGCAGGTGGTTAAATAGAAATTCGCTGCTCAGCTGACCCGGCAGGAACAAACGTATGCTAAAAATGTACTCAGAATGAGCTTTTCAGTGAATAGCAGCCAGGCACATTTTAGCTAGTTTTACTTGTAAGTGGGGTTGGAAATGCTTTTCAGGATCAGTACTGGGCTCAAAACATGCAGCCCTGAGGTCTCTCATGATAGCAGGTGGTTAAATAGAAATTCGCTGCTCAGCTGACCCGGCAGGAGCAAACGTATGCCAAAAATGTACTCAGAATGAGCTTTTCAGTGAAGAGCAGCCAGGCACATTTTAGCTAGTTTTACTTGTAAGTGGGGTTGGAAATGCTTTTCAGGCTCAGTACTGGGCTCAAAACATGCAGCCCTGAGGTCTCTCATGATAGCAGGTGGTTAAATAGAAATTCGCTGCTCAGCTGACCCGGCAGGAGCAAACGTATGCTAAAAATGTACTCAGAATGAGCTTTTCAGTGAAGAGAAGCTAGGCACATTTTAGCTAGTTTTACTTGTAAGTGGGGTTGGAAATGCTTTTCAGGCTCAGTACTGGGCTCAAAACATGCAGCCCTGAGGTCTCTCATGAAAGCAGGTGGTTAAATAGAAATTCGCTGCTCAGCTGACCCGGTAGGAGCAAACGTATGCCAAAAATGTACACAGAATGAGCTTTTCAGTGAATAGCAGCTAGGCACATTTTAGCTAGTTTTACTTGTAAGTGGGGTTGGAAATGCTTTTCAGGATCAGTACTGGGCTCAAAACATGCAGCCCTGAGGTCTCTATTGATAGCAGGTGGTTAAATAGAAATTCGCTGCTCAGCTGACCCGGTAGGAGCAAACGTCTGCCAAAAATATACACAGAATGAGCTTTTCAGTGAAGAGAAGCCAGGCACATTTTAGCTAGTTTTACTTGTAAGTAGGGTTGGAAATGCTTTTCAGCCTCAGTACTGGGCTCAAAACATGCAGCCCTGAGGTCTCTCATGAAAGCAGGTGGTTAAATAGAAATTTGCTGCTCAGCTGACCCGGCAGGAGCAAACGTATGCCAAAAATGTACACAGAATGAGCTTTTCAGTGAATAGCAGCCAGGCACATTTTAGCTAGTTTTACTTGGAAGTGGGGTTGGAAACGCTTTTCAGGATCAGTACTGGGCTCAAAACATGCAGCCCTGAGGTCTCTCATGATAGCAGGTGGTTAAATAGAAATTCGCTGCTCAGCTGACCCGGCAGGAGCAAATGTATGCTAAAAATGTACTCAGAATGAGCTTTTCAGTGAATAGCAGCCAGGCACATTTTAGCTAGTTTTACTTGTAAGTGGGGTTGGAAACGCTTTTCGGGATCAATACTGGGCTCAAAACATGCAGCCCTGGGGTCTCTCATGATAGCAGGTTGTTAAATAGAAATTCGCTTCTCAGCTGACCCGGCAGGAGCAAACGTATGCTAAAAATGTACTCAGAATGAGCTTTTCAGTGAATAGCAGCCAGGCACATTTTAGCTAGTTTTACTTGTAAGTGGGGTTGGAAACGCTTTTCGGGATCAATACTGGGCTCAAAACATGCAGCCATGGGGTCTCTCATGATAGCAGGTTGTTAAATAGAAATTCGCTTCTCAGCTGACCCGGCAGGAGCAAACGTATGCTAAAAATGTACTCAGAATGAGCTTTTCAGTGAAGAGAAGCCAGGCACATTTTAGCTAGTTTTACTTGTAAGTGGGGTTGGAAATGCTTTTCAGGCTCAGTACTGGGCTCAAAACATGCAGCCCTGAGGTCTCCCATGAAAGCAGATGGTTAAATAGAAATTCGCTGCTCAGCTGACCCGGTAGGAGCAAATGTATGCCAAAAATGTACACAGAATGAGCTTTTCAGTGAATAGCAGCCAGGCACATTTTAGCTAGTTTTACTTGTAAGTGGGGTTGGAAACGCTTTTCAGGATCAGTACTGGGCTCAAAACATGCAGCCCTGAGGTCTCTCATGATAGCAGGTGGTTAAATAGAAATTCGCTGCTCAGCTGACCCGGCAGGAGCAAACGTATGCTAAAAATGTACTCAGAATGAGCTTTTCAGTGACTAGCAGCCAGGCACATTTTAGCTAGTTTTACTTGTAAGTGGGGTTGGAAATGCTTTTCAGGATCAGTACTGGGCTCAAAACATGCAGCCCTGAGGTCTCTCATGATAGCAGGTGGTTAAATAGAAATTTGCTGCTCAGCTGACCCGGCAGGAGCAAACGTATGCCAAAAATGTACTCAGAATGAGCTTTTCAGTGAAGAGCAGCCAGGCACATTTTAGCTAGTTTTACTTGTAAGTGGGGTTGGAAATGCTTTTCAGGCTCAGTACTGGGCTCAAAACATGCAGCCCTGAGGTCTCTCATGATAGCAGGTGGTTAAATAGAAATTCGCTGCTCAGCTGACCCGGCAGGAGCAAACGTATGCTAAAAATGTACTCAGAATGAGCTTTTCAGTGAAGAGAAGCTAGGCACATTTTAGCTAGTTTTACTTGTAAGTGGGGTTGGAAATGCTTTTCAGGCTCAGTACTGGGCTCAAAACATGCAGCCCTGAGGTCTCTCATGAAAGCAGGTCGTTAAATAGAAATTCGCTGCTCAGCTGACCCGGTAGGAGCAAACGTATGCCAAAAATGTACACAGAATGAGCTTTTCAGTGAATAGCAGCCAGGCACATTTTAGCTAGTTTTACTTGTAAGTGGGGTTGGAAATGCTTTTCAGGATCAGTACTGGGCTCAAAACATGCAGCCCTGAGGTCTCTCATGATAGCAGGTGGTTAAATAGAAATTCGCTGCTCAGATGACCCGGTAGGAGCAAACGTATGCCAAAAATGTACACAGAATGAGCTTTTCAGTGAATAGCAGCCAGGCACATTTTAGCTAGTTTTACTTGTAAGTGGGGTTGGAAATGCTTTTCAGGATCAGTACTGGGCTCAAAACATGCATCCCTGAGGTCTCTATTGATAGCAGGTGGTTAAATAGAAATTCGCTGCTCAGCTGACCCGGTAGGAGCAAACGTATGCCAAAAATATACACAGAATGAGCTTTTCAGTGAAGAGAAGCCAGGCACATTTTAGCTAGTTTTACTTGTAAGTAGGGTTGGAAATGCTTTTCAGCCTCAGTACTGGGCTCAAAACATGCAGCCCTGAGGTCTCTCATGAAAGCAGGTGGTTAAATAGAAATTTGCTGCTCAGCTGACCCGGCAGGAGCAAACGTATGCCAAAAATGTACACAGAATGAGCTTTTCAATGAATAGCAGCCAGGCACATTTTAGCTAGTTTTACTTGGAAGTGGGGTTGGAAACGCTTTTCAGGATCAGTACTGGGCTCAAAACATGCAGCCCTGAGGTCTCTCATGATAGCAGGTGGTTAAATAGAAATTCGCTGCTCAGCTGACCCGGCAGGAGCAAATGTATGCTAAAAATGTACTCAGAATGAGCTTTTCAGTGAATAGCAGCCAGGCACATTTTAGCTAGTTTTACTTGTAAGTGGGGTTGGAAACGCTTTTCGGGATCAATACTGGGCTCAAAACATGCAGCCCTGGGGTCTCTCATGATAGCAGGTTGTTAAATAGAAATTCGCTTCTCAGCTGACCCGGCAGGAGCAAACGTATGCTAAAAATGTACTCAGAATGAGCTTTTCAGTGAATAGCAGCCAGGCACATTTTAGCTAGTTTTACTTGTAAGTGGGGTTGGAAACGCTTTTCAGGATCAGTACTGGGCTCAAAACATGCAGCCCTGAGGTCTCTCATGATAGCAGGTGGTTAAATAGAAATTTGCTGCTCAGCTGACCCGGCAGGAGCAAACGTATGCTAAAAATGTACACAGAATGAGCTTTTCAGTGAATAGCAGCCAGGCACATTTTAGCTAGTTTTACTTGTAAGTGGGGTTGGAAACGCTTTTCAGGATCAGTACTGGGCTCAAAACATGCAGCCCTGAGGTCTCTCATGATAGCAGGTGGTTAAATAGAAATTCGCTGCTCAGCTGACCCGGTAGGAGCAAACGTATGCCAAAAATGTACACAGAATGAGCTTTTCAGTGAATAGCAGCCAGGCACATTTTAGCTAGTTTTACTTGTAAGTGGGGTTGGAAACGCTTTTCAGGATCAGTACTGGGCTCAAAACATGCAGCCCTGAGGTCTCTCATGATAGCAGGTGGTTAAATAGAAATTCGCTGCTCAGCTGACCCGGCAGGAGCAAACGTATGCTAAAAATGTACTCAGAATGAGCTTTTCAGTGAATAGCAGCCAGGCACATTTTAGCTAGTTTTACTTGTAAGTGGGGTTGGAAACGCTTTTCAGAATCAATACTGGGCTCAAAACATGCAGCCCTGGGGTCTCTCATGATATCAGGTGGTTAAATAGAAATTCGCTGCTCAGCTGACCCGGCAGGAGCAAACGTATGCTAAAAATGTACTCAGAATGAGCTTTTCAGTGAAGAGAAGCCAGGCACGTTTTAGCTAGTTTTACTTGTAAGTGGGGTTGGAAACGCTTTTCAGGATCAATACTGGGCTCAAAACATGCAGCCCTGAGGTCTCTCATGATAGCAGGTGGTTAAATAGAAATTCGCTGCTCAGCTGACCCGGCAGGAGCAAACGTATGCTAAAAATGTACACAGAATGAGCTTTTCAGTGAATAGCAGCCAGGCACATTTTAGCTAGTTTTACTTGTAAGTGGGGTTGGATACACTTTTCAGGATCAGTACTGGGCTCAAAACATGCAGCCCTGAGGTCTCTCATGAAAGCAGGTGGTTAAATAGAAATTCGCTGCTCAGCTGACCCGGCAGGAGCAAACGTATGCCAAAAATGTACACAGAATGAGCTTTTCAGTGAATAGCAGCCAGGCTCATTTTAGCTAGTTTTACTTGTAAGTGGGGTTGGAAATGCTTTTCAGGATCAGTACTGGGCTCAAAACATGCAGCCCTGAGGTCTCTCATGATAGCAGGTGGTTAAATAGAAATTCGCTGCTCAGCTGACCCGGTAGGAGCAAACGTATGCCAAAAATGTACACAGAATGAGCTTTTCAGTGAAGAGAAGCCAGGCACATTTTAGCTAGTTTTACTTGTAAGTAGGGTTGGAAATGCTTTTCAGCCTCAGTACTGGGCTCAAAACATGCAGCCCTGAGGTCTCTCATGAAAGCAGGTGGTTAAATAGAAATTCGCTGCTCAGCTGACCCGGCAGGAGCAAACGTATGCCAAAATGTACACAGAATGAGCTTTTCAGTGAAGAGAAGCCAGGCACATTTTAGCTAGTTTTACTTGTAAGTGGGGTTGGAAACGCTTTTCAGGATCAGTACTGGGCTCAAAACATGCAGCCCTGAGGTCTCTCATGATAGCAGGTGGTTAAATAGAAATTCGCTGCTCAGCTGACCCGGCAGGAGCAAACGTATGCTAAAAATGTACTCAGAATGAGCTTTTCAGTGAAGAGAAGCCAGGCACATTTTAGCTAGTTTTACTTGTAAGTGGGGTTGGAAATGCTTTTCAGGCTCAGTACTGGGCTCAAAACATGCAGCCCTGAGGTCTCCCATGAAAGCAGATGGTTAAATAGAAATTCGCTGCTCAGCTGACCCGGTAGGAGCAAACGTATGCCAAAAATGTACACAGAATGAGCTTTTCAGTGAATAGCAGCCAGGCACATTTTAGCTAGTTTTACTTGTAAGTGGGGTTGGAAACGCTTTTCAGGATCAGTACTGGGCTCAAAACATGCAGCCCTGAGGTCTCTCATGATAGCAGGTGGTTAAATAGAAATTCGCTGCTCAGCTGACCCGGCAGGAGCAAACGTATGCTAAAAATGTACTCAGAATGAGCTTTTCAGTGAATAGCAGCCAGGCACATTTTAGCTAGTTTTACTTGTAAGTGGGGTTGGAAATGCTTTTCAGGATCAGTACTGGGCTCAAAACACGCAGCCCTGAGGTCTCTCATGATAGCAGGTGGTTAAATAGAAATTCGCTGCTCAGCTGACCCGGCAGGAGCAAACGTATGCCAAAAATGTACTCAGAATGAGCTTTTCAGTGAAGAGCAGCCAGGCACATTTTAGCTAGTTTTACTTGTAAGTGGGGTTGGAAATGCTTTTCAGGCTCAGTACTGGGCTCAAAACATGCAGCCCTGAGGTCTCTCATGATAGCAGGTGGTTAAATAGAAATTCGCTGCTCAGCTGACCCGGCAGGAGCAAACGTATGCTAAAAATGTACTCAGAATGAGCTTTTCAGTGAAGAGAAGCTAGGCACATTTTAGCTAGTTTTACTTGTAAGTGGGGTTGGAAATGCTTTTCAGGCTCAGTACTGGGCTCAAAACATGCAGCCCTGAGGTCTCTCATGAAAGCAGTTGGTTAAATAGAAATTCGCTGCTCAGCTGACCCGGTAGGAGCAAACGTATGCCAAAAATGTACACAGAATGAGCTTTTCAGTGAATAGCAGCCAGGCACATTTTAGCTAGTTTTACTTGTAAGTGGGGTTGGAAATGCTTTTCAGGATCAGTACTGGGCTCAAAACATGCAGCCCTGAGGTCTCTCATGATAGCAGGTGGTTAAATAGAAATTCGCTGCTCAGCTGACCCGGTAGGAGCAAACGTATGCCAAAAATGTACACAGAATGAGCTTTTCAGTGAATAGCAGCCAGGCACATTTTAGCTAGTTTTACTTGTAAGTGGGGTTGGAAATGCTTTTCAGGATCAGTACTGGGCTCAAAACATGCAGCCCTGAGGTCTCTATTGATAGCAGGTGGTTAAATAGAAATTCGCTGCTCAGCTGACCCGGTAGGAGCAAACGTATGCCAAAAATATACACAGAATGAGCTTTTCAGTGAAGAGAAGCCAGGCACATTTTAGCTAGTTTTACTTGGAAGTGGGGTTGGAAACGCTTTTCAGGATCAGTACTGGGCTCAAAACATGCAGCCCTGGGGTCTCTCATGATAGCAGGTTGTTAAATAGAAATTCGCTTCTCAGCTGACCCGGCAGGAGCAAACGTATGCTAAAAATGTACTCAGAATGAGCTTTTCAGTGAAGAGAAGCCAGGCACATTTTAGCTAGTTTTACTTGTAAGTGGGGTTGGAAATGCTTTTCAGGCTCAGTACTGGGCTCAAAACATGCAGCCCTGAGGTCTCCCATGAAAGCAGATGGTTAAATAGAAATTCGCTGCTCAGCTGACCCGGTAGGAGCAAACGTATGCCAAAAATGTACACAGAATGAGCTTTTCAGTGAATAGCAGCCAGGCACATTTTAGCTAGTTTTACTTGTAAGTGGGGTTGGAAACGCTTTTCAGGATCAGTACTGGGCTCAAAACATGCAGCCCTGAGGTCTCTCATGATAGCAGGTGGTTAAATAGAAATTCGCTGCTCAGCTGACCCGGCAGGAGCAAACGTATGCTAAAAATGTACTCAGAATGAGCTTTTCAGTGAATAGCAGCCAGGCACATTTTAGCTAGTTTTACTTGTAAGTGGGGTTGGAAATGCTTTTCAGGATCAGTACTGGGCTCAAAACATGCAGCCCTGAGGTCTCTCATAATAGCAGGTGGTTAAATAGAAATTCGCTGCTCAGCTGACCCGGCAGGAGCAAACGTATGCCAAAAATGTACTCAGAATGAGCTTTTCAGTGAAGAGCAGCCAGGCACATTTTAGCTAGTTTTACTTGTAAGTGGGGTTGGAAATGCTTTTCAGGCTCAGTACTGGGCTCAAAACATGCAGCCCTGAGGTCTCTCATGATAGCAGTAGGCATGGGCGGAAAATCCGTTCCGCTCGCGGATTTTGCGGATTTTCGGGAAATCCGCAATCCGCGAGATTTGCGAATTTCCTGCAAAATCCGCAAATCCGCGAGCAGCGGATTTTGCTCGCACTGCTCGCACTGTTCGCGTGAGTTCGCGCCCCGCGAATAAGTGCGAAATTGCAGAAATACGTTCTAAGCAAAACTGAAAGTAACTACTTACCAGGTTCAAAAGTTCAGGCACATCATTAGTAGCCATTTCCTGTAGTGCTTCCTGAGGGGCCCCTCCAGAGTTCAGTTGCCAGTTGAAACTATTATGTGACCCTGCTCTGAACCTCAGAATAGTTACACATATGCCACAAAGGTCATGAATTACAGCTAAGGGAGACAAGCAGGAGCCAGGCTGGAAGTTAAAATCCATTAATCAGCCCCTAATTCATTATTGTCAGTTGGGGCAGGGCAGGTGTTGTAACTAATTTTGCAACAATGAAAGCACTTAGCAAGTGCAAAAGATCACTAATCAGGGCGCACTAAGGAAGCAGGTGCCAGCTAAAAAAATATTCTGTGACACATTAATCAGCCCCAAATTAATTCAGGTCACTTGAGGCAGGGAAGGTGTGCTTTGCTTTGCCGAAAATAATGTACACTGGACAACCAGAGGGTGTGGTGATGAAACAGAGGGTGGCATGGGTGGGCCAGAGGGTGGCATGAGTAGTCAGAGAGTGGCAGTGGTGACAGAGAGTGGCAGTGATGAAGAAGAGTGTCCCAAACAGGTTGGACACGTAGAAACAACAAGTTCGCAAAACTTGCGACCCGACAGGTAAGTTCGCAAATTGCGAAATTGTAAAAACCCTCGCGAACTGGCAGAAACACGGGCGAACACAAAAAAAAAAAAAAATCCGCAAATTCGCGGGAATTCGCGGATTTTGCGGATTGCGAGTTCGCAAATCCGCAAATTCGCGGATTGCCAATCCGCAAAATCCGCTCATGCCTAGATAGCAGGTGGTTAAATAGAAATTCGCTGCTCAGCTGACCCGGCAGGAGCAAACGTATGCTAAAAATGTACTCAGAATGAGCTTTTCAGTGAAGAGAAGCTAGGCACATTTTAGCTAGTTTTACTTGTAAGTGGGGTTGGAAATGCTTTTCAGGCTCAGTACTGGGCTCAAAACATGCAGCCCTGAGGTCTCTCATGAAAGCAGGTGGTTAAATAGAAATTCGCTGCTCAGCTGACCCGGTAGGAGCAAACGTATGCAAAAAATGTACACAGAATGAGCTTTTCAGTGAATAGCAGCCAGGCACATTTTAGCTAGTTTTACTTGTAAGTGGGGTTGGAAATGCTTTTCAGGATCAGTACTGGGCTCAAAACATGCAGCCCTGAGGTCTCTCATGATAGCAGGTGGTTAAATAGAAATTCGCTGCTCAGCTGACCCGGTAGGAGCAAACGTATGCCAAAAATGTACACAGAATGAGCTTTTCAGTGAATAGCAGCCAGGCACATTTTAGCTAGTTTTACTTGTAAGTGGGGTTGGAAATGCTTTTCAGGATCAGTACTGGGCTCAAAACATGCAGCCCTGAGGTCTCTATTGATAGCAGGTGGTTAAATAGAAATTCGCTGCTCAGCTGACCCGGTAGGAGCAAACGTATGCCAAAAATATACACAGAATGAGCTTTTCAGTGAAGAGAAGCCAGGCACATTTTAGCTAGTTTTACTTGTAAGTAGGGTTGGAAATGCTTTTCAGCCTCAGTACTGGGCTCAAAACATGCAGCCCTGAGGTCTCTCATGAAAGCAGGTGGTTAAATAAAAATTTGCTGCTCAGCTGACCCGGCAGGAGCAAACGTATGCCAAAAATGTACACAGAATGAGCTTTTCAGTGAATAGCAGCCAGGCACATTTTAGCTAGTTTTACTTGGAAGTGGGGTTGGAAACGCTTTTCAGGATCAGTACTGGGCTCAAAACATGCAGCCCTGAGGTCTCTCATGATAGCAGGTGGTTAAATAGAAATTCGCTGCTCAGCTGACCCGGCAGGAGCAAATGTATGCTAAAAATGTACTCAGAATGAGCTTTTCAGTGAATAGCAGCCAGGCACATTTTAGCTAGTTTTACTTGTAAGTGGGGTTGGAAACGCTTTTCGGGATCAATACTGGGCTCAAAACATGCAGCCCTGGGGTCTCTCATGATAGCAGGTTGTTAAATAGAAATTCGCTTCTCAGCTGACCCGGCAGGAGCAAACGTATGCTAAAAATGTACTCAGAATGAGCTTTTCAGTGAATAGCAGCCAGGCACATTTTAGCTAGTTTTACTTGTAAGTGGGGTTGGAAACGCTTTTCAGGATCAGTACTGGGCTCAAAACATGCAGCCCTGAGGTCTCTCATGATAGCAGGTGGTTAAATAGAAATTCGCTGCTCAGCTGACCCGGTAGGAGCAAACGTATGCCAAAAATGTACACAGAATGAGCTTTTCAGTGAATAGCAGCCAGGCACATTTTAGCTAGTTTTACTTGTAAGTGGGGTTGGAAACGCTTTTCAGGATCAGTACTGGGCTCAAAACATGCAGCCCTGAGGTCTCTCATGATAGCAGGTGGTTAAATAGAAATTCGCTGCTCAGCTGACCCGGCAGGAGCAAACGTATGCTAAAAATGTACTCAGAATGAGCTTTTCAGTGAATAGCAGCCAGGCACATTTTAGCTAGTTTTACTTGTAAGTGGGGTTGGAAACGCTTTTCAGAATCAATACTGGGCTCAAAACATGCAGCCCTGGGGTCTCTCATGATATCAGGTGGTTAAATAGAAATTCGCTGCTCAGCTGACCCGGCAGGAGCAAACGTATGCTAAAAATGTACTCAGAATGAGCTTTTCAGTGAAGAGAAGCCAGGCACGTTTTAGCTAGTTTTACTTGTAAGTGGGGTTGGAAACGCTTTTCAGGATCAATACTGGGCTCAAAACATGCAGCCCTGAGGTCTCTCATGATAGCAGGTGGTTAAATAGAAATTCGCTGCTCAGCTGACCCGGCAGGAGCAAACGTATGCTAAAAATGTACACAGAATGAGCTTTTCAGTGAATAGCAGCCAGGCACATTTTAGCTAGTTTTACTTGTAAGTGGGGTTGGATACACTTTTCAGGATCAGTACTGGGCTCAAAACATGCAGCCCTGAGGTCTCTCATGAAAGCAGGTGGTTAAATAGAAATTCGCTGCTCAGCTGACCCGGCAGGAGCAAACGTATGCCAAAAATGTACACAGAATGAGCTTTTCAGTGAATAGCAGCCAGGCACATTTTAGCTAGTTTTACTTGTAAGTGGGGTTGGAAACGCTTTTCAGGATCAGTACTGGGCTCAAAACATGCAGCCCTGAGGTCTCTCATGATAGCAGGTGGTTAAATAGAAATTCCCTGCTCAGCTGACCCGGCAGGAGCAAACGTATGCTAAAAATGTACTCAGAATGAGCTTTTCAGTGAAGAGAAGCCAGGCACATTTTAGCTAGTTTTACTTGTAAGTAGGGTTGGAAATGCTTTTCAGCCTCAGTACTGGGCTCAAAACATGCAGCCCTGAGGTCTCACATGAAAGCAGGTGGTTAAATAGAAATTCGCTGCTCAGCTGACCCGGCAGGAGCAAATGTATGCCAAAAATGTACACAGAATGAGCTTTTCAGTGAATAGCAGCCAGGCACATTTTAGCTAGTTTTACTTGTAAGTGGGGTTGGAAACGCTTTTCAGGATCAGTACTGGGCTCAAAACATGCAGCCCTGAGGTCTCTCATGATAGCAGGTGGTTAAATAGAAGTTCGCTGCTCAGCTGACCCGGCAGGAGCAAACGTATGCTAAAAATGTACTCAGAATGAGCTTTTCAGTGAATAGCAGCCAGGCAGATTTTAGCTAGTTTTACTTGTAAGTGGGGTTGGAAACGCTTTTCAGGATCAGTACTGGGCTCAAAACATGCAGCCCTGAGGTCTCTCATGATAGCAGGTGGTTAATAGAAATTTGCTGCTCAGCTGACCCGGCAGGAGCAAACGTATGCTAAAAATGTACTCAGAATGAGCTTTTCAGTGAATAGCAGCCAGGCACATTTTAGCTAGTTTTACTTGTAAGTGGGGTTGGAAACGCTTTTCAGGATCAATACTGGGCTCAAAACATGCAGCCCTGGGGTCTCTCATGATAGCAGGTGGTTAAATAGAAATTCGCTGCTCAGCTGACCCGGCAGGAGCAAACGTATGCTAAAAATGTACTCAGAATGAGCTTTTCAGTGAAGAGAAGCCAGGCACATTTTAGCTAGTTTTACTTGTAAGTGGGGTTGGAAACGCTTTTCAGGATCAATACTGGGCTCAAAACATGCAGCCCTGAGGTCTCTCATGATAGCAGGTGGTTAAATAGAAATTCGCTGCTCAGCTGACCCAGCAGGAGCAAACGTATGCTAAAAATGTACACAGAATGAGCTTTTCAGTGAATAGCAGCCAGGCACATTTTAGCAAGTTTTACTTGTAAGTGGGGTTGGAAACGCTTTTCAGGCTCAGTACTGGGCTCAAAACATGCAGCCCTGAGGTCTCTCATGAAAGCAGGTGGTTAAATAGAAATTCGCTGCTCAGCTGAACCGGCAGGAGCAAACGTATGCCAAAAATGTACACAGAATGAGCTTTTCAGTGAATAGCAGCCAGGCACATTTTAGCTAGTTTTACTTGTAAGTGGGGTTGGAAACGCTTTTCAGGATCAGTACTGGGCTCAAAACATGCAGCCCTGAGGTCTCTCATGAAAGCAGGTGGTTAAATAGAAATTCGCTGCTCAGCTGACCCGGCAGGAGCAAACGTATGCCAAAAATGTACACAGAATGAGCTTTTCAGTGAAGAGCAGCCAGGCACATTTTAGCTAGTTTTACTTGTAAGTGGGGTTGGAAATGCTTTTCAGGCTCAGTACTGGGCTCAAAACATGCAGCCCTGAGGTCTCTCATAATAGCAGGTGGTTAAATAGAAATTCGCTGCTCAGCTGACCCGGCAGGAGCAAACGTATGCCAAAAATGTACTCAGAATGAGCTTTTCAGTGAAGAGCAGCCAGGCACATTTTAGCTAGTTTTACTTGTAAGTGGGGTTGGAAATGCTTTTCAGGCTCAGTACTGGGCTCAAAACATGCAGCCCTGAGGTCTCTCATGATAGCAGTAGGCATGGGCGGAAAATCCGTTCCGCTCGCGGATTTTGCGGATTTTCGGGAAATCCGCAATCCGCGAGATTTGCGAATTTCCTGCAAAATCCGCAAATCCGCGAGCAGCGGATTTTGCTCGCACTGCTCGCACTGTTCGCGTGAGTTCGCGCCCCGCGAATAAGTGCGAAATTGCAGAAATACGTTCTAAGCAAAACTGAAAGTAACTACTTACCAGGTTCAAAAGTTCAGGCACATCATTAGTAGCCATTTCCTGTAGTGCTTCCTGAGGGGCCCCTCCAGAGTTCAGTTGCCAGTTGAAACTATTATGTGACCCTGCTCTGAACCTCAGAATAGTTACACATATGCCACAAAGGTCATGAATTACAGCTAAGGGAGACAAGCAGGAGCCAGGCTGGAAGTTAAAATCCATTAATCAGCCCCTAATTCATTATTGTCAGTTGGGGCAGGGCAGGTGTTGTAACTAATTTTGCAACAATGAAAGCACTTAGCAAGTGCAAAAGATCACTAATCAGGGCGCACTAAGGAAGCAGGTGCCAGCTAAAAAAATATTCTGTGACACATTAATCAGCCCCAAATTAATTCAGGTCACTTGAGGCAGGGAAGGTGTGCTTTGCTTTGCCGAAAATAATGTACACTGGACAACCAGAGGGTGTGGTGATGAAACAGAGGGTGGCATGGGTGGGCCAGAGGGTGGCATGAGTAGTCAGAGAGTGGCAGTGGTGACAGAGAGTGGCAGTGATGAAGAAGAGTGTCCCAAACAGGTTGGACACGTAGAAACAACAAGTTCGCAAAACTTGCGACCCGACAGGTAAGTTCGCAAATTGCGAAATTGTAAAAACCCTCGCGAACTGGCAGAAACACGGGCGAACACAAAAAAAAAAAAAAATCCGCAAATTCGCGGGAATTCGCGGATTTTGCGGATTGCGAGTTCGCAAATCCGCAAATTCGCGGATTGCCAATCCGCAAAATCCGCTCATGCCTAGATAGCAGGTGGTTAAATAGAAATTCGCTGCTCAGCTGACCCGGCAGGAGCAAACGTATGCTAAAAATGTACTCAGAATGAGCTTTTCAGTGAAGAGAAGCTAGGCACATTTTAGCTAGTTTTACTTGTAAGTGGGGTTGGAAATGCTTTTCAGGCTCAGTACTGGGCTCAAAACATGCAGCCCTGAGGTCTCTCATGAAAGCAGGTGGTTAAATAGAAATTCGCTGCTCAGCTGACCCGGTAGGAGCAAACGTATGCAAAAAATGTACACAGAATGAGCTTTTCAGTGAATAGCAGCCAGGCACATTTTAGCTAGTTTTACTTGTAAGTGGGGTTGGAAATGCTTTTCAGGATCAGTACTGGGCTCAAAACATGCAGCCCTGAGGTCTCTCATGATAGCAGGTGGTTAAATAGAAATTCGCTGCTCAGCTGACCCGGTAGGAGCAAACGTATGCCAAAAATGTACACAGAATGAGCTTTTCAGTGAATAGCAGCCAGGCACATTTTAGCTAGTTTTACTTGTAAGTGGGGTTGGAAATGCTTTTCAGGATCAGTACTGGGCTCAAAACATGCAGCCCTGAGGTCTCTATTGATAGCAGGTGGTTAAATAGAAATTCGCTGCTCAGCTGACCCGGTAGGAGCAAACGTATGCCAAAAATATACACAGAATGAGCTTTTCAGTGAAGAGAAGCCAGGCACATTTTAGCTAGTTTTACTTGTAAGTAGGGTTGGAAATGCTTTTCAGCCTCAGTACTGGGCTCAAAACATGCAGCCCTGAGGTCTCTCATGAAAGCAGGTGGTTAAATAAAAATTTGCTGCTCAGCTGACCCGGCAGGAGCAAACGTATGCCAAAAATGTACACAGAATGAGCTTTTCAGTGAATAGCAGCCAGGCACATTTTAGCTAGTTTTACTTGGAAGTGGGGTTGGAAACGCTTTTCAGGATCAGTACTGGGCTCAAAACATGCAGCCCTGAGGTCTCTCATGATAGCAGGTGGTTAAATAGAAATTCGCTGCTCAGCTGACCCGGCAGGAGCAAATGTATGCTAAAAATGTACTCAGAATGAGCTTTTCAGTGAATAGCAGCCAGGCACATTTTAGCTAGTTTTACTTGTAAGTGGGGTTGGAAACGCTTTTCGGGATCAATACTGGGCTCAAAACATGCAGCCCTGGGGTCTCTCATGATAGCAGGTTGTTAAATAGAAATTCGCTTCTCAGCTGACCCGGCAGGAGCAAACGTATGCTAAAAATGTACTCAGAATGAGCTTTTCAGTGAATAGCAGCCAGGCACATTTTAGCTAGTTTTACTTGTAAGTGGGGTTGGAAACGCTTTTCAGGATCAGTACTGGGCTCAAAACATGCAGCCCTGAGGTCTCTCATGATAGCAGGTGGTTAAATAGAAATTCGCTGCTCAGCTGACCCGGTAGGAGCAAACGTATGCCAAAAATGTACACAGAATGAGCTTTTCAGTGAATAGCAGCCAGGCACATTTTAGCTAGTTTTACTTGTAAGTGGGGTTGGAAACGCTTTTCAGGATCAGTACTGGGCTCAAAACATGCAGCCCTGAGGTCTCTCATGATAGCAGGTGGTTAAATAGAAATTCGCTGCTCAGCTGACCCGGCAGGAGCAAACGTATGCTAAAAATGTACTCAGAATGAGCTTTTCAGTGAATAGCAGCCAGGCACATTTTAGCTAGTTTTACTTGTAAGTGGGGTTGGAAACGCTTTTCAGAATCAATACTGGGCTCAAAACATGCAGCCCTGGGGTCTCTCATGATATCAGGTGGTTAAATAGAAATTCGCTGCTCAGCTGACCCGGCAGGAGCAAACGTATGCTAAAAATGTACTCAGAATGAGCTTTTCAGTGAAGAGAAGCCAGGCACGTTTTAGCTAGTTTTACTTGTAAGTGGGGTTGGAAACGCTTTTCAGGATCAATACTGGGCTCAAAACATGCAGCCCTGAGGTCTCTCATGATAGCAGGTGGTTAAATAGAAATTCGCTGCTCAGCTGACCCGGCAGGAGCAAACGTATGCTAAAAATGTACACAGAATGAGCTTTTCAGTGAATAGCAGCCAGGCACATTTTAGCTAGTTTTACTTGTAAGTGGGGTTGGATACACTTTTCAGGATCAGTACTGGGCTCAAAACATGCAGCCCTGAGGTCTCTCATGAAAGCAGGTGGTTAAATAGAAATTCGCTGCTCAGCTGACCCGGCAGGAGCAAACGTATGCCAAAAATGTACACAGAATGAGCTTTTCAGTGAATAGCAGCCAGGCACATTTTAGCTAGTTTTACTTGTAAGTGGGGTTGGAAACGCTTTTCAGGATCAGTACTGGGCTCAAAACATGCAGCCCTGAGGTCTCTCATGATAGCAGGTGGTTAAATAGAAATTCCCTGCTCAGCTGACCCGGCAGGAGCAAACGTATGCTAAAAATGTACTCAGAATGAGCTTTTCAGTGAAGAGAAGCCAGGCACATTTTAGCTAGTTTTACTTGTAAGTAGGGTTGGAAATGCTTTTCAGCCTCAGTACTGGGCTCAAAACATGCAGCCCTGAGGTCTCACATGAAAGCAGGTGGTTAAATAGAAATTCGCTGCTCAGCTGACCCGGCAGGAGCAAATGTATGCCAAAAATGTACACAGAATGAGCTTTTCAGTGAATAGCAGCCAGGCACATTTTAGCTAGTTTTACTTGTAAGTGGGGTTGGAAACGCTTTTCAGGATCAGTACTGGGCTCAAAACATGCAGCCCTGAGGTCTCTCATGATAGCAGGTGGTTAAATAGAAGTTCGCTGCTCAGCTGACCCGGCAGGAGCAAACGTATGCTAAAAATGTACTCAGAATGAGCTTTTCAGTGAATAGCAGCCAGGCAGATTTTAGCTAGTTTTACTTGTAAGTGGGGTTGGAAACGCTTTTCAGGATCAGTACTGGGCTCAAAACATGCAGCCCTGAGGTCTCTCATGATAGCAGGTGGTTAATAGAAATTTGCTGCTCAGCTGACCCGGCAGGAGCAAACGTATGCTAAAAATGTACTCAGAATGAGCTTTTCAGTGAATAGCAGCCAGGCACATTTTAGCTAGTTTTACTTGTAAGTGGGGTTGGAAACGCTTTTCAGGATCAATACTGGGCTCAAAACATGCAGCCCTGGGGTCTCTCATGATAGCAGGTGGTTAAATAGAAATTCGCTGCTCAGCTGACCCGGCAGGAGCAAACGTATGCTAAAAATGTACTCAGAATGAGCTTTTCAGTGAAGAGAAGCCAGGCACATTTTAGCTAGTTTTACTTGTAAGTGGGGTTGGAAACGCTTTTCAGGATCAATACTGGGCTCAAAACATGCAGCCCTGAGGTCTCTCATGATAGCAGGTGGTTAAATAGAAATTCGCTGCTCAGCTGACCCAGCAGGAGCAAACGTATGCTAAAAATGTACACAGAATGAGCTTTTCAGTGAATAGCAGCCAGGCACATTTTAGCAAGTTTTACTTGTAAGTGGGGTTGGAAACGCTTTTCAGGCTCAGTACTGGGCTCAAAACATGCAGCCCTGAGGTCTCTCATGAAAGCAGGTGGTTAAATAGAAATTCGCTGCTCAGCTGAACCGGCAGGAGCAAACGTATGCCAAAAATGTACACAGAATGAGCTTTTCAGTGAATAGCAGCCAGGCACATTTTAGCTAGTTTTACTTGTAAGTGGGGTTGGAAACGCTTTTCAGGATCAGTACTGGGCTCAAAACATGCAGCCCTGAGGTCTCTCATGAAAGCAGGTGGTTAAATAGAAATTCGCTGCTCAGCTGACCCGGCAGGAGCAAACGTATGCCAAAAATGTACACAGAATGAGCTTTTCAGTGAATAGCAGCCAGGCACATTTTAGCTAGTTTTACTTGTAAGTGGGGTTGGAAACGCTTTTCAGGATCATTACTGGGCTCAAAACATGCAGCCCTGAGGTCTCTCATGATAGCAGGTGGTTAAATAGAAATTCGCTGCTCAGCTGACCCGGCAGGAGCAAACGTATGCTAAAAATGTACTCAGAATGAGCTTTTCAGTGAATAGCAGCCAGGCACATTTTATCTAGTTTTACTTGTAAGTGGGGTTGGAAATGCTTTTCAGGATCAGTACTGGGCTCAAAACATGCAGCCCTGAGGTCTCTCATGATAGCAGGTGGTTAAATAGAAATTCGCTGCTCAGCTGACCCGGCAGGAGCAAACGTATGCTAAAAATGTACTCAGAATGAGCTTTTCAGTGAAGAGAAGCTAGGCACATTTTAGCTAGTTTTACTTGTAAGTGGGGTTGGAAATGCTTTTCAGGATCAGTACTGGGCTCAAAACATGCAGCCCTGAGGTCTCTCATGATAGCAGGTGGTTAAATAGAAATTCGCTGCTCAGCTGACCCGGCAGGAGCAAACGTATGCTAAAAATGTACTCAGAATGAGCTTTTCAGTGAAGAGAAGCTAGGCACATTTTAGCTAGTTTTACTTGTAAGTGGGGTTGGAATTGCTTTTCAGGCTCAGTACTGGGCTCAAAACATGCAGCCCTGAGGTCTCTCATGAAAGCAGGTGGTTAAATAGAAATTCGCTGCTCAGCTGACCCGGTAGGAGCAAATGTATGCCAAAAATGTACACAGAATGATCTTTTCAGTGAATAGCAGCCAGGCACATTTTAGCTAGTTTTACTTGTAAGTGGGGTTGGAAATGCTTTTCAGGATCAGTACTGGGGTCAAAATATGCAGCCCTGAGGTCTCTCATGATAGCAGGTGGTTAAATAGAAATTCGCTGCTCAGCTGACCCGGTAGGAGCAAATGTATGCCAAAAATGTACTCAGAATGAGCTTTTCAGTGAAGAGAAGCCAGGCACATTTTAGCTAGTTTTACTTGTAAGTGGGGTTGGAAACGCTTTTCAGGATCAGTACTGGGCTAAAAACATGCAGCCCTGAGGTCTCTCACATGATAGCAGGTGGTTAAATAGAAATTCGCTGCTCAGCTGACCCGGCAGGAGCAAACGTATGCTAATAATGTACTCAGAATGAGCTTTTCAGTGAGGAGAAGCCAGGCACATTTTAGCTAGTTTTACTTGTAAGTGGGGTTGGAAACGCTTTTCAGGCTCAGTACTGGGCTCAAAACATGCAGCCCTGCGGTCTCTCATGAAAGCAGGTGGTTAAATAGAAATTCGCTGCTCAGCTGACCCGGTGGGAGCAAACGGATGCCAAAAATGTACACAGAATGAGCTTTTCAGTGAAAAGCAGCTAGGCACATTTTAGCTAGTTTTACTTGTAAGTGGGGTTGGAAACGCTTTTCAGGATCAGTACTGGGCTCAAAACATGCAGCCCTGAGGTCTCTCATGATAGCAGGTGGTTAAATAGAAATTCGCTGCTCAGCTGACCCGGCAGGAGCAAACGTATGCCAAAAATGTACACAGAATGAGCTTTTCAGTGAATAGCAGCCAGGCACATTTTAGCTAGTTTTACTTGTAAGTGGGGTTGGAAACGCTTTTCAGGATCAGTACTGGACTCAAAACATGCAGCACTGAGGTCTCTCATGATAGCAGGTGGTTAAATAGAAATTCGCTGCTCAGCTGACCCGGCAGGAGCAAACGTATGCTAAAAATGTGCTCAGAATGAGCTTTTCAGTGAAGAGAAGCCAGGCACAATATAGCTAGTTTTACTTGTAAGTGGGGTTGGAAATGCTTTTCAGGCTCAGTACTGGGCTCAAAACATGCAGCCCTGAGGTCTCTCATGAAAGCAGGTGGTTAAATAGAAATTCGCTGCTCAGCTGACCCAGTAGGAGCAAACGTATGCCAAAAATGTACACAGAATGAGCTTTTCAGTGAATAGCAGCCAGGCACATTTTAGCTAGTTTTACTTGTAATCGGGGTTGGAAATGCTTTTCAGGATCAGTACTGGGCTCAAAACATGCAGCCCTGAGGTCTCTCATGATAGCAGGTGGTTAAATAGAAATTCGCTGCTCAGCTGACCCGGTAGGAGCAAACGTATGCCAAAAATGTACACAGAATGAGCTTTTCAGTGAAGAGAAGCCAGGCACATTTTAGCTAGTTTTACTTGTAAGTAGGGTTGGAAATGCTTTTCAGCCTCAGTACTGGGCTCAAAACATGCAGCCCTGAGGTCTCTCATGAAAGCAGGTGGTTAAATAGAAATTCGCTGCTCAGCTGACCCGGCAGGAGCAAACGTATGCCAAAAATGTACACAGAATGAGCTTTTCAGTGAATAGCAGCCAGGCACATTTTAGCTAGTTGTACTTGTAAGTGGGGTTGGAAACGCTTTTCAGGATCAGTACTGAGCTCAAAACATGCAGCCCTGAGGTCTCTCATGATAGCAGGTGGTTAAATAGAATTTCGCTGCTCAGCTGACCCGGCAGGAGCAAACGTATGCTAAAAATGTACTCAGAATGAGCTTTTCAGTGAAGAGAAGCCAGGCACATTTTAGCTAGTTTTACTTGTAAGTGGGGTTGGAAATGCTTTTCAGGCTCAGTACTGGGCTCAAAACATGCAGCCCTGAGGTCTCTCATGAAAGCAGGTGGTTAAATAGAAATTTGCTGCTCAGCTGACCCGGTAGGAGCAAACGTATGCCAAAAATGTACACAGAATGAGCTTTTCAGTGAATAGCAGCCAGGCACATTTTAGCTAGTTTTACTTGTAAGTGGGGTTGGAAACGCTTTTCAGGATCAATACTGGGCTCAAAACATGCAGCCCTGAGGTCTCTCATGATAGCAGGTGGTTAAATAGAAATTCGCTGCTCAGCTGACCCGGCAGGAGCAAACGTATGCTAAAAATGTACACAGAATGAGCTTTTCAGTGAATAGCAGCCAGGCACATTTTAGCTAGTTTTACTTGTAAGTGGGGTTGGATACGCTTTTCAGGATCAGTACTGGGCTCAAAACATGCAGCCCTGAGGTCTCTCATGAAAGCAGGTGGTTAAATAGAAATTCGCTGCTCAGCTGACCCGGCAGGAGCAAACGTATGCCAAAAATGTACACAGAATGAGCTTTTCAGTGAATAGCAGCCAGGCACATTTTAGCTAGTTTTACTTGTAAGTGGGGTTGGAAACGCTTTTCAGGATCAGTACTGGGCTCAAAACATGCAGCCCTGAGGTCTCTCATGATAGCAGGTGGTTAAATAGAAATTCGCTGCTCAGCTGACCCGGCAGGAGCAAACGTATGCTAAAAATGTACTCAGAATGAGCTTTTCAGTGAATAGCAGCCAGGCACATTTTAGCTAGTTTTACTTGTAAGTGGGGTTGGAAACGCTTTTCAGGATCAGTACTGGGCTCAAAACATGCAGCCCTGAGGTCTCTCATGATAGCAGGTGGTTAATAGAAATTTGCTGCTCAGCTAACCCGGCAGGAGCAAACGTATGCTAAAAATGTACTCAGAAGGAGCTTTTCAGTGAATAGCAGCCAGGCACATTTTAGCTAGTTTTACTTGTAAGTGGGGTTGGAAACGCTTTTCAGGATCAATACTGGGCTCAAAACATGCAGCCCTGGGGTCTCTCATGATAGCAGGTGGTTAAATAGAAATTCGCTGCTCAGCTGACCCGGCCGGAGCAAACGTATGCTAAAAATGTACTCAGAATGAGCTTTTCAGTGAAGAGAAGCCAGGCACATTTTAGCTAGTTTTACTTGTAAGTGGGGTTGGAAACGCTTTTCAGGATCAATACTGGGCTCAAAACATGCAGCCCTGAGGTCTCTCATGATAGCAGGTGGTTAAATAGAAATTCGCTGCTCAGCTGACCCGGCCGGAGCAAACGTATGCTAAAAATGTACACAGAATGAGCTTTTTAGTGAATAGCAGCCAGGCACATTTTAGCTAGTTTTACTTGTAAGTGGGGTTGGAAACGCTTTTCAGGCTCAGTACTGGGCTCAAAACATGCAGCCCTGAGGTCTCTCATGAAAGCAGGTGGTTAAATAGAAATTCGCTGCTCAGCTGAACCGGCAGGAGCAAACGTATGCCAAAAATGTACACAGAATGAGCTTTTCAGTGAATAGCAGCCAGGCACATTTTAGCTAGTTTTACTTGTAAGTGGGGTTGGAAACGCTTTTCAGGATCAGTACTGGGCTCAAAACATGCAGCCCTGAGGTCTCTCATGAAAGCAGGTGGTTAAATAGAAATTCGCTGCTCAGCTGACCCGGCAGGAGCAAACGTATGCCAAAAATGTACACAGAATGAGCTTTTCAGTAAATAGCAGCCAGGCACATTTTAGCTAGTTTTACTTGTAAGTGGGGTTGGAAACGCTTTTCAGGATCAGTACTGGGCTAAAAACATGCAGCCCTGAGGTCTCTCATGATAGCAGGTGGTTAAATAGAAATTCGCTGCTCGGTTGACCCGGCAGGAGCAAACGTATGCTAAAAATGTACTCAGAATGAGCTTTTCAGTGAAGAGAAGCCAGGCACATTTTAGCTAGTTTTACTTGTAAGTGGGGTTGGAAATGCTTTTCAGGCTCAGTACTGGGCTCAAAACAGGCAGCCCTGAGGTCTCTCATGAAAGCAGATGGTTAAATAGAAATTCGCTGCTCAGCTGACCCGGTAGGAGCAAACGTATGCCAAAAATGTACACAGAATGAGCTTTTCAGTGAATAGCAGCCAGGCACATTTTAGCTAGTTTTACTTGTAAGTGGGGTTGAAAACGCTTTTCAGGATCAGTACTGGGCTCAAAACATGCAGCCCTGAGGTCTCTCATGATAGCAGGTGGTTAAATAGAATTTCGCTGCTCAGCTGACCCGGCAGGAGCAAACGTATGCTAAAAATGTACTCAGAATGAGCTTTTCAGTGAAGAGAAGCCAGGCACATTTTAGCTAGTTTTACTTGTAAGTGGGGTTGGAAATGCTTTTCAGGCTCAGTACTGGGCTCAAAACATGCAGCCCTGAGGTCTCTCATGAAAGCAGGTGGTTAAATAGAAATTTGCTGCTCAGCTGACCCGGTAGGAGCAAACGTATGCCAAAAATGTACACAGAATGAGCTTTTCAGTGAATAGCAGCCAGGCACATTTTAGCTAGTTTTACTTGTAAGTGGGGTTGGAAACGCTTTTCAGGATCAATACTGGGCTCAAAACATGCAGCCCTGAGGTCTCTCATGATAGCAGGTGGTTAAATAGAAATTCGCTGCTCAGCTGACCCGGCAGGAGCAAACGTATGCTAAAAATGTACACAGAATGAGCTTTTCAGTGAATAGCAGCCAGGCACATTTTAGCTAGTTTTACTTGTAAGTGGGGTTGGAAACGCTTTTCAGGCTCAGTACTGGGCTCAAAATATGCAGCCCTGAGGTCTCTCATGAAAGCAGGTGGTTAAATAGAAATTCGCTGCTCAGCTGACCCGGCAGGAGCAAACGTATGCTAAAAATGTACTCAGAATGAGCTTTTCAGTGAATAGCAGCCAGGCACATTTTAGCAGCCCTGAGGTCTCTCATGATAGCAGGTGGTTAAATAGAAATTCGCTGCTCAGCTGACCCGGCAGGAGCAAACGTATGCTAAAAATGTACACAGAATGAGCTTTTCAGTGAATAGCAGCCAGGCACATTTTAGCTAGTTTTACTTGTAAGTGGGGTTGGAAACGCTTTTCAGGCTCAGTACTGGGCTCAAAATATGCAGCCCTGAGGTCTCTCATGAAAGCAGGTGGTTAAATAGAAATTCGCTGCTCAGCTGACCCGGCAGGAGCAAACGTATGCTAAAAATGTACTCAGAATGAGCTTTTCAGTGAATAGCAGCCAGGCACATTTTAGCTAGTTTTACTTGAAGTGGGGTTGGAAATGCTTTTCAGGCTCAGTACTGGGCTCAAAACATGCAGCCCTGAGGTCTCTCATGAAAGCAGGTGGTTAAATAGAAATTCGCTGCTCAGCTGACCCGGTAGGAGCAAACGTATGCTAAAAATGTACTCAGAATGAGCTTTTCAGTGAATAGCAGCCAGGCACATTTTAGCTAGTTTTACTTGTAAGTGGGGTTGGAAACGCTTTTCAGGATCAGTACTGGGCTCAAAACATGCAGCCCTAAGGTCTCTCATGATAGCAGGTGGTTAAATAGAAATTCGCTGCTCAGCTGACCCGGCAGGAGCAAACGTATGCCAAAAATGTACTCAGAATGAGCTTTTCAGTGAAGAGAAGCCAGGCACATTTTAGCTAGTTTTACTTGTAAATGGGGTTGGAAATGCTTTTCAGGCTCAGTACTGGGCTCAAAACATGCAGCCCTGAGGTCTCTCATGAAAGCAGGTGGTTAAATAGAAATTCGCTGCTCAGCTGACCCGGCAGGAGCAAACGTATGCCAAAAATGTACTCAGAATGAGCAGAATGAGCTTTTCAGTGAAGAGAAGCCAGGCAATAATATGCCTTTATTCTTGACTTTAACCTGTCTATTGCCTATTGGCTTTGACATATTAGACACATTGGTATGGTTTATGTAGGTATTCTGACAGAGCTAAGGAGCATTTCACCCCTTTCAGGCCTACAGGCCTAGAGCTAGAGGGACTCCATCTTGATGAAGCTGAGAGGCTTTTCAGGGCAAAGGCAAAGTTTATAGTTATAACTGTTGTTCGCCCTAAGCGGACCGGAGAGAACCGGCCAGAGCTGAATCTAATCAGGAATTGTTCCCGGGCTCAGGTCTCTAGACGAAACAAGCAGACTGGTCACTGTGGGAGCGTCTAGCGCAAGGAGCCTGGTGCATGGGATTGGTGGGAGGAAGCTGCTGGCTGGAACTTTCCATGAGGAAACAGCATTCTATATTTGTGAAGTGCAGAGGCGGAGTCAGTCAGTCAAGCAGAGGGTCAGTCCAGCAGAGAGTCGAGCAGTGGAGTGGAGTTGGCAGAGAGAGAGAGAGGGTTCAAGCTGGAGAAGAGCTGAGTTGAATAGTGAGCTGGAACTGAAGGAAGCAGTCAGAAGCAGTTGCTTATCAGGAGGAGGTGTGAATAGCTGGAGTCTGAAGTAATGCCTTTTAGAAGAGATAGAGGAGAGATCGTGGACTAACCTATGGGAGCAGATGGAGTTAATTGGACATTGGCGCAGAGACAGAGTGAATAAGCTAGTGGAATGAACGGTGATCAGAGCGGCAGGAACCATTAAGATTGAAGACGGAAGGTGGAGATAGTTCGTGTGGGGGAGAGGAGTCCAGAGACAGAGTGATCAGCGCAGAGGTGTACCCAAGAGTGCAGGAGAGAGAGAGAGTCTGAGATGAGCCAAGGCACAGACGAGAGAGGAACCCAGATGACAGCTAGAACAAGACTTCACACTAATCAGGTGATATTGTTTTCATCACATTAGCTACACTTACACTTTATGTCTAATCTTTTCCCTTTCAGCGGAGTGTTCCTGTTATGTGTAATCCTTCTCTTTCAAGCGGTGTGTTCTACCTATAGTCTTTGTCAGATTTGTGTAAATGTTTATATTGTTGTAATAAAATAACCCCCAGTTTATAACAAACTGGTGTGTATTTCCTATTCTTGTTCACTGAAGGTAAATATATCTCCTAGGTAGTTGCTACGTGAATGGATGAGTAATCCCAATCAGGTAAGTGGTGATCACATAAAGAGGGAGTGAGTGGACCTTTGATGCCAAGAGCAGGGAGTACACTATATAATCTGGAACTATATTCAAAGTTATTATTGTAGTTTCATCCCGAGTAGACAACTGAGATATTATCCCAATAATTGTTCATAGGAATGTGGTCGTCGTTGATATGCGGCGTTAGTGACAGCACTGGGTGGGAGACCAGTGTTAATACCCACTGGATTGTGGCTTGAGTAAGTGAGAGCGTTAGGAGGTCGAACTAACGTGTAGTTTCGCAGGATTGCGAACAGTTTGGAAAAGGGAGCATTGGGTTCTGCAGGCCCATGTGTAGACACACCGGATTGTGTGTCATATCTGCCTGTAATGGCAGAGTTTTTGGCTTTATTTAGCAGTGATATAGATCATTAGTCTTGCTCGCATCTAGTATAGGTATTCTTAGCCTGTGTTGGCCCTTTTAAGCCCTTTTTTCCAGATCTAGAAGAGGATAGCTGCTTAATATGCCTTTATTCTTGACTTTAACCTGTCTATTGCCTATTGGCTTTGACATATTAGACACATTGGTATGGTTTATGTAGGTATTCTGACAGAGCTAAGGAGCATTTCACCCTTTTCAGGCCTACAGGCCTAGAGCTAGAGGGACTCCATCTTGATGAAGCTGAGAGGCTTTTCAGGGCAAAGGCAAAGTTTATAGTTATAACTGTTGTTCGCCCTAAGCGGACCGGAGAGAACCGGCCAGAGCTGAATCTAATCAGGAATTGTTCCCGGGCTCAGGTCTCTAGACGAAACAAGCAGACTGGTCACTGTGGGAGCGTCTAGCGCAAGGAGCCTGGTGCATGGGATTGGTGGGAGGAAGCTGCTGGCTGGAACTTTCCATGAGGAAACAGCATTCTATATCAGTGAAGTGCAGAGGCGGAGTCAGTCAGTCGAGGAGAGAGTCAAGCAGAGGGTCAGTCCAGCAGAGAGTCGAGCAGTGGAGTGGAGTTGGCAGAGAGAGAGAGAGGGTTCAAGCTGGAGAAGAGCTGAGTTGAATAGTGAGCTGGAACTGAAGGAAGCAGTCAGAAGCAGTTGCTTATCAGGAGGAGGTGTGAATAGCTGGAGTCTGAAGTAATGCCTTTTAGAAGAGATAGAGGAGAGATCGTGGACTAACCTATGGGAGCAGATGGAGTTAATTGGACATTGGCGCAGAGACAGAGTGAATAAGCTAGTGGAATGAACGGTGATCAGAGCGGCAGGAACCATTAAGATTGAAGACGGAAGGTGGAGACAGTTCGTGTGGGGGAGAGAGAGTCTGAGATGGGCCAAGGCACAGACGAGAGAGGAACCCAGATGACAGCTAGAACAAGACTTCACACTAATCAGGTGATATTGTTTTCATCACATTAGCTACACTTACACTTTATGTCTAATCTTTTCCCTTTCAGCGGAGTGTTCCTGTTATGTGTAATCCTTCTCTTTCAAGCGGTGTGTTCTACCTATAGTCTTTGTCAGATTTGTGTAAATGTTTATATTGTTGTAATAAAATAACCCCCAGTTTATAACAAACTGGTGTGTATTTCCTATTCTTGTTCACTGAAGGTAAATATATCTCCTAGGTAGTTGCTACGTGAATGGATGAGTAATCCCAATCAGGTAAGTGGTGATCACATAAAGAGGGAGTGAGTGGACCTTTGATGCCAAGAGCAGGGAGTACACTATATAATCTGGAACTATATTCAAAGTTATTATTGTAGTTTCATCCCGAGTAGACAACTGAGATATTATCCCAATAATGGTTCATAGGAATGTGGTCGTCGTTGATATGCGACGTTAGTGACAGCACTGGGTGGGAGACCAGTGTTAATACCCACTGGATTGTGGCTTGAGTAAGTGAGAGCGTTAGGAGGTCGAACTAACGTGTAGTTTCGCAGGATTGCGAACAGTTTGGAAAAGGGAGCATTGGGTTCTGCAGGCCCGTGTGTAGACGCACCGGATTGTGTGTCATATCTGCCCTAGGGTAGAACGGTCTGGGTCAGGGTGGCCGCGAGACCAACTGATGTGAATAAGTGAGGTGTAGGGTATGGATATCCCTAGTAATCAGTGAGTATTCTTAGTATCCCTATAGATTTAGTGGTGTTTTTAATAATATGAGCTTGTATATTGCGAGTTCCCCATCCTCAGGTAGGTACCAGGTGCCTGGATAGAGGAGTCCTGAGGAGGGAAGGTGAGTACGTTCTGGCTGGGTTGGAGGGGCCCCTGGGGGCTGATCCCACCTACTCAGAAAATCCAGCCATTACATCTGGCGTAGTCGTCATCTTATGAAGCCTGTGTGCCTGGCCATGTGCTTAGATTGTTTCCCATGTGTTGTGTGGGAGTGCCCTGAGCGCCAGACATTACATTTTGGCGTAGTCGGACAGTTTACGAAGCCTGTGTGCCTGGCCATGTGCTTAGATTGTTTCCCATGTGTTGTGTGGGAGTGCCCTGAACGCTGGTTCCATCTGGCGTAATGTTGCAGTTTATGTAGCCTGTTAGACCTATGGGCTTGAACAGTTGCAGCGTGAGGAGATTGCATTACATCATGGCATTTGGCTTATTCAGGGTGGAAGGAATGGTTTTCATTTTGGTGTTTAAACTGTCAGAGTTGAAGGATGGCATTACATGAGGAAGCCAGTTACATCTATGTGATGGTCCAATTGTATAAATGTGTGTAAAAATGCTTTTAAATTGCCCATTAAATTGCTTGCTGCATCTGCTTATGCTGTGCAATGTGAAATGTGTTCATTGTAATATGATCTGTGGAGTTCTTTGAATATAGCTCCTTGTAAATATGACTTGTGAATAGCGCCATATTAATGTGGCTTGTGAGGTGCATGTTCTCATGTTGATCTATTGTGTTCCTTGTGCATTGCGCCTTGGATACATTGTTTGTGAAAAGCTTGTCTTGTAAATATGGCTTGTGAATAGCGCCATATTATTGTGGCTTGTGAGGTGCATGTTCTCATGTTGATCTGCTGTGTTCCTTGTGCATTGCGCCTTGGAAATGTTGTTTGTGAAAGGCTTGTCTTGTAAATATGGCTTGTGAATAGCGCCATGTGGTCATGGCGTGGACAGGGCATGTTATCATTACGTTTGGCAGGAGGGAGCTGGATCTCTCTCGGGTGCTTGGGGATAACGTTTTTGAAAATATGTGTACGTGTCATCTGTAAACGTGAAGAAATGTGATCATGATTTTCCCATGTATCAATGGACGTTGGGAAATGATTCTGCTTGAGCTGCCAAAGGGTTAATATCTTGAGTTGAGATGGCAGTCTTTGTTTTTTACATGCTGTCAACATGCATGGTTATCTGACCTGACTATAAAAGTCAGTGGATTATTTGATGGTTTGATTTTGACTTTTTTTTTGATTCCTTGGTTTGCCTATGTGCTTTGTCAGTTTCTTGACGGAAAGGTAACATCTTGTGTTTTGCAAAGGGTTCTGTTCATTTCACATTCTTTTTGAAATGCGTCTACGAATTTGTGTGGGTTTGCCTTGGAACTGATGTGGTTATAAATCAACCAGTCGGATTACGGAGAAAGCTGTGTTTTTTTTTTATTAAATGAGTGAAATGTTAAAAAGATGGCCCGTTAGAGTGCACGCTACGGAGCTGTTTTCATTAATTATTTCTTTGAGGATTTCCATCTAGACAGGAATGTGCTGGTTGCAATGATCACAGGTTCAGTATAATGAATCTTGCCCGACAGTGCATGATAACATGTGCTTTTAATTAGTGGAAGGCAACCATGTGCCTTTGAAAGAAAAAAGTGTTAAAATGTAACATTATTATTTTCCCAAATGTAAATTAAAATGTATGCTTTTATAAATGTGTCAGCAAAACCTTAAATTAAATACAATGTTGAAATGCATCTGCATTTTATGTTTTCTTTTCAGCAGCTGACAATGGACCATGTTAATTCGTTTTTTCCAAAATGCAGAATGTATAATCTTGTGTGCAAAAGGTATTTGCCCCTTTCTAAATAAGTGCCCATATTTTAGGTGTCTTGCCTTTAGCTGAATTAGTTGGACAAAAGTCTTTTTAAAAAAAAAACTGGAGCTTTTTTAATTGGCAGTACACTGTAATAGAATTGTTTTTTTAAATACTAGCTTCCGTTAGTTAGAAAATAAGGCATGAGAAATTTGTTTTTCGACCTTGGCAGACCAGCTGGTTTGTGCAGACGAGTTTTTTTTCCTTCATTCTGCAAGTTTCGATCACGTCCCTGTTCGTTATGATTGGCTACAATCCAATTTTCTTCCGCGGATGGCTTGTTTATGTAAGGGAGGGGCTGGTTTAGAGAGGCTCATCATATTGCAGTGTTTAAAGTAGCTTCCCACTGTAGCGTGGCTCCTGCTCTGAAGGGAGGGGCTGGCTTGGGGAGGATTAGGGTATGTTAGGCCCTGCTAAATTTTATTAAAAGTTAAATTTTGAATGTTTTTAATTAATTAGGATATTTTCTTTTCAATAATGAAAGGCACCCGGGGTGCTTTTTAAATGGAAAATTTTTATTTTGCAAGAATAATGATACTTGTTCTCTTGTTTCTAGGATTGCTGAAGTTGTGGTTGTGCGTGGGTCCCTCCCCCCTTCCACTTTTTTTTGTTTTAGCTTTTTACTTTCATGTTTTTATTTTAGTTTATTGTTTTTGGATGATGGAACCAGACCAGACCAGACCAGACCAGACCGGGTGATGGATGGCCGCATTGGAGGAAGTGTCCGGATACCGAGGATGCAGGGTGGTGGCCTACACTGAAGACTTTTGGACTAAGTTATTTAATTCCTTGGCCTGCAATTTTTTCTTGACATCACTACGAGCAGGCCCCACTTTAAAAAAAAAAAAAAAAAAAAAAACTAAAACATGTTTTATTTGTAACAGTATTATAAAAGGATTTGATGAATAATCCCTTGGACAAGCAGGCCCCACTTTTAAAGCAAAAAAACATGTCACCTAGTATAGTTTTTCTGTTTTCTTCAAAACAGTTTTTGCCAATGAAGGACTTTTTTGATTGGTGGTGCGCACATGTGTTCCACCGTGTGATTTAAAATGTTTTTTGTTGTTCTAAGCTTGATGTTACACCAGCTATCTTGTAGAAATGGGGTTTTTTTTACTGTTCTTACATTTTCACCTTGATTGATCAAAGGGTGGTTACCTTAAAATTTGGATTGTTCTGGGTGGTGTGTCTTTTAGTATGATTATGTATTAATGTTTGCCCAAACCTTGACACAGTTTATCATGTCTATTTCTCAGATTTCACCAAAATGTTAGCTTAGGTTAACTAAAGTAGGTAGGCCTCATTTAGGCCTATTGTTATTTTCATCCCACAAACAAGCCCCTACACCAATAGTTTCATGAGTCATCATTAGCTTAAGTTGCCTATAGTACGTAGGGCTCATTTAGGCCCTTTCTTGTTTTCTCATTAGGAGTTGAAACACATTTAGTTCTTAAGTTGACAATAGTAGGTAGGCCTCGTTTAGGCTTAAGTTGTCCGAAGTAGGCCCCATTTAGGCCCCTTGCTGTTTTCATTCAACACATAAGTCCCTACATCACTAGATTTCACCAGTTATCATTAGAAGTTGAGGCACATTTAGTTTGAGGATGCTTTGGTTAGTTTCTGTTGTTATCAGATATGTTTCAGCATTCAAGTCAAGGGTGCTTTGATTTGTTTTTAGGTTTGTATTCCCTACAATTGAGTTTCAGGTGGAATTTCCTTGAGTTGTCATTGTTTTTAGGGAGTTTTTTAGGTTTTGATTTGTTGATAGATTGTGTTGATGTTTGTTTATCTAGATGTTATTGTTTATAAGATGTTCGCAAGATAAGGATCTAAGGGTGGATGGCAGAGATATTTAGCAGTGATATAGATCTTAATCTTGCTCACATCTAGGATAGGTATTTTTAGCCTATGTTGGATAGATTATGTTGATGTTTGTTTAGATGGTTGTTGTTGTTTACTGATGCTCGCAAGATAAGGATCTAGGGGTGCAATGTAATGGCAGAGTTTTTGGCTTTATTTAGCAGTGATATAGATCATTAGTCTTGCTCGCATCTAGTATAGGTATTCTTAGCCTGTGTTGGCCCTTTTAAGCCCTTTTTTCCAGATCTAGAAGAGGATAGCTGCTTAATATGCCTTTATTCTTGACTTTAACCTGTCTATTGCCTATTGGCTTTGACATATTAGACACATTGGTATGGTTTATGTAGGTATTCTGACAGAGCTAAGGAGCATTTCACCCTTTTCAGGCCTACAGGCCTAGAGCTAGAGGGACTCCATCTTGATGAAGCTGAGAGGCTTTTCAGGGCAAAGGCAAAGTTTATAGTTATAACTGTTGTTCGCCCTAAGCGGACCGGAGAGAACCGGCCACAGCTGAATCTAATCAGGAATTGTTCCCGGGCTCAGGTCTCTAGACGAAACAAGCAGACTGGTCACTGTGGGAGCGTCTAGCGCAAGGAGCCTGGTGCATGGGATTGGTGGGAGGAAGCTGCTGGCTGGAACTTTCCATGAGGAAACAGCATTCTATATCAGTGAAGTGCAGAGGCGGAGTCAGTCAGTCGAGGAGAGAGTCAAGCAGAGGGTCAGTCCAGCAGAGAGTCGAGCAGTGGAGTGGAGTTGGCAGAGAGAGAGAGAGGGTTCAAGCTGGAGAAGAGCTGAGTTGAATAGTGAGCTGGAACTGAAGGAAGCAGTCAGAAGCAGTTGCTTATCAGGAGGAGGTGTGAATAGCTGGAGTCTGAAGTAATGCCTTTTAGAAGAGATAGAGGAGAGATCGTGGACTAACCTATGGGAGCAGATGGAGTTAATTGGACATTGGCGCAGAGACAGAGTGAATAAGCTAGTGGAATGAACGGTGATCAGAGCGGCAGGAACCATTAAGATTGAAGACGGAAGGTGGAGACAGTTCGTGTGGGGGAGAGAGAGTCTGAGATGGGCCAAGGCACAGACGAGAGAGGAACCCAGATGACAGCTAGAACAAGACTTCACACTAATCAGGTGATATTGTTTTCATCACATTAGCTACACTTACACTTTATGTCTAATCTTTTCCCTTTCAGCGGAGTGTTCCTGTTATGTGTAATCCTTCTCTTTCAAGCGGTGTGTTCTACCTATAGTCTTTGTCAGATTTGTGTAAATGTTTATATTGTTGTAATAAAATAACCCCCAGTTTATAACAAACTGGTGTGTATTTCCTATTCTTGTTCACTGAAGGTAAATATATCTCCTAGGTAGTTGCTACGTGAATGGATGAGTAATCCCAATCAGGTAAGTGGTGATCACATAAAGAGGGAGTGAGTGGACCTTTGATGCCAAGAGCAGGGAGTACACTATATAATCTGGAACTATATTCAAAGTTATTATTGTAGTTTCATCCCGAGTAGACAACTGAGATATTATCCCAATAATGGTTCATAGGAATGTGGTCGTCGTTGATATGCGGCGTTAGTGACAGCACTGGGTGGGAGACCAGTGTTAATACCAACTGGATTGTGGCTTGAGTAAGTGAGAGCGTTAGGAGGTCGAACTAACGTGTAGTTTCGCAGGATTGCGAACAGTTTGGAAAAGGGAGCATTGGGTTCTGCAGGCCCGTGTGTAGACGCACCGGATTGTGTGTCATATCTGCCCTAGGGTAGAACGGTCTGGGTCAGGGTGGCCGCGAGACCAACTGATGTGAATAAGTGTGGTGTAGGGTATGGATATCCCTAGTAATCAGTGAGTATTCTTAGTATCCCTATAGATTTAGTGGTGTTCTTAATAATATGAGCTTGTATATTGCGAGTTTCCCATCCTCAGGTAGGTACCAGGTGCCTGGATAGAGGAGTCCTGAGGAGGGAAGGTGAGTACGTTCTGGCTGGGTTGGAGGGGCCCCTGGGGGCTGATCCCACCTACTCAGAAAATCCAGCCATTACAAGCAGCCAGGCACATTTTAGCTAGTTTTACTTGTAAGTGGGGTTGGAAATGCTTTTCAGGATCAGTACTGGGCTCAAAACATGCAGCCCTGAGGTCTCTCATGATAGCAGGTGGTTAAATAGAAATTCGCTGCTCAGCTGACCCGGCAGGAGCAAGCGTATGCCAAAAATGTACACAGAATGAGCTTTTCAGTGAAGAGCAGCCAGGCACATTTTAGCTAGTTTTACTTGTAAGTGGGGTTGGAAACGCTTTTCAGGATCAGTACTGGGCTCAAAACATGCAGCCCTGAGGTCTCTCATGAAAGCAGGTGGTTAAATAGAAATTCGCTGCTCAGCTGACCCGGTAGGAGCAAACGTATGCCAAAAATGTACACAGAATGAGCTTTTCAGTGAATAGCAGCCAGGCACATTTTAGCTAGTTTTACTTGTAAGTGGGGTTGGAAATGCTTTTCAGGATCAGTACTGGGCTCAAAACATGCAGCCCTGAGGTCTCTCATGATAGCAGGTGGTTAAATAAAAATTCGCTGCTCAGCTGGCCCGGTAGGAGCAAACGTATGCCAAAAATCTACACAGAATGAGCTTTTCAGTGAAGAGAAGCCAGGCACATTTTAGCTAGTTTTACTTGTAAGTGGGGTTGGAAACGCTTTTCAGGATCAGTACTGGGCTCAAAACATGCAGCCCTGAGGTCTCTCATGATAGCAGGTGGTTAAATAGAAATTTGCTGCTCAGCTGACCCGGCAGGAGCAAACGTATGCTAAAAATGTACACAGAATGAGCTTTTCAGTGAATAGCAGCCAGGCACATTTTAGCTAGTTTTACTTAGAGTGGGGTTGGAAATGCTTTTCAGGATCAGTACTGGGCTCAAAACATGCAGCCCTGAGGTCTCTCATGATAGCAGGTGGTTAAATAGAAATTCGCTGCTCAGCTGACCCGGTAGGAGCAAACGTATGCCAAAAATGTACACAGAATGAGCTTTTCAGTGAAGAGAAGCCAGGCACATTTTAGCTAGTTTTACTTGTAAGTGGGGTTGGAAATGCTTTTCAGCCTCAGTACTGGGCTCAAAACATGCAGCCCTGAGGTCTCTCATGAAAGCAGGTGGTTAAATAGAAATTCGCTGCTCAGCTGACCCGGCAGGAGCAAACGTATGCTAAAAATTTACTCAGGATGAGCTTTTCAGTGAAGAGAAGCTAGGCACATTTTAGCTAGTTTTACTTGTAAGTGGGGTTGGAAATGCTTTTAAGGCTCAGTACTGGGCTCAAAACATGCAGACCTGAGGTCTCTCATGAAAGCAGGTGGTTAAATAGAAATTCGCTGCTCAGCTGACCCGGTAGGAGCAAACGTATGCCAAAAATGTACACAGAATGAGCTTTTCAGTGAATAGCAGCCAGGCACATTTTAGCTAGTTTTACTTGTAAGTGGGGTTGGAAATGCTTTTCAGGATCAGTACTGGGCTCAAAACATGCAGCCCTGAGGTCTCTCATGATAGCAGGTGGTTAAATAGAAATTCGCTGCTCAGCTGACCCGGTAGGAGCAAACGTATGCCAAAAATGTACACAGAATGACCTTTTCAGTGAAGAGAAGCCAGGCACATTTTAGCTAGTTTTACTTGTAAGTAGGGTTGGAAATGCTTTTCAGCCTCAGTACTGAGCTCAAAACATGCAGCCCTGAGGTCTCTCATGAAAGCAGGTGGTTAAATAGAAATTCGCTGCTCAGCTGACCCGGCAGGAGCAAACGTATGCCAAAAATGTACACAGAATGAGCTTTTCACTGAATAGCAGCCAGGCACATTTTAGCTAGTTTTACTTGTAAGTGGGGTTGGAAACGCTTTTCAGGATCAGTACTGGGCTCAAAACATGCAGCCCTGAGGTCTCTCATGATAGCAGGTGGTTAAATAGAAATTCGCTGCTCAGCTGACCCGGCAGGAGCAAACGTATGCTAAAAATGTACACAGAATGAGCTTTTCAGTGAAGAGAAGCCAGGCACATTTTAGCTAGTTTTACTTGTAAGTAGGGTTGGAAATGCTTTTCAGCCTCAGTACTGAGCTCAAAACATGCAGCCCTGAGGTCTCTCATGAAAGCAGGTGGTTAAATAGAAATTCGCTGCTCAGCTGACCCGGCAGGAGCAAACGTATGCCAAAAATGTACACAGAATGAGCTTTTCACTGAATAGCAGCCAGGCACATTTTAGCTAGTTTTACTTATAAGTGGGGTTGGAAACGCTTTTCAGGATCAGTACTGGGCTCAAAACATGCAGCCCTGAGGTCTCTCATGATAGCAGGTGGTTAAATAGAAATTCGCTGCTCAGCTGACCCGGCAGGAGCAAACGTATGCTAAAAATGTACACAGAATGAGCTTTTCAGTGAAGAGAAGCCAGGCACATTTTAGCTAGTTTTACTTGTAAGTGGGGTTGGAAACGCTTTTCAGGATCAGTACTGGGCTCAAAACATGCAGCCCTGAGGTCTCTCATGATAGCAGGTGGTTAAATAGAAATTCGCTGCTCAGCTGACCCGGCAGGAGCAAACGTATGCTAAAAATGTACTCAGAATGAGCTTTTCAGTGAAGAGACGCCAGGCACATTTTAGCTAGTTTTACTTGTAAGTGGGGTTGGAAATGCTTTTCAGGCTCAGTACTGGGCTCAAAACATGCAGCCCTGAGGTCTCTCATGAAAGCAGATGGTTAAATAGAAATTCGCTGCTCAGCTGACCCGGTAGGAGCAAACGTATGCCAAAAATGTACACAGAATGAGCTTTTCAGTGAATAGCAGCCAGGCACATTTTAGCTAGTTTTACTTGTAAGTGGGGTTGGAAACGCTTTTCAGGATCAGTACTGGGCTCAAAACATGCAGCCCTGAGGTCTCTCATGATAGCAGGTGGTTAAATAGAAATTCGCTGCTCAGCTGACCCGGCAGGAGCAAACGTATGCTAAAAATGTACTCAGAATGAGCTTTTCAGTGAATAGAAGCCAGGCACATTTTAGCTAGTTTTACTTGTAAGTGGGGTTGGAAATGCTTTTCAGGATCAGTACTGGGCTCAAAACAAGCAGCCCTGAGGTCTCTCATGAAAGCAGATGGTTAAATAGAAATTCGCTGCTCAGCTGACCCGGTAGGAACAAACGTATGCCAAAAATGTACACAGAATGAGCTTTTCAGTGAATAGCAGCCAGGCACATTTTAGATAGTTTTACTTGTAAGTGGGGTTGGAAACGCTTTTCAGGATCAGTACTGGGCTCAAAACATGCAGCACTGAGGTCTCTCATGATAGCAGGTGGTTAAATAAATAGAAATTCGCTGCTCAGCTGACCCGGCAGGAGCAAACGTATGCTAAAAATGTACTCAGAATGAGCTTTTCAGTGAAGAGAAGCCAGGCACATTTTAGCTAGTTTTACTTGTAAGTGGGGTTGGAAATGCTTTTCAGGCTCAGTACTGGGCTCAAAACATGCAGCCCTGAGGTCTCTCATGAAAGCAGGTGGTTAAATAGAAATTCGCTGCTCAGCTGACCCGGCAGGAGCAAACGTATGCCAAAAATGTACACAGAATGAGCTTTTCACTGAATAGCAGCCAGGCACATTTTAGCTAGTTTTACTTGTAAGTGGGGTTGGAAACGCTTTTCAGGATCAGTACTGGGCTCAAAACATGCAGCCCTGAGGTCTCTCATGATAGCAGGTGGTTAAATAGAAATTCGCTGCTCAGCTGACCCGGCAGGAGCAAACGTATGCTAAAAATGTACACAGAATGAGCTTTTCAGTGAAGAGAAGCCAGGCACATTTTAGCTAGTTTTACTTGTAAGTGGGGTTGGAAACGCTTTTCAGGATCAGTACTGGGCTCAAAACATGCAGCCCTGAGGTCTCTCATGATAGCAGGTGGTTAAATAGAAATTCGCTGCTTAGCTGACCCGGTAGGAGCAAACGTATGCCAAAAATGTACACAGAATGAGCTTTTCAGTGAATAGCAGCCAGGCACATTTTAGCTAGTTTTACTTGTAAGTGGGGTTGGAAATGCTTTTCAGGATCAGTACTGGGCTCAAAACATGCAGCCCTGAGGTCTCTCATGATAGCAGGTGGTTAAATAGAAATTCGCTGCTCAGCTGACCCGGCAGGAGCAAACGTATGCCAAAAATGTACACAGAATGAGCTTTTCAGTGAATAGCAGCCAGGCACATTTTAGCTAGTTTTACTTGTAAGTGGGGTTGGAAACGCTTTTCAGGATCAGCACTGGGCTCAAAACATGCAGCCCTGAGGTCTCTCATGATAGCAGGTGGTTAAATAGAAATTCGCTGCTCAGCTGACCCGGTAGGAGCAAACGTATGCCAAAAATGTACACAGAATGAGCTTTTCAGCGAATAGCAGCCAGGCACATTTTATCTAGTTTTACTTGTAAGTGGGGTGAGAAACGCTTTTCAGGATCAGTACTGGGCTCAAAACATGCAGCCCTGAGGTCTCTCATGATAGCAGTTGGTTAAATAGAAATTCGCTGCTCAGCTGACCCGGCAGGAGCAAACGTATGCTAAAAATGTTCTCAGAATGAGCTTTTCAGTGAAGAGAAGCTAGGCACATTTTAGCTAGTTTTACTTGTAAGTGGGGTTGGAAATGCTTTTCAGGCTCAGTACTGGGCTCAAAACATGCAGCCCTGAGGTCGCTCATGAAAGCAGAAGGTTAAATAGAAATTCGCAGCTCAGCTGACCCGGTAGGAGCAAACGTATGCCAAAAATGTACACAGAATGAGCTTTTCAGTGAATAGCAGCCAGGCACATTTTAGCTAGTTTTACTTGTAAGTGGGGTTGGAAATGCTTTTCAGGATCAGTACTGGGCTCAAAACATGCAGCCCTGAGGTCTCTCATGATAGCAGGTGGTTAAATAGAAATTCGCTGCTCAGCTGACCCGGTAGGAGCAAACGTATGCCAAAAATGTACACAGAATGAGCTTTTCAGTGAAGAGAAGCCAGGCACATTTTAGCTAGTTTTACTTGTAAGTGGGGTTGGAAATGGTTTTCAGGATCAGTACTGGGCTCAAAACATGCAGCCCTGAGGTCTCTCATGATAGCAGTTGGTTAAATAGAAATTCGCTGCTCAGCTGACCCGGCAGGAGCAAACGTATGCTAAAAATGTTCTCAGAATGAGCTTTTCAGTGAAGAGAAGCTAGGCACATTTTAGCTAGTTTTACTTGTAAGTGGGGTTGGAAATGCTTTTCAGGCTCAGTACTGGGCTCAAAACATGCAGCCCTGAGGTCGCTCATGAAAGCAGAAGGTTAAATAGAAATTCGCAGCTCAGCTGACCCGGTAGGAGCAAACGTATGCCAAAAATGTACACAGAATGAGCTTTTCAGTGAATAGCAGCCAGGCACATTTTAGCTAGTTTTACTTGTAAGTGGGGTTGGAAATGCTTTTCAGGATCAGTACTGGGCTCAAAACATGCAGCCCTGAGGTCTCTCATGATAGCAGGTGGTTAAATAGAAATTCGCTGCTCAGCTGACCCGGTAGGAGCAAACGTATGCCAAAAATGTACACAGAATGAGCTTTTCAGTGAAGAGAAGCCAGGCACATTTTAGCTAGTTTTACTTGTAAGTGGGGTTGGAAATGGTTTTCAGGATCAGTACTGGGCTCAAAACATGCAGCCCTGAGGTCTCTCATGATAGCAGGTGGTTAAATAGAAATTCGCTGCTCAGCTGACCCGGCAGGAGCAAACGTATGCCAAAAATGTACTCAGAATGAGCTTTTCAGTGAAGAGCAGCCAGGCACATTTTAGCTAGTTTTACTTGTAAGTGGGGTTGGAAATGCTTTTCAGGCTCAGTACTGGGCTCAAAACATGCAGCCCTGAGGTCTCTCATGAAAGCAGATGGTTAAATAGAAATTTGCTGCTCAGCTGACCCGGTAGGAGCAAACATATGCCAAAAATGTACACAGAATGAGCTTTTCAGTGAATAGCAGCCAGGCACATTTTAGCTAGTTTTACTTGTAAGTGGGTTTGGAAATGCTTTTCAGGCTCAGTACTTGGCTCAAAACATGCAGCCCTGAGGTCTCTCATGATAGCAGGTGGTCAAATAGAAATTCGCTGCTCAGCTGACCCGGCAGGAGCACACGTATGCTAAAAATGTACTGAGAATGAGCTTTTCAGTGAAGAGAAGCTAGGCACATTTTAGCTAGTTTTACTTGTAAGTGGGGTTGGAAATGCTTTTCAGGCTCAGTACTGGGCTCAAAACATGCAGCCCTGAGGTCTCTCATGAAAGCAGAAGGTTAAATAGAAATTCGCAGCTCAGCTGACCCGGTAGGAGCAAACGTATGCTAAAAATGTACTCAGAATGAGCTTTTCAGTGAATAGCAGCCAGGCACATTTTAGCTAGTTTTACTTGTAAGTGGGGTTGGAAATGCTTTTCAGGATCAGTACTGGGCTCAAAACATGCAGCCCTGAGGTCTCTCATGAAAGCAGATGGTTAAATAGAAATTCGCTGCTCAGCTGACCCGATAGGAGCAAACGTATGCCAAAAATGTACACAGAATGAGCTTTTCAGTGAATAGCAGCCAGGCACATTTTAGCTAGTTTTACTTGTAAGTGGGGTTGGAAACGCTTTTCAGGATCAGTACTGGGCTCAAAACATGCAGCACTGAGGTCTCTCATGATAGCAGGTGGTTAAATAAATAGAAATTCGCTGCTCAGCTGACCCGGCAGGAGCAAACGTATGCTAAAAATGTACTCAGAATGAGCTTTTCAGTGAAGAGAAGCCAGGCACATTTTAGCTAGTTTTACTTGTAAGTGGGGTTAGAAATGCTTTTCAGGCTCAGTACTGGGCTCAAAACATGCAGCCCTGAGGTCTCTCATGAAAGCAGGTGGTTAAATAGAAATTCGCTGCTCAGCTGACCCGGTAGGAGCAAATGTATGCCAAAAATGTACACAGAATGAGCTTTTCAGTGAATAGCAGCCAGGCACATTTTAGCTAGTTTTACTTGTAAGTGGGGTTGGAAATGCTTTTCAGGATCAGTACTGGGCTCAAAACATGCAGCCCTGAGGTCTCTCATGAAAGCAGGTGGTTAAATAGAAATTTGCTGCTCAGCTGACCCGGTAGGAGCAAACGTATGCCAAAAATGTACACAGAATGAGCTTTTCAGTGAATAGCAGCCAGGCACATTTTAGCTAGTTTTACTTGTAAGTGGGGTTGGAAATGCTTTTTAGGATCAGTACTGGGCTCAAAACATGCAGCCCTGAGGTCTCTCATGATAGCAGGTGGTTAAATAGAAATTGGCTGCTCAGCTGGCCCGGTAAGAGCAAACGTATGCCAAAAATCTACACAGAATGAGCTTTTCAGTGAAGAGAAGCCAGGCACATTTTAGCTAGTTTTACTGGTAAGTGGGGTTGGAAACGCTTTTCAGGATCAGTACTGGGCTCAAAACATGCAGCCCTGAGGTCTCTCATGAAAGCAGATGGTTAAATAGAAATTCGCTGCTCAGCTGACCCGGTAGAAGCAAACGTATGCCAAAAATGTACACAGAATGAGCTTTTCAGTGAATAGCAGCCAGGCACATTTTAGCTAGTTTTACTTGTAAGTGGGGTTGGAAACGCTTTTCAGGATCAGTACTGGGTTCAAAACATGCAGCCCTGAGGTCTCTCATGATAGCGGGTGGTTAAATAGAAATTCGCTGCTCAGCTGACCCGGCAGGAGCAAACGTATGCTAAAAATGTACTCAGAATGAGCTTTTCAGTGAAGAGAAGCTAGGCACATTTTAGCAAGTTTTACTTGTAAGTGGTTTTGTAAATGCTTTTCAGGCTCAGTACTGGGCTCAAAACATGCAGCCCTGAGGTCTCTCATGAAAGCAGGTGGTTAAATAGAAATTCGCTGCTCAGCTGACCCGGTAGGAGCAAACGTATGCCAAAAATGTACACAGAATGAGCTTTTCAGTGAATAGCAGCCAGGCACATTTTAGCTAGTTTTACTTGTAAGTGGGGTTGGAAATGCTTTTCAGGATCAGTACTGGGCTCAAAACATGCAGCCCTGAGGTCTCTCATGATAGCAGGTGGTTAAATAGAAATTCGCTGCTCAGCTGACCCGGCAGGAGCAAACGTATGCCAAAAATGTACACAGAATGAGCTTTTCAGTGAATAGCAGCCAGGCACATTTTAGCTAGTTTTACTTGTAAGTGGGGTTGGAAACGCTTTTCAGGATCAGCACTGGGCTCAAAACATGCATCCCTGAGGTCTCTCATGATAGCAGGTGGTTAAATAGAAATTCGCTGCTCAGCTGACCCGGCAGGAGCAAACGTATGCTAAAAATGTACTCAGAATGAGCTTTTCAGTGAATAGCAGCCAGGCACATTTTAGCTAGTTTTACTTGTAAATGGGGTTGGAAACGCTTTTCAGGATCAGTACTGGGCTCAAAACATGCAGCCCTGAGGTCTCTCATGATAGCAGGTGGTTAAATAGAAATTCGCTGCTCAGCTGACCCGGCAGGAGCAAACGTATGCTAAAAATGTACTCAGAATGAGCTTTTCAGTGAAGAGAAGCTAGGCACATTTTAGCTAGTTTTACTTGTAAGTGGGGTTGGAAATGCTTTTCAGGCTCAGTACTGGGCTCAAAACATGCAGCCCTGAGGTCTCTCATGAAAGCAGGTGGTTAAATAGAAATTCGCTGCTTAGCTGACCCGGTAGGAGCAAACGTATGCCAAAAATGTACACAGAATGAGCTTTTCAGTGAATAGCAGCCAGGCACATTTTAGCTAGTTTTACTTGTAAGTGGGGTTGGAAATGCTTTTCAGGATCAGTACTGGGCTCAAAACATGCAGCCCTGAGGTCTCTCATGATAGCAGGTGGTTAAATAGAAATTCGCTGCTCAGCTGACCCGGCAGGAGCAAACGTATGCCAAAAATGTACACAGAATGAGCTTTTCAGTGAATAGCAGCCAGGCACATTTTAGCTAGTTTTACTTGTAAGTGGGGTTGGAAACGCTTTTCAGGATCAGCACTGGGCTCAAAACATGCAGCCCTGAGGTCTCTCGTGATAGCAGGTGGTTAAATAGAAATTCGCTGCTCAGCTGACCCGGCAGGAGCAAACGTATGCTAAAAATGTACTCAGAATGAGCTTTTCAGTGAATAGCAGCCAGGCACATTTTAGCTAGTTTTACTTGTAAGTGGGGTTGGAAACGCTTTTCAGGATCAGTACTGGGCTCAAAACATGCATCCCTAAGGTCTCTCATGATAGCAGGTGGTTAAATAGAAATTCGCTGCTCAGCTGACCCGGCAGGAGCAAACGTATGCTAAAAATGTACTCAGAATGAGCTTTTCAGTGAAGAGAAGCTAGGCACATTTTAGCTAGTTTTACTTGTAAGTGGGGTTGGAAATGCTTTTCAGGCTCAGTACTGGGCTCAAAACATGCAGCCCTGAGGTCTCTCATGAAAGCAGGTGGTTAAATAGAAATTCGCTGCTTAGCTGACCCGGTAGGAGCAAACGTATGCCAAAAATGTACACAGAATGAGCTTTTCAGTGAATAGCAGCCAGGCACATTTTAGCTAGTTTTACTTGTAAGTGGGGTTGGAAATGCTTTTCAGGATCAGTACTGGGCTCAAAACATGCAGCCCTGAGGTCTCTCATGATAGCAGGTGGTTAAATAGAAATTCGCTGCTCAGCTGACCCGGCAGGAGCAAACGTATGCCAAAAATGTACACAGAATGAGCTTTTCAGTGAATAGCAGCCAGGCACATTTTAGCTAGTTTTACTTGTAAGTGGGGTTGGAAACGCTTTTCAGGATCAGCACTGGGCTCAAAACATGCAGCCCTGAGGTCTCTCATGATAGCAGGTGGTTAAATAGAAATTCGCTGCTCAGCTGACCCGGTAGGAGCAAACGTATGCCAAAAATGTACACAGAATGAGCTTTTCAGTGAATAGCAGCCAGGCACATTTTATCTAGTTTTACTTGTAAGTGGGGTGAGAAACGCTTTTCAGGATCAGTACTGGGCTCAAAACATGCAGCCCTGAGGTCTCTCATGATAGCAGTTGGTTAAATAGAAATTCGCTGCTCAGCTGACCCGGCAGGAGCAAACGTATGCTAAAAATGTTCTCAGAATGAGCTTTTCAGTGAAGAGAAGCTAGGCACATTTTAGCTAGTTTTACTTGTAAGTGGGGTTGGAAATGCTTTTCAGGCTCAGTACTGGGCTCAAAACATGCAGCCCTGAGGTCGCTCATGAAAGCAGAAGGTTAAATAGAAATTCGCAGCTCAGCTGACCCGGTAGGAGCAAACGTATGCCAAAAATGTACACAGAATGAGCTTTTCAGTGAATAGCAGCCAGGCACATTTTAGCTAGTTTTACTTGTAAGTGGGGTTGGAAATGCTTTTCAGGATCAGTACTGGGCTCAAAACATGCAGCCCTGAGGTCTCTCATGATAGCAGGTGGTTAAATAGAAATTCGCTGCTCAGCTGACCCGGTAGGAGCAAACGTATGCCAAAAATGTACACAGAATGAGCTTTTCAGTGAAGAGAAGCCAGGCACATTTTAGCTAGTTTTACTTGTAAGTGGGGTTGGAAATGGTTTTCAGGATCAGTACTGGGCTCAAAACATGCAGCCCTGAGGTCTCTCATGATAGCAGGTGGTTAAATAGAAATTCGCTGCTCAGCTGACCCGGCAGGAGCAAACGTATGCTAAAAATGTTCTCAGAATGAGCTTTTCAGTGAAGAGAAGCTAGGCACATTTTAGCTAGTTTTACTTGTAAGTGGGGTTGGAAATGCTTTTCAGGCTCAGTACTGGGCTCAAAACATGCAGCCCTGAGGTCGCTCATGAAAGCAGAAGGTTAAATAGAAATTCGCAGCTCAGCTGACCCGGTAGGAGCAAACGTATGCCAAAAATGTACACAGAATGAGCTTTTCAGTGAATAGCAGCCAGGCACATTTTAGCTAGTTTTACTTGTAAGTGGGGTTGGAAATGCTTTTCAGGATCAGTACTGGGCTCAAAACATGCAGCCCTGAGGTCTCTCATGATAGCAGGTGGTTAAATAGAAATTCGCTGCTCAGCTGACCCGGTAGGAGCAAACGTATGCCAAAAATGTACACAGAATGAGCTTTTCAGTGAAGAGAAGCCAGGCACATTTTAGCTAGTTTTACTTGTAAGTGGGGTTGGAAATGGTTTTCAGGATCAGTACTGGGCTCAAAACATGCAGCCCTGAGGTCTCTCATGATAGCAGGTGGTTAAATAGAAATTCGCTGCTCAGCTGACCCGGCAGGAGCAAACGTATGCCAAAAATGTACTCAGAATGAGCTTTTCAGTGAAGAGCAGCCAGGCACATTTTAGCTAGTTTTACTTGTAAGTGGGGTTGGAAATGCTTTTCAGGCTCAGTACTGGGCTCAAAACATGCAGCCCTGAGGTCTCTCATGAAAGCAGATGGTTAAATAGAAATTTGCTGCTCAGCTGACCCGGTAGGAGCAAACGTATGCCAAAAATGTACACAGAATGAGCTTTTCAGTGAATAGCAGCCAGGCACATTTTAGCTAGTTTTACTTGTAAGTGGGGTTGGAAATGCTTTTCAGGCTCAGTACTGGGCTCAAAACATGCAGCCCTGAGGTCTCTCATGATAGCAGGTGGTCAAATAGAAATTCGCTGCTCAGCTGACCCGGCAGGAGCACACGTATGCTAAAAATGTACTGAGAATGAGCTTTTCAGTGAAGAGAAGCTAGGCACATTTTAGCTAGTTTTACTTGTAAGTGGGGTTGGAAATGCTTTTCAGGCTCAGTACTGGGCTCAAAACATGCAGCCCTGAGGTCTCTCATGAAAGCAGAAGGTTAAATAGAAATTCGCAGCTCAGCTGACCCGGTAGGAGCAAACGTATGCTAAAAATGTACTCAGAATGAGCTTTTCAGTGAATAGCAGCCAGGCACATTTTAGCTAGTTTTACTTGTAAGTGGGGTTGGAAATGCTTTTCAGGATCAGTACTGGGCTCAAAACATGCAGCCCTGAGGTCTCTCATGAAAGCAGATGGTTAAATAGAAATTCGCTGCTCAGCTGACCCGGTAGGAGCAAACGTATGCCAAAAATGTACACAGAATGAGCTTTTCAGTGAATAGCAGCCAGGCACATTTTAGCTAGTTTTACTTGTAAGTGGGGTTGGAAACGCTTTTCAGGATCAGTACTGGGCTCAAAACATGCAGCACTGAGGTCTCTCATGATAGCAGGTGGTTAAATAAATAGAAATTCGCTGCTCAGCTGACCCGGCAGGAGCAAACGTATGCTAAAAATGTACTCAGAATGAGCTTTTCAGTGAAGAGAAGCCAGGCACATTTTAGCTAGTTTTACTTGTAAGTGGGGTTAGAAATGCTTTTCAGGCTCAGTACTGGGCTCAAAACATGCAGCCCTGAGGTCTCTCATGAAAGCAGGTGGTTAAATAGAAATTCGCTGCTCAGCTGACCCGGTAGGAGCAAATGTATGCCAAAAATGTACACAGAATGAGCTTTTCAGTGAATAGCAGCCAGGCACATTTTAGCTAGTTTTACTTGTAAGTGGGGTTGGAAATGCTTTTCAGGATCAGTACTGGGCTCAAAACATGCAGCCCTGAGGTCTCTCATGAAAGCAGGTGGTTAAATAGAAATTTGCTGCTCAGCTGACCCGGTAGGAGCAAACGTATGCCAAAAATGTACACAGAATGAGCTTTTCAGTGAATAGCAGCCAGGCACATTTTAGCTAGTTTTACTTGTAAGTGGGGTTGGAAATGCTTTTTAGGATCAGTACTGGGCTCAAAACATGCAGCCCTGAGGTCTCTCATGATAGCAGGTGGTTAAATAGAAATTGGCTGCTCAGCTGGCCCGGTAAGAGCAAACGTATGCCAAAAATCTACACAGAATGAGCTTTTCAGTGAAGAGAAGCCAGGCACATTTTAGCTAGTTTTACTTGTAAGTGGGGTTGGAAACGCTTTTCAGGATCAGTACTGGGCTCAAAACATGCAGCCCTGAGGTCTCTCATGAAAGCAGATGGTTAAATAGAAATTCGCTGCTCAGCTGACCCGGTAGAAGCAAACGTATGCCAAAAATGTACACAGAATGAGCTTTTCAGTGAATAGCAGCCAGGCACATTTTAGCTAGTTTTACTTGTAAGTGGGGTTGGAAATGCTTTTCAGGATCAGTACTGGGTTCAAAACATGCAGCCCTGAGGTCTCTCATGATAGCAGGTGGTTAAATAGAAATTCGCTGCTCAGCTGACCCGGCAGGAGCAAACGTATGCTAAAAATGTACTCAGAATGAGCTTTTCAGTGAAGAGAAGCTAGGCACATTTTAGCAAGTTTTACTTGTAAGTGGTTTTGGAAATGCTTTTCAGGCTCAGTACTGGGCTCAAAACATGCAGCCCTGAGGTCTCTCATGAAAGCAGGTGGTTAAATAGAAATTCGCTGCTCAGCTGACCCGGTAGGAGCAAACGTATGCCAAAAATGTACACAGAATGAGCTTTTCAGTGAATAGCAGCCAGGCACATTTTAGCTAGTTTTACTTGTAAGTGGGGTTGGAAATGCTTTTCAGGATCAGTACTGGGCTCAAAACATGCAGCCCTGAGGTCTCTCATGATAGCAGGTGGTTAAATAGAAATTCGCTGCTCAGCTGACCCGGCAGGAGCAAACGTATGCCAAAAATGTACACAGAATGAGCTTTTCAGTGAATAGCAGCCAGGCACATTTTAGCTAGTTTTACTTGTAAGTGGGGTTGGAAACGCTTTTCAGGATCAGCACTGGGCTCAAAACATGCAGCCCTGAGGTCTCTCATGATAGCAGGTGGTTAAATAGAAATTCGCTGCTCAGCTGACCCGGCAGGAGCAAACGTATGCTAAAAATGTACTCAGAATGAGCTTTTCAGTGAATAGCAGCCAGGCACATTTTAGCTAGTTTTACTTGTAAATGGGGTTGGAAACGCTTTTCAGGATCAGTACTGGGCTCAAAACATGCAGCCCTGAGGTCTCTCATGATAGCAGGTGGTTAAATAGAAATTCGCTGCTCAGCTGACCCGGCAGGAGCAAACGTATGCTAAAAAGTACTCAGAATGAGCTTTTGAGTGAAGAGAAGCTAGGCACATTTTAGCTAGTTTTACTTGTAAGTGGGGTTGGAAATGCTTTTCAGGCTCAGTACTGGGCTCAAAACATGCAGCCCTGAGGTCTCTCATGAAAGCAGGTGGTTAAATAGAAATTCGCTGCTTAGCTGACCCGGTAGGAGCAAACGTATGCCAAAAATGTACACAGAATGAGCTTTTCAGTGAATAGCAGCCAGGCACATTTTAGCTAGTTTTACTTGTAAGTGGGGTTGGAAATGCTTTTCAGGATCAGTACTGGGCTCAAAACATGCAGCCCTGAGGTCTCTCATGATAGCAGGTGGTTAAATAGAAATTCGCTGCTCAGCTGACCCGGCAGGAGCAAACGTATGCCAAAAATGTACACAGAATGAGCTTTTCAGTGAATAGCAGCCAGGCACATTTTAGCTAGTTTTACTTGTAAGTGGGGTTGGAAACGCTTTTCAGGATCAGCACTGGGCTCAAAACATGCAGCCCTGAGGTCTCTCATGATAGCAGGTGGTTAAATAGAAATTCGCTGCTCAGCTGACCCGGCAGGAGCAAACGTATGCTAAAAATGTACTCAGAATGAGCTTTTCAGTGAATAGCAGCCAGGCACATTTTAGCTAGTTTTACTTGTAAGTGGGGTTGGAAACACTTTTCAGGATCAGTACTGGGCTCAAAACATGCAGCCCTAAGGTCTCTCATGATAGCAGGTGGTTAAATAGAAATTCGCTGCTCAGCTGACCCGGCAGGAGCAAACCTATGCTAAAAATGTACTCAGAATGAGCTTTTCAGTGAAGAGAAGCTAGGCACATTTTAGCTAGTTTTACTTGTAAGTGGGGTTGGAAATGCTTTTCAGGCTCAGTACTGGCCTCAAAACATGCAGCCCTGAGGTCTCTCATGAAAGCAGGTGGTTAAATAGAAATTCGCTGCTTAGCTGACCCGGTAGGAGCAAACGTATGCCAAAAATGTACACAGAATGAGCTTTTCAGTGAATAGCAGCCAGGCACATTTTAGCTAGTTTTACTTGTAAGTGGGGTTGGAAATGCTTTTCAGGATCAGTACTGGGCTCAAAACATGCAGCCCTGAGGTCTCTCATGATAGCAGGTGGTTAAATAGAAATTCGCTGCTCAGCTGACCCGGCAGGAGCAAACGTATGCCAAAAATGTACACAGAATGAGCTTTTCAGTGAATAGCAGCCAGGCACATTTTAGCTACTTTTACTTGTAAGTGGGGTTGGAAACGCTTTTCAGGATCAGCACTGGGCTCAAAACATGCAGCCCTGAGGTCTCTCATGATAGCAGGTGGTTAAATAGAAATTCGCTGCTCAGCTGACCCGGTAGGAGCAAACGTATGCCAAAAATGTACACAGAATGAGCTTTTCAGTGAATAGCAGCCAGGCACATTTTATCTAGTTTTACTTGTAAGTGGGGTGAGAAACGCTTTTCAGGATCAGTACTGGGCTCAAAACATGCAGCCCTGAGGTCTCTCATGATAGCAGTTGGTTAAATAGAAATTCGCTGCTCAGCTGACCCGGCAGGAGCAAACGTATGCTAAAAATGTTCTCAGAATGAGCTTTTCAGTGAAGAGAAGCTAGGCACATTTTAGCTAGTTTTACTTGTAATTGGGGTTGGAAATGCTTTTCAGGCTCAGTACTGGGCTCAAAACATGCGGCCCTGAGGTCGCTCATGAAAGCAGAAGGTTAAATAGAAATTCGCAGCTCAGCTGACCCGGTAGGAGCAAACGTATGCCAAAAATGTACACAGAATGAGCTTTTCAGTGAATAGCAGCCAGGCACATTTTAGCTAGTTTTACTTGTAAGTGGGGTTGGAAATGCTTTTCAGGATCAGTACTTGGCTCAAAACATGCAGCCCTGAGGTCTCTCATGATAGCAGGTGGTTAAATAGAAATTCGCTGCTCAGCTGACCCGGTAGGAGCAAACGTATGCCAAAAATGTACACAGAATGAGCTTTTCAGTGAAGAGAAGCCAGGCACATTTTAGCTAGTTTTACTTGTAAGTGGGGTTGGAAATGGTTTTCAGGATCAGTACTGGGCTCAAAACATGCAGCCCTGAGGTCTCTCATGATAGCAGGTGGTTAAATAGAAATTCGCTGCTCAGCTGACCCGGCAGGAGCAAACGTACGCCAAAAATGTACTCAGAATGAGCTTTTCAGTGAAGAGCAGCCAGGCACATTTTAGCTAGTTTTACTTGTAAGTGGGGTTGGAAATGCTTTTCAGGCTCAGTACTGGGCTCAAAACATGCAGCCCTGAGGTCTCTCATGAAAGCAGATGGTTAAATAGAAATTTGCTGCTCAGCTGACCCGGTAGGAGCAAACATATGCCAAAAATGTACACAGAATGAGCTTTTCAGTGAATAGCAGCCAGGCACATTTTAGCTAGTTTTACTTGTAAGTGGGGTTGGAAATGCTTTTCAGGCTCAGTACTGGGCTCAAAACATGCAGCCCTGAGGTCTCTCATGATAGCAGGTGGTCAAATAGAAATTCGCTGCTCAGCTGACCCGGCAGGAGCACACGTATGCTAAAAATGTACTGAGAATGAGCTTTTCAGTGAAGAGAAGCTAGGCACATTTTAGCTAGTTTTACTTGTAAGTGGGGTTGGAAATGCTTTTCAGGCTCAGTACTGGGCTCAAAACATGCAGCCCTGAGGTCTCTCATGAAAGCAGAAGGTTAAATAGAAATTCGCAGCTCAGCTGACCCGGTAGGAGCAAACGTATGCCAAAAATGTACACAGAATGAGCTTTTCAGTGAATAGCAGCCAGGCACATTTTAGCTAGTTTTACTTGTAAGTGGGGTTGGAAATGCTTTTCAGGATCAGTACTGGGCTCAAAACATGCAGCCCTGAGGTCTCTCATGATAGCAGGTGGTTAAATAGAAATTTGCTGCTCAGCTGACCCGGTAGGAGCAAACGTATGCCAAAAATGTACACAGAATGAGCTTTTCAGTGAAGAGAAGCCAGGCACATTTTAGCTAGTTTTACTTGTAAGTGGGGTTGGAAATGGTTTTCAGGATCAGTACTGGGCTCAAAACATGCAGCCCTGAGGTCTCTCATGATAGCAGGTGGTTAAATAGAAATTCGCTGCTCAGCTGACCCGGCAGGAGCAAACGTATGCCAAAAATGTACTCAGAATGAGCTTTTCAGTGAAGAGCAGCCAGGCACATTTTAGCTAGTTTTACTTGTAAGTGGGGTTGGAAATGCTTTTCAGGCTCAGTACTGGGCTCAAAACATGCAGCCCTGAGGTCTCTCATGAAAGCAGATGGTTAAATAGAAATTTGCTGCTCAGCTGACCCGGTAGGAGCAAACGTATGCCAAAAATGTACACAGAATGAGCTTTTCAGTGAATAGCAGCCAGGCACATTTTAGCTAGTTTTACTTGTAAGTGGGGTTGGAAATGCTTTTCAGGCTCAGTACTGGGCTCAAAACATGCAGCCCTGAGGTCTCTCATGATAGCAGGTGGTCAAATAGAAATTCGCTGCTCAGCTGACCCGGCAGGAGCACACGTATGCTAAAAATGTACTGAGAATGAGCTTTTCAGTGAAGAGAAGCTAGGCACATTTTAGCTAGTTTTACTTGTAAGTGGGGTTGGAAATGCTTTTCAGGCTCAGTACTGGGCTCAAAACATGCAGCCCTGAGGTCTTTCATGATAGCAGGTGGTTAAATAGAAATTCGCCGCTCAGCTGACCCGGCAGGAGCAAACGTATGCTAAAAATGTACACAGAATGAGATTTTCAGTGAAGAGAAGCCAGGCACATTTTAGCTAGTTTTACTTGTAAGTGGGGTTGGAAACGCTTTTCAGGATCAGTACTTGGCTCAAACCATGCAGCCCTGAGGTCTCTCATGATAGCAGGTGGTTAAATAGAAATTCGCTGCTCAGCTGACCCGGCAGGAGCAAACGTATGCTAAAAATGTACTCAGAATGAGCTTTTCAGTGAAGAGAAGCTAGGCACATTTTAGCTAGTTTTACTTGTAAGTGGGGTTGGAAATGCTTTTCAGGCTCAGTACTGGGCTCAAAACATGCAGCCCTGAGGTCTCTCATGAAAGCAGGTGGTTAAATAGAAATGTGCTGCTCAGCTGACCCGGTAGGAGCAAACGTATGTTAAAAATGTACACAGAATGAGCTTTTCAGTGAATAGCAGCCAGGCACATTTTAGCTAGTTTTACTTGTAAGTGGGGTTGGAAATGCTTTTCAGGATCAGTACTGGGCTCAAAACATGCAGCCCTGAGGTCTCTCATGAAAGCAGATGGTTAAATAGAAATTTGCTGCTCAGGTGACCCGGTAGGAGCAAACGTATGCCAAAAATGTACACAGAATGAGCTTTTCAGTGAATAGCAGCCAGGCACATTTTAGCTAGTTTTACTTGTAAGTGGGGTTGGAAACGCTTTTCAGGATCAGTACTGGGCTCAAAACATGCAGCCCTGAGGTCTCTCATGATAGCAGGTGGTTAAATAGAAATTCGCTGCTCAGCTGACCCGGCAGGAGCAAACGTATGCTAAAAATGTACTCAGGATGAGCTTTTCAGTGAAGAGAAGCTAGGCACATTTTAGCTAGTTTTACTTGTAAGTGGGGTTGGAAATGCTTTTCAGGCTCAGTACTGGGCTCAAAACATGCAGCCCTGAGGTCTCTCATGAAAGCAGGTGGTTAAATAGAAATTCGCTGCTCAGCTGACCCGATAGGAGCAAACGTATGCCAAAAATGTACACAGAATGAGCTTTTCAGTGAATAGCAGCCAGGCACATTTTAGCTAGTTTTACTTGTAAGTGGGGTTGGAAATGCTTTTCAGGCTCAGTACTGGGCTCAAAACATGCAGCCCTGAGGTCTCTCATGAAAGCAGATGGTTAAATAGAAATTTGCTGCTCAGCTGACCCGGTAGGAGCAAACGTATGCCAAAAATGTACACAGAATGAGCTTTTCAGTGAATAGCAGCCAGGCACATTTTAGCTAGTTTTACTTGTAAGTGGGGTTGGAAATGCTTTTCAGGCTCAGTACTGGGCTCAAAACATGCAGCCCTGAGGTCTCTCATGATAGCAGGTGGTCAAATAGAAATTCGCTGCTCAGCTGACCCGGCAGGAGCACACGTATGCTAAAAATGTACTGAGAATGAGCTTTTCAGTGAAGAGAAGCTAGGCACATTTTAGCTAGTTTTACTTGTAAGTGGGGTTGGAAATGCTTTTCAGGCTCAGTACTGGGCTCAAAACATGCAGCCCTGAGGTCTCTCATGAAAGCAGAAGGTTAAATAGAAATTCGCAGCTCAGCTGACCCGGTAGGAGCAAACGTATGCCAAAAATGTACACAGAATGAGCTTTTCAGTGAATAGCAGCCAGGCACATTTTAGCTAGTTTTACTTGTAAGTGGGGTTGGAAATGCTTTTCAGGATCAGTACTGGGCTCAAAACATGCAGCCCTGAGGTCTCTCATGATAGCAGGTGGTTAAATAGAAATTCGCTGCTCAGCTGACCCGGTAGGAGCAAACGTATGCCAAAAATGTACACAGAATGAGCTTTTCAGTGAAGAGAAGCCAGGCACATTTTAGCTAGTTTTACTTGTAAGTGGGGTTGGAAATGGTTTTCAGGATCAGTACTGGGCTCAAAACATGCAGCCCTGAGGTCTCTCATGATAGCAGGTGGTTAAATAGAAATTCGCTGCTCAGCTGACCCGGCAGGAGCAAACGTATGCCAAAAATGTACTCAGAATGAGCTTTTCAGTGAAGAGCAGCCAGGCACATTTTAGCTAGTTTTACTTGTAAGTGGGGTTGGAAATGCTTTTCAGGCTCAGTACTGGGCTCAAAACATGCAGCCCTGAGGTCTCTCATGAAAGCAGATGGTTAAATAGAAATTTGCTGCTCAGCTGACCCGGTAGGAGCAAACGTATGCCAAAAATGTACACAGAATGAGCTTTTCAGTGAATAGCAGCCAGGCACATTTTAGCTAGTTTTACTTGTAAGTGGGGTTGGAAATGCTTTTCAGGCTCAGTACTGGGCTCAAAACATGCAGCCCTGAGGTCTCTCATGATAGCAGGTGGTCAAATAGAAATTCGCTGCTCAGCTGACCCGGCAGGAGCACACGTATGCTAAAAATGTACTGAGAATGAGCTTTTCAGTGAAGAGAAGCTAGGCACATTTTAGCTAGTTTTACTTGTAAGTGGGGTTGGAAATGCTTTTCAGGCTCAGTACTGGGCTCAAAACATGCAGCCCTGAGGTCTTTCATGATAGCAGGTGGTTAAATAGAAATTCGCCGCTCAGCTGACCCGGCAGGAGCAAACGTATGCTAAAAATGTACACAGAATGAGATTTTCAGTGAAGAGAAGCCAGGCACATTTTAGCTAGTTTTACTTGTAAGTGGGGTTGGAAACGCTTTTCAGGATCAGTACTTGGCTCAAAACATGCAGCCCTGAGGTCTCTCATGATAGCAGGTGGTTAAATAGAAATTCGCTGCTCAGCTGACCCGGCAGGAGCAAACGTATGCTAAAAATGTACTCAGAATGAGCTTTTCAGTGAAGAGAAGCTAGGCACATTTTAGCTAGTTTTACTTGTAAGTGGGGTTGGAAATGCTTTTCAGGCTCAGTACTGGGCTCAAAACATGCAGCCCTGAGGTCTCTCATGAAAGCAGGTGGTTAAATAGAAATGTGCTGCTCAGCTGACCCGGTAGGAGCAAACGTATGTTAAAAATGTACACAGAATGAGCTTTTCAGTGAATAGCAGCCAGGCACATTTTAGCTAGTTTTACTTGTAAGTGGGGTTGGAAATGCTTTTCAGGATCAGTACTGGGCTCAAAACATGCAGCCCTGAGGTCTCTCATGAAAGCAGATGGTTAAATAGAAATTTGCTGCTCAGGTGACCCGGTAGGAGCAAACGTATGCCAAAAATGTACACAGAATGAGCTTTTCAGTGAATAGCAGCCAGGCACATTTTAGCTAGTTTTACTTGTAAGTGGGGTTGGAAACGCTTTTCAGGATCAGTACTGGGCTCAAAACATGCAGCCCTGAGGTCTCTCATGATAGCAGGTGGTTAAATAGAAATTCGCTGCTCAGCTGACCCGGCAGGAGCAAACGTATGCTAAAAATGTACTCAGGATGAGCTTTTCAGTGAAGAGAAGCTAGGCACATTTTAGCTAGTTTTACTTGTAAGTGGGGTTGGAAATGCTTTTCAGGCTCAGTACTGGGCTCAAAACATGCAGCCCTGAGGTCTCTCATGAAAGCAGGTGGTTAAATAGAAATTCGCTGCTCAGCTGACCCGATAGGAGCAAACGTATGCCAAAAATGTACACAGAATGAGCTTTTCAGTGAATAGCAGCCAGGCACATTTTAGCTAGTTTTACTTGTAAGTGGGGTTGGAAATGCTTTTCAGGATCAGTACTGGGCTCAAAACATGCAGCCCTGAGGTCTCTCATGATAGCAGGTGGTTAAATAGAAATTCGCTGCTCAGCTGACCCGGTAGGAGCAAACGTATGCCAAAAATGTACACAGAATGAGCTTTTCAGTGAAGAGAAGCCAGACACATTTTAGCTAGTTTTACTTGTAAGTGGGGTTGGAAATGCTTTTCAGGATCAGTACTGGGCTCATAACATGCAGCCCTGAGGTCACTCATGATAGCAGGTGGTTAAATAGAAATTCGCTGCTCAGCTGACCCGGCAGGAGCAAACGTATGCCAAAAATGTACTCAGAATGAGCTTTTCAGTGAAGAGCAGCCAGGCACATTTTAGCTAGTTTTACTTGTAAGTGGGGTTGGAAATGCTTTTCAGGATCAGTACTGGGCTCAAAACATGCAGCCCTGAGGTCTCTCATGAAAGCAGATGGTTAAATAGAAATTTGCTGCTCAGCTGACCCGGTAGGAGCAAACGTATGCCAAAAATGTACACAGAATGAGCTTTTCAGTGAATAGCAGCCAGGCACATTTTAGCTAGTTTTACTTGTAAGTGGGGTTGGAAACGCTTTTCAGGATCAGTACTGGGCTCAAAACATGCAGCCCTGAGGTCTCTCATGATAGCAGGTGGTTAAATAGAAATTCGCTGCTCAGCTGACCCGGCAGGAGCAAACGTATGCTAAAAATGTACTCAGAATGAGCTTTTCAGTGAATAGCAGCCAGGCACATTTTAGCTAGTTTTACTTGTAAGTGGGGTTGGAAACGCTTTTCAGGATCAGTACTGGGCTCAAAACATGCAGCCCTAAGGTCTCTCATGATAGCAGGTGGTTAAATAGAAATTCGCTGCTCAGCTGACCCGGCAGGAGCAAACGTATGCTAAAAATGTACTCAGAATGAGCTTTTCAGTGAAGAGAAGCTAGGCACATTTTAGCTAGTTTTACTTGTAAGTGGGGTTGGGAATGCTTTTCAGGCTCAGTACTGGGCTCAAAACATGCAGCCCTGAGGTCTCTCATGAAAGCAGGTGGTTAAATAGAAATTCGCTGCTTAGCTGACCCGGTAGGAGCAAACGTATGCCAAAAATGTACACAGAATGAGCTTTTCAGTGAATAGCAGCCAGGCACATTTTAGCTAGTTTTACTTGTAAGTGGGGTTGGAAATGCTTTTCAGGATCAGTACTGGGCTCAAAACATGCAGCCCTGAGGTCTCTCATGATAGCAGGTGGTTAAATAGAAATTCGCTGCTCAGCTGACCCGGCAGGAGCAAACGTATGCCAAAAATGTACACAGAATGAGCTTTTCAGTGAATAGCAGCCAGGCACATTTTAGCTAGTTTTACTTGTAAGTGGGGTTGGAAACGCTTTTCAGGATCAGCACTGGGCTCAAAACATGCAGCCCTGAGGTCTCTCATGATAGCAGGTGGTTAAATAGAAATTCGCTGCTCAGCTGACCCGGTAGGAGCAAACGTATGCCAAAAATGTACACAGAATGAGCTTTTCAGTGAATAGCAGCCAGGCACATTTTATCTAGTTTTACTTGTAAGTGGGGTGAGAAACGCTTTTCAGGATCAGTACTGGGCTCAAAACATGCAGCCCTGAGGTCTCTCATGATAGCAGTTGGTTAAATAGAAATTCGCTGCTCAGCTGACCCGGCAGGAGCAAACGTATGCTAAAAATGTTCTCAGAATGAGCTTTTCAGTGAAGAGAAGCTAGGCACATTTTAGCTAGTTTTACTTGTAAGTGGGGTTGGAAATGCTTTTCAGGCTCAGTACTGGGCTCAAAACATGCAGCCCTGAGGTCGCTCATGAAAGCAGAAGGTTAAATAGAAATTCGCAGCTCAGCTGACCCGGTAGGAGCAAACGTATGCCAAAAATGTACACAGAATGAGCTTTTCAGTGAATAGCAGCCAGGCACATTTTAGCTAGTTTTACTTGTAAGTGGGGTTGGAAATGCTTTTCAGGATCAGTACTGGGCTCAAAACATGCAGCCCTGAGGTCTCTCATGATAGCAGGTGGTTAAATAGAAATTCGCTGCTCAGCTGACCCGGTAGGAGCAAACGTATGCCAAAAATGTACACAGAATGAGCTTTTCAGTGAAGAGAAGCCAGGCACATTTTAGCTAGTTTTACTTGTAAGTGGGGTTGGAAATGGTTTTCAGGATCAGTACTGGGCTCAAAACATGCAGCCCTGAGGTCTCTCATGATAGCAGGTGGTTAAATAGAAATTCGCTGCTCAGCTGACCCGGCAGGAGCAAACGTATGCCAAAAATGTACTCAGAATGAGCTTTTCAGTGAAGAGCAGCCAGGCACATTTTAGCTAGTTTTACTTGTAAGTGGGGTTGGAAATGCTTTTCAGGCTCATTACTGGGCTCAAAACATGCAGCCCTGAGGTCTCTCATGAAAGCAGATGGTTAAATAGAAATTTGTTGCTCAGCTGACCCGGTAGGAGCAAACGTATGCCAAAAATGTACACAGAATGAGCTTTTCAGTGAATAGCAGCCAGGCACATTTTAGCTAGTTTTACTTGTAAGTGGGGTTGGAAATGCTTTTCAGGCTCAGTACTGGGCTCAAAACATGCAGCCCTGAGGTCTCTCATGATAGCAGGTGGTCAAATAGAAATTCGCTGCTCAGCTGACCCGGCAGGAGCACACGTATGCTAAAAATGTACTGAGAATGAGCTTTTCAGTGAAGAGAAGCTAGGCACATTTTAGCTAGTTTTACTTGTAAGTGGGGTTGGAAATGCTTTTCAGGCTCAGTACTGGGCTCAAAACATGCAGCCCTGAGGTCTCTCATGAAAGCAGAAGGTTAAATAGAAATTCGCAGCTCAGCTGACCCGGTAGGAGCAAACGTATGCCAAAAATGTACACAGAATGAGCTTTTCAGTGAATAGCAGCCAGGCACATTTTAGCTAGTTTTACTTGTAAGTGGGGTTGGAAATGCTTTTCAGGATCAGTACTGGGCTCAAAACATGCAGCCCTGAGGTCTCTCATGATAGCAGGTGGTTAAATAGAAATTCGCTGCTCAGCTGACCCGGTAGGAGCAAACGTATGCCAAAAATGTACACAGAATGAGCTTTTCAGTGAAGAGAAGCCAGGCACATTTTAGCTAGTTTTACTTGTAAGTGGGGTTGGAAATGGTTTTCAGGATCAGTACTGGGCTCAAAACATGCAGCCCTGAGGTCTCTCATGATAGCAGGTGGTTAAATAGAAATTCGCTGCTGGGCTCAAAACATGCAGCCCTGAGGTCTCTCATGATAGCAGGTGGTTAAATAGAAATTCGCTGCTCAGCTGACCCGGCAGGAGCAAACGTATGCCAAAAATGTACTCAGAATGAGCTTTTCAGTGAAGAGCAGCCAGGCACATTTTAGCTAGTTTTACTTGTAAGTGGGGTTGGAAATGCTTTTCAGGCTCAGTACTGGGCTCAAAACATGCAGCCCTGAGGTCTCTCATGAAAGCAGATGGTTAAATAGAAATTTGCTGCTCAGCTGACCCGGTAGGAGCAAACGTATGCCAAAAATGTACACAGAATGAGCTTTTCAGTGAATAGCAGCCAGGCACATTTTAGCTAGTTTTACTTGTAAGTGGGGTTGGAAATGCTTTTCAGGCTCAGTACTGGGCTCAAAACATGCAGCCCTGAGGTCTCTCATGATAGCAGGTGGTCAAATAGAAATTCGCTGCTCAGCTGACCCGGCAGGAGCACACGTATGCTAAAAATGTACTGAGAATGAGCTTTTCAGTGAAGAGAAGCTAGGCACATTTTAGCTAGTTTTACTTGTAAGTGGGGTTGGAAATGCTTTTCAGGCTCAGTACTGGGCTCAAAACATGCAGCCCTGAGGTCTTTCATGATAGCAGGTGGTTAAATAGAAATTCGCCGCTCAGCTGACCCGGCAGGAGCAAACGTATGCTAAAAATGTACACAGAATGAGATTTTCAGTGAAGAGAAGCCAGGCACATTTTAGCTAGTTTTACTTGTAAGTGGGGTTGGAAACGCTTTTCAGGATCAGTACTTGGCTCAAAACATGCAGCCCTGAGGTCTCTCATGATAGCAGGTGGTTAAATAGAAATTCGCTGCTCAGCTGACCCGGCAGGAGCAAACGTATGCTAAAAATGTACTCAGAATGAGCTTTTCAGTGAAGAGAAGCTAGGCACATTTTAGCTAGTTTTACTTGTAAGTGGGGTTGGAAATGCTTTTCAGGCTCAGTACTGGGCTCAAAACATGCAGCCCTGAGGTCTCTCATGAAAGCAGGTGGTTAAATAGAAATTTGCTGCTCAGCTGACCCAGTAGGAGCAAACGTATGCCAAAAATGTACACAGAATGAGCTTTTCAGTGAATAGCAGCCAGGCACATTTTAGCTAGTTTTACTTGTAAGTGGGGTTGGAAATGCTTTTCAGGATCAGTACTGGGCTCAAAACATGCAGCCCTGAGGTCTCTCATGAAAGCAGATGGTTAAATAGAAATTTGCTGCTCAGGTGACCCGGTAGGAGCAAACGTATGCCAAAAATGTACACAGAATGAGCTTTTCAGTGAATAGCAGCCAGGCACATTTTAGCTAGTTTTACTTGTAAGTGGGGTTGGAAACGCTTTTCAGGATCAGTACTGGGCTCAAAACATGCAGCCCTGAGGTCTCTCATGATAGCAGGTGGTTAAATAGAAATTCGCTGCTCAGCTGACCCGGCAGGAGCAAACGTATGCTAAAAATGTACTCAGGATGAGCTTTTCAGTGAAGAGAAGCTAGGCACATTTTAGCTAGTTTTACTTGTAAGTGGGGTTGGAAATGCTTTTCAGGATCAGTACTGGGCTCATAACATGCAGCCCTGAGGTCACTCATGATAGCAGGTGGTTAAATAGAAATTCGCTGCTCAGCTGACCCGGCAGGAGCAAACGTATGCCAAAAATGTACTCAGAATGAGCTTTTCAGTGAAGAGCAGCCAGGCACATTTTAGCTAGTTTTACTTGTAAGTGGGGTTGGAAATGCTTTTCAGGATCAGTACTGGGCTCAAAACATGCAGCCCTGAGGTCTCTCATGAAAGCAGATGGTTAAATAGAAATTTGCTGCTCAGCTGACCCGGTAGGAGCAAACGTATGCCAAAAATGTACCCAGAATGAGCTTTTCAGTGAATAGCAGCCAGGCACATTTTAGCTAGTTTTACTTGTAAGTGGGGTTGGAAACGCTTTTCAGGATCAGTACTGGGCTCAAAACATGCAGCCCTGAGGTCTCTCATGATAGCAGGTGGTTAAATAGAAATTCGCTGCTCAGCTGACCCGGCAGGAGCAAACGTATGCTAAAAATGTACTCAGAATGAGCTTTTCAGTGAAGAGAAGCTAGGCACATTTTAGCTAGTTTTACTTGTAAGTGGGGTTGGAAATGCTTTTCAGGCTCAGTACTGGGCTCAAAACATGCAGCCCTGAGGTCTCTCATGAAAGCAGGTGGTTAAATAGAAATTCGCTGCTTAGCTGACCCGGTAGGAGCAAACGTATGCCATAAATGTACACAGAATGAGCTTTTCAGTGAATAGCAGCCAGGCACATTTTAGCTAGTTTTACTTGTAAGTGGGGTTGGAAATGCTTTTCAGGATCAGTACTGGGCTCAAAACATGCAGCCCTGAGGTCTCTCATGAAAGCAGGTGGTTAAATAGAAATTCGCTGCTCAGCTGACCCGGCAGGAGCAAACGTATGCCAAAAATGTACACAGAATGAGCTTTTCAGTGAATAGCAGCCAGGCACATTTTAGCTAGTTTTACTTGGAAGTGGGGTTGGAAATGCTTTTCAGGATCAGTACTGGCTCAAAACATGCAGCCCTGAGGTCTCTCATGATAGCAGGTGGTTAAATAAAAATTTGCTGCTCAGCTGGCCCGGTAGGAGCAAACGTATGCCAAAAATCTACACAGAATGAGCTTTTCAGTGAAGAGAAGCCAGGCACATTTTAGCTAGTTTTACTTGTAAGTGGGGTTGGAAACGCTTTTCAGGATCAGTACTGGGCTCAAAACATGCAGCCCTGAGGTCTCTCATGATAGCAGGTGGTTAAATAGAAATTCGCTGCTCAGCTGACCCGGCAGGAGCAAACGTATGCTAAAAATGTACTCAGAATGAGCTTTTCAGTGAAGAGAAGCTAGGCACATTTTAGCTAGTTTTACTTGTAAGTGGGGTTGGAAATGCTTTTCAGGCTCAGTACTGGGCTCAAAACATGCAGCCCTGAGGTCTCTCATGAAAGCAGGTGGTTAAATAGAAATTCGCTGCTTAGCTGACCCGGTAGGAGCAAACGTATGCCATAAATGTACACAGAATGAGCTTTTCAGTGAATAGCAGCCAGGCACATTTTAGCTAGTTTTACTTGTAAGTGGGGTTGGAAATGCTTTTCAGGATCAGTACTGGGCTCAAAACATGCAGCCCTGAGGTCTCTCATGAAAGCAGGTGGTTAAATAGAAATTCGCTGCTCAGCTGACCCGGCAGGAGCAAACGTATGCCAAAAATGTACACAGAATGAGCTTTTCAGTGAATAGCAGCCAGGCACATTTTAGCTAGTTTTACTTGGAAGTGGGGTTGGAAATGCTTTTCAGGATCAGTACTGGGCTCAAAACATGCAGCCCTGAGGTCTCTCATGATAGCAGGTGGTTAAATAAAAATTTGCTGCTCAGCTGGCCCGGTAGGAGCAAACGTATGCCAACAATCTACACAGAATGAGCTTTTCAGTGAAGAGAAGCCAGGCACATTTTAGCTAGTTTTACTTGTAAGTGGGGTTGGAAACGCTTTTCAGGATCAGTACTGGGCTCAAAACATGCAGCCCTGAGGTCTCTCATGATAGCAGGTGGTTAAATAGAAATTCGCTGCTCAGCTGACCCGGCAGGAGCAAACGTATGCCAAAAATGTACACAGAATGAGCTTTTCAGTGAATAGCAGCCAGGCACATTTTAGCTAGTTTTACTTGTAAGTGGGGTTGGAAACGCTTTTCAGGATCAATACTTGGATCAAAACATGCAGCCCTGAGGTCTCTCATGATAGCAGGTGGTTAAATAGAAATTGGCTGCTCAGCTGACCCAGCAGGAGCAAACGTATGCTAAAAATGTACACAGAATGAGCTTTTCAGTGAATAGCAGCCAGGCACATTTTAGCTAGTTTTACTTGTAAGTGGGGTTGGAAACGCTTTTCAGGCTCAGTACTGGGCTCAAAACATGCAGCCCTGAGGTCTCTCATGAAAGCAGGTGGTTAAATAGAAATTCGCTGCTCAGCTGACCCGGCAGGAGCAAACGTATGCTAAAAATGTACTCAGAATGAGCTTTTCAGTGAATAGCAGCCAGGCACATTTTAGCTAGTTTTACTTGAAGTGGGGTTGGAAACGCTTTTCAGGCTCAGTACTGGGCTCAAAACATGCAGCCCTGAGGTCTCTCATGAAAGCAGGTGGTTAAATAGAAATTCGCTGCTCAGCTGACCCGGCAGGAGCAAACGTATGCCAAAAATGTACACAGAATGAGCTTTTCAGTGAATAGCAGCCAGGCACATTTTAGCTAGTTTTACTTGGAAGTGGGGTTGGAAATGCTTTTCAGGATCAGTACTGGGCTCAAAACATGCAGCCCTGAGGTCTCTCATGATAGCAGGTGGTTAAATAAAAATTTGCTGCTCAGCTGGCCCGGTAGGAGCAAACGTATGCCAAAAATCTACACAGAATGAGCTTTTCAGTGAAGAGAAGCCAGGCACATTTTAGCTAGTTTTACTTGTAAGTGGGGTTGGAAACGCTTTTCAGGATCAGTACTGGGCTCAAAACATGCAGCCCTGAGGTCTCTCATGATAGCAGGTGGTTAAATAGAAATTCGCTGCTCAGCTGACCCGGCAGGAGCAAACGTATGCCAAAAATGTACACAGAATGAGCTTTTCAGTGAATAGCAGCCAGGCACATTTTAGCTAGTTTTACTTGTAAGTGGGGTTGGAAACGCTTTTCAGGATCAATACTTGGATCAAAACATGCAGCCCTGAGGTCTCTCATGATAGCAGGTGGTTAAATAGAAATTGGCTGCTCAGCTGACCCAGCAGGAGCAAACGTATGCTAAAAATGTACTCAGAATGAGCTTTTCAGTGAATAGCAGCCAGGCACATTTTAGCTAGTTTTACTTGTAAGTGGGGTTGGAAACGCTTTTCAGGCTCAGTACTGGGCTCAAAACATGCAGCCCTGAGGTCTCTCATGAAAGCAGGTGGTTAAATAGAAATTCGCTGCTCAGCTGACCCGGCAGGAGCAAACGTATGCTAAAAATGTACTCAGAATGAGCTTTTCAGTGAATAGCAGCCAGGCACATTTTAGCTAGTTTTACTTGAAGTGGGGTTGGAAACGCTTTTCAGGCTCAGTACTGGGCTCAAAACATGCAGCCCTGAGGTCTCTCATGAAAGCAGGTGGTTAAATAGAAATTCGCTGCTCAGCTGACCCGGTAGGAGCAAACGTATGCTAAAAATGTACTCAGAATGAGCTTTTCAGTGAATAGCAGCCAGGCACATTTTAGCTAGTTTTACTTTTAAGTGGGGTTGGAAACGCTTTTCAGGATCAGTACTGGGCTCAAAACATGCAGCCCTGAGGTCTCTCATGATAGCAGGTGGTTAAATAGAAATTTGCTGCTCAGCTGACCCGGCAGGAGCAAACGTATGCCAAAAATGTACTCAGAATGAGCTTTTCAGTGAAGAGAAGCCAGGCACATTTTAGCTAGTTTTACTTGTAAATGGGGTTGGAAATGCTTTTCAGGCTCAGTACTGGGCTCAAAACATGCAGCCCTGAGGTCTCTCATGAAAGCAGGTGGTTAAATAGAAATTCGCTGCTCAGCTGACCCGGCAGGAGCAAACGTATGCCAAAAATGTACTCAGAATGAGCTTTTCAGTGAAGAGAAGCCAGGCACATTTTAGCTAGTTTTACTTGTAAGTGGGGTTGGAAACGCTTTTCAGGATCAGTACTGGGCTCAAAACATGCAGCCCTGAGGTCTCTCATGATAGCAGGTGGTTAAATAGAAATTCGCTGCTCAGCTGACCCGGCAGGAGCAAACGTATGCCAAAAATGTACACAGAATGAGCTTTTCAGTGAATAGCAGCCAGGCACATTTTAGCTAGTTTTACTTGTAAGTGGGGTTGGAAACGCTTTTCAGGATCAGTACTGGGCTCAAAACATGCAGCACTGAGGTCTCTCATGATAGCAGGTGGTTAAATAGAAATTCGCTGCTCAGCTGACCCGGCAGGAGCAAACGTATGCTAAAAATGTACTCAGAATGAGCTTTTCAGTGAAGAGATGCCAGGCACATTTTAGCTAGTTTTACTTGTAAGTGGGGTTGGAAATGCTTTTCAGGCTCAGTACTGGGCTCAAAACATGCAGCCCTGAGGTCTCTCATGAAAGCAGGTGGTTAAATAGAAATTCGCTGCTCAGCTGACCCGGTAGGAGCAAACGTATGCCAAAAATGTACACAGAATGAGCTTTTCAGTGAATAGCAGCCAGGCACATTTTAGCTAGTTTTACTTGTAAGTGGGGTTGGAAATGCTTTTCAGGATCAGTACTGGGCTCAAAACATGCAGCCCTGAGGTCTCTCATGATAGCAGGTGGTTAAATAGAAATTCGCTGCTCAGCTGACCCGGCAGGAGCAAACGTATGCCAAAAATGTACACAGAATGAGCTTTTCAGTGAAGAGCAGCCAGGCACATTTTAGCTAGTTTTACTTGTAAGTGGGGTTGGAAACGCTTTTCAGGATCAGTACTGGGCTCAAAACATGCAGCCCTGAGGTCTCTCATGAAAGCAGGTGGTTAAATAGAAATTCGCTGCTCAGCTGACCCGGTAGGAGCAAACGTATGCCAAAAATGTACACAGAATGAGCTTTTCAGTGAATAGCAGCCAGGCACATTTTAGCTAGTTTTACTTGTAAGTGGGGTTGGAAATGCTTTTCAGGATCAGTACTGGGCTCAAAACATGCAGCCCTGAGGTCTCTCATGATAGCAGGTGGTTAAATAGAAATTCGCTGCTCAGCTGGCCCGGTAGGAGCAAACGTATGCCAAAAATCTACACAGAATGAGCTTTTCAGTGAAGAGAAGCCAGGCACATTTTAGCTAGTTTTACTTGTAAGTGGGGTTGGAAACGCTTTTCAGGATCAGTACTGGGCTCAAAACATGCAGCCCTGAGGTCTCTCATGATAGCAGGTGGTTAAATAGAAATTTGCTGCTCAGCTGACCGGGCAGGAGCAAACGTATGCTAAAAATGTACACAGAATGAGCTTTTCAGTGAATAGCAGCCAGGCACATTTTAGCTAGTTTAACTTGTAAGTGGGGTTGGAAATGCTTTTCAGGATCAGTACTGGGCTCAAAACATGCAGCCCTGAGGTCTCTCATGATAGCAGGTGGTTAAATAGAAATTCGCTGCTCAGCTGACCCGGTAGGAGCAAACGTATGCCAAAAATGTACACAGAATGAGCTTTTCAGTGAAGAGAAGCCAGGCACATTTTAGCTAGTTTTACTTGTAAGTGGGGTTGGAAATGCTTTTCAGCCTCAGTACTGGGCTCAAAACATGCAGCCCTGAGGTCTCTCATGAAAGCAGGTGGTTAAATAGAAATTCGCTGCTCAGCTGACCCGGCAGGAGCAAACGTATGCTAAAAATTTACTCAGGATGAGCTTTTCAGTGAAGAGAAGCTAGGCACATTTTAGCTAGTTTTACTTGTAAGTGGGGTTGGAAATGCTTTTAAGGCTCAGTACTGGGCTCAAAACATGCAGCCCTGAGGTCTCTCATGAAAGCAGGTGGTTAAATAGAAATTCGCTGCTCAGCTGACCCGGTAGGAGCAAACGTATGTCAAAAATGTACACAGAATGAGCTTTTCAGTGAATAGCAGCCAGGCACATTTTAGCTAGTTTTACTTGTAAGTGGGGTTGGAAATGCTTTTCAGGATCAGTACTGGGCTCAAAACATGCAGCCCTGAGGTCTCTCATGATAGCAGGTGGTTAAATAGAAATTCGCTGCTCAGCTGACCCGGTAGGAGCAAACGTATGCCAAAAATGTACACAGAATGAGCTTTTCAGTGAAGAGAAGCCAGGCACATTTTAGCTAGTTTTACTTGTAAGTAGGGTTGGAAATGCTTTTCAGCCTCAGTACTGGGCTCAAAACATGCAGCCCTGAGGTCTCTCATGAAAGCAGGTGGTTAAATAGAAATTCGCTGCTCAGCTGACCCGGCAGGAGCAAACGTATGCCAAAAATGTACACAGAATGAGCTTTTCACTGAATAGCAGCCAGGCACATTTTAGCTAGTTTTACTTGTAAGTGGGGTTGGAAACGCTTTTCAGGATCAGTACTGGGCTCAAAACATGCAGCCCTGAGGTCTCTCATGATAGCAGGTGGTTAAATAGAAATTCGCTGCTCAGCTGACCCGGCAGGAGCAAACGTATGCTAAAAATGTACACAGAATGAGCTTTTCAGTGAAGAGAAGCCAGGCACATTTTAGCTAGTTTTACTTGTAAGTGGGGTTGGAAACGCTTTTCAGGATCAGTACTGGGCTCAAAACATGCAGCCCTGAGGTCTCTCATGATAGCAGGTGGTTAAATAGAAATTCGCTGCTCAGCTGACCCGGCAGGAGCAAACGTATGCTAAAAATGTACTCAGAATGAGCTTTTCAGTGAAGAGACGCCAGGCACATTTTAGCTAGTTTTACTTGTAAGTGGGGTTGGAAATGCTTTTCAGGCTCAGTACTGGGCTCAAAACATGCAGCCCTGAGGTCTCTCATGAAAGCAGATGGTTAAATAGAAATTCGCTGCTCAGCTGACCCGGTAGGAGCAAACGTATGCCAAAAATGTACACAGAATGAGCTTTTCAGTGAATAGCAGCCAGGCACATTTTAGCTAGTTTTACTTGTAAGTGGGGTTGGAAACGCTTTTCAGGATCAGTACTGGGCTCAAAACATGCAGCCCTGAGGTCTCTCATGATAGCAGGTGGTTAAATAGAAATTCGCTGCTCAGCTGACCCGGCAGGAGCAAACGTATGCTAAAAATGTACTCAGAATGAGCTTTTCAGTGAATAGCAGCCAGGCACATTTTAGCTAGTTTTACTTGTAAGTGGGGTTGGAAATGCTTTTCAGGATCAGTACTGGGCTCAAAACATGCAGCCCTGAGGTCTCTCATGAAAGCAGATGGTTAAATAGAAATTCGCTGCTCAGCTGACCCGGTAGGAGCAAACGTATGCCAAAAATGTACACAGAATGAGCTTTTCAGTGAATAGCAGCCAGGCACATTTTAGCTAGTTTTACTTGTAAGTGGGGTTGGAAACGCTTTTCAGGATCAGTACTGGGCTCAAAACATGCAGCACTGAGGTCTCTCATGATAGCAGGTGGTTAAATAAATAGAAATTCGCTGCTCAGCTGACCCGGCAGGAGCAAACGTATGCCAAAAATGTACTCAGAATGAGCTTTTCAGTGAAGAGAAGCCAGGCACATTTTAGCTAGTTTTACTTGTAAATGGGGTTGGAAATGCTTTTCAGGCTCAGTACTGGGCTCAAAACATGCAGCCCTGAGGTCTCTCATGAAAGCAGGTGGTTAAATAGAAATTCGCTGCTCAGCTGACCCGGCAGGAGCAAACGTATGCCAAAAATGTACTCAGAATGAGCTTTTCAGTGAAGAGAAGCCAGGCACATTTTAGCTAGTTTTACTTGTAAGTGGGGTTGGAAACGCTTTTCAGGATCAGTACTGGGCTCAAAACATGCAGCCCTGAGGTCTCTCATGATAGCAGGTGGTTAAATAGAAATTCGCTGCTCAGCTGACCCGGCAGGAGCAAACGTATGCCAAAAATGTACACAGAATGAGCTTTTCAGTGAATAGCAGCCAGGCACATTTTAGCTAGTTTTACTTGTAAGTGGGGTTGGAAACGCTTTTCAGGATCAGTACTGGGCTCAAAACATGCAGCACTGAGGTCTCTCATGATAGCAGGTGGTTAAATAGAAATTCGCTGCTCAGCTGACCCGGCAGGAGCAAACGTATGCTAAAAATGTACTCAGAATGAGCTTTTCAGTGAAGAGATGCCAGGCACATTTTAGCTAGTTTTACTTGTAAGTGGGGTTGGAAATGCTTTTCAGGCTCAGTACTGGGCTCAAAACATGCAGCCCTGAGGTCTCTCATGAAAGCAGGTGGTTAAATAGAAATTCGCTGCTCAGCTGACCCGGTAGGAGCAAACGTATGCCAAAAATGTACACAGAATGAGCTTTTCAGTGAATAGCAGCCAGGCACATTTTAGCTAGTTTTACTTGTAAGTGGGGTTGGAAATGCTTTTCAGGATCAGTACTGGGCTCAAAACATGCAGCCCTGAGGTCTCTCATGATAGCAGGTGGTTAAATAGAAATTCGCTGCTCAGCTGACCCGGCAGGAGCAAACGTATGCCAAAAATGTACACAGAATGAGCTTTTCAGTGAAGAGCAGCCAGGCACATTTTAGCTAGTTTTACTTGTAAGTGGGGTTGGAAACGCTTTTCAGGATCAGTACTGGGCTCAAAACATGCAGCCCTGAGGTCTCTCATGAAAGCAGGTGGTTAAATAGAAATTCGCTGCTCAGCTGACCCGGTAGGAGCAAACGTATGCCAAAAATGTACACAGAATGAGCTTTTCAGTGAATAGCAGCCAGGCACATTTTAGCTAGTTTTACTTGTAAGTGGGGTTGGAAATGCTTTTCAGGATCAGTACTGGGCTCAAAACATGCAGCCCTGAGGTCTCTCATGATAGCAGGTGGTTAAATAGAAATTCGCTGCTCAGCTGGCCCGGTAGGAGCAAACGTATGCCAAAAATCTACACAGAATGAGCTTTTCAGTGAAGAGAAGCCAGGCACATTTTAGCTAGTTTTACTTGTAAGTGGGGTTGGAAACGCTTTTCAGGATCAGTACTGGGCTCAAAACATGCAGCCCTGAGGTCTCTCATGATAGCAGGTGGTTAAATAGAAATTTGCTGCTCAGCTGACCGGGCAGGAGCAAACGTATGCTAAAAATGTACACAGAATGAGCTTTTCAGTGAATAGCAGCCAGGCACATTTTAGCTAGTTTAACTTGTAAGTGGGGTTGGAAATGCTTTTCAGGATCAGTACTGGGCTCAAAACATGCAGCCCTGAGGTCTCTCATGATAGCAGGTGGTTAAATAGAAATTCGCTGCTCAGCTGACCCGGTAGGAGCAAACGTATGCCAAAAATGTACACAGAATGAGCTTTTCAGTGAAGAGAAGCCAGGCACATTTTAGCTAGTTTTACTTGTAAGTGGGGTTGGAAATGCTTTTCAGCCTCAGTACTGGGCTCAAAACATGCAGCCCTGAGGTCTCTCATGAAAGCAGGTGGTTAAATAGAAATTCGCTGCTCAGCTGACCCGGCAGGAGCAAACGTATGCTAAAAATTTACTCAGGATGAGCTTTTCAGTGAAGAGAAGCTAGGCACATTTTAGCTAGTTTTACTTGTAAGTGGGGTTGGAAATGCTTTTAAGGCTCAGTACTGGGCTCAAAACATGCAGCCCTGAGGTCTCTCATGAAAGCAGGTGGTTAAATAGAAATTCGCTGCTCAGCTGACCCGGTAGGAGCAAACGTATGTCAAAAATGTACACAGAATGAGCTTTTCAGTGAATAGCAGCCAGGCACATTTTAGCTAGTTTTACTTGTAAGTGGGGTTGGAAATGCTTTTCAGGATCAGTACTGGGCTCAAAACATGCAGCCCTGAGGTCTCTCATGATAGCAGGTGGTTAAATAGAAATTCGCTGCTCAGCTGACCCGGTAGGAGCAAACGTATGCCAAAAATGTACACAGAATGAGCTTTTCAGTGAAGAGAAGCCAGGCACATTTTAGCTAGTTTTACTTGTAAGTAGGGTTGGAAATGCTTTTCAGCCTCAGTACTGGGCTCAAAACATGCAGCCCTGAGGTCTCTCATGAAAGCAGGTGGTTAAATAGAAATTCGCTGCTCAGCTGACCCGGCAGGAGCAAACGTATGCCAAAAATGTACACAGAATGAGCTTTTCACTGAATAGCAGCCAGGCACATTTTAGCTAGTTTTACTTGTAAGTGGGGTTGGAAACGCTTTTCAGGATCAGTACTGGGCTCAAAACATGCAGCCCTGAGGTCTCTCATGATAGCAGGTGGTTAAATAGAAATTCGCTGCTCAGCTGACCCGGCAGGAGCAAACGTATGCTAAAAATGTACACAGAATGAGCTTTTCAGTGAAGAGAAGCCAGGCACATTTTAGCTAGTTTTACTTGTAAGTGGGGTTGGAAACGCTTTTCAGGATCAGTACTGGGCTCAAAACATGCAGCCCTGAGGTCTCTCATGATAGCAGGTGGTTAAATAGAAATTCGCTGCTCAGCTGACCCGGCAGGAGCAAACGTATGCTAAAAATGTACTCAGAATGAGCTTTTCAGTGAAGAGACGCCAGGCACATTTTAGCTAGTTTTACTTGTAAGTGGGGTTGGAAATGCTTTTCAGGCTCAGTACTGGGCTCAAAACATGCAGCCCTGAGGTCTCTCATGAAAGCAGATGGTTAAATAGAAATTCGCTGCTCAGCTGACCCGGTAGGAGCAAACGTATGCCAAAAATGTACACAGAATGAGCTTTTCAGTGAATAGCAGCCAGGCACATTTTAGCTAGTTTTACTTGTAAGTGGGGTTGGAAACGCTTTTCAGGATCAGTACTGGGCTCAAAACATGCAGCCCTGAGGTCTCTCATGATAGCAGGTGGTTAAATAGAAATTCGCTGCTCAGCTGACCCGGCAGGAGCAAACGTATGCTAAAAATGTACTCAGAATGAGCTTTTCAGTGAATAGCAGCCAGGCACATTTTAGCTAGTTTTACTTGTAAGTGGGGTTGGAAATGCTTTTCAGGATCAGTACTGGGCTCAAAACATGCAGCCCTGAGGTCTCTCATGAAAGCAGATGGTTAAATAGAAATTCGCTGCTCAGCTGACCCGGTAGGAGCAAACGTATGCCAAAAATGTACACAGAATGAGCTTTTCAGTGAATAGCAGCCAGGCACATTTTAGCTAGTTTTACTTGTAAGTGGGGTTGGAAACGCTTTTCAGGATCAGTACTGGGCTCAAAACATGCAGCACTGAGGTCTCTCATGATAGCAGGTGGTTAAATAAATAGAAATTCGCTGCTCAGCTGACCCGGCAGGAGCAAACGTATGCTAAAAATGTACTCAGAATGAGCTTTTCAGTGAAGAGAAGCCAGGCACATTTTAGCTAGTTTTACTTGTAAGCGGGGTTGGAAATGCTTTTCAGGCTCAGTACTGGGCTCAAAACATGCAGCCCTGAGGTCTCTCATGAAAGCAGGTGGTTAAATAGAAATTCGCTGCTCAGCTGACCCGGTAGGAGCAAACGTATGCCAAAAATGTACACAGAATGAGCTTTTCAGTGAATAGCAGCCAGGCACATTTTAGCTAGTTTTACTTGTAAGTGGGGTTGGAAATGCTTTTCAGGATCAGTACTGGGCTCAAAACATGCAGCCCTGAGGTCTCTCATGAAAGCAGGTGGTTAAATAGAAATTCGCTGCTCAGCTGAATAGGTAGGAGCAAACGTATGCCAAAAATGTACACAGAATGAGCTTTTCAGTGAATAGCAGCCAGGCACATTTTAGCTAGTTTTACTTGTAAGTGGGGTTGGAAATGCTTTTTAGGATCAGTACTGGGCTCAAAACATGCAGCCCTGAGGTCTCTCATGATAGCAGGTGGTTAAATAGAAATTCGCTGCTCAGCTGGCCCGGTAAGAGCAAACGTATGCCAAAAATCTACACAGAATGAGCTTTTCAGTGAAGAGAAGCCAGGCACATTTTAGCTAGTTTTACTTGTAAGTGGGGTTGGAAACGCTTTTCAGGATCAGTACTGGGCTCAAAACATGCAGCCCTGAGGTCTCTCATGAAAGCAGATGGTTAAATAGAAATTCGCTGCTCAGCTGACCCGGTAGAAGCAAACGTATGCCAAAAATGTACACAGAATGAGCTTTTCAGTGAATAGCAGCCAGGCACATTTTAGCTAGTTTTACTTGTAAGTGGGGTTGGAAACACTTTTCAGGATCAGTACTGGGTTCAAAACATGCAGCCCTGAGGTCTCTCATGATAGCAGGTGGTTAAATAGAAATTCGCTGCTCAGCTGACCCGGCAGGAGCAAACGTATGCTAAAAATGTACTCAGAATGAGCTTTTCAGTGAAGAGAAGCTAGGCACATTTTAGCAAGTTTTACTTGTAAGTGGTTTTGGAAATGCTTTTCAGGCTCAGTACTGGGCTCAAAACATGCAGCCCTGAGGTCTCTCATGAAAGCAGGTGGTTAAATAGAAATTCGCTGCTCAGCTGACCCGGTAGGAGCAAACGTATGCCAAAAATGTACACAGAATGAGCTTTTCAGTGAATAGCAGCCAGGCACATTTTAGCTAGTTTTACTTGTAAGTGGGGTTGGAAATGCTTTTCAGGATCAGTACTGGGCTCAAAACATGCAGCCCTGAGGTCTCTCATGATAGCAGGTGGTTAAATAGAAATTCGCTGCTCAGCTGACCCGGCAGGAGCAAACGTATGCCAAAAATGTACACAGAATGAGCTTTTCAGTGAATAGCAGCCAGGCACATTTTAGCTAGTTTTACTTGTAAGTGGGGTTGGAAACGCTTTTCAGGATCAGCACTGGGCTCAAAACATGCAGCCCTGAGGTCTCTCATGATAGCAGGTGGTTAAATAGAAATTCGCTGCTCAGCTGACCCGGCAGGAGCAAACGTATGCTAAAAATGTACTCAGAATGAGCTTTTCAGTGAATAGCAGCCAGGCACATTTTAGCTAGTTTTACTTGTAAGTGGGGTTGGAAACGCTTTTCAGGATCAGTACTGGGCTCAAAACATGCAGCCCTGAGGTCTCTCATGATAGCAGGTGGTTAAATAGAAATTCGCTGCTCAGCTGACCCGGCAGGAGCAAACGTATGCTAAAAATGTACTCAGAATGAGCTTTTCAGTGAAGAAAAGCTAGGCACATTTTAGCTAGTTTTACTTGTAAGTGGGGTTGGAAATGCTTTTCAGGCTCAGTACTGGGCTCAAAACATGCAGCGCTGAGGTCTCTCATGAAAGCAGGTGGTTAAATAGAAATTCGCTGCTTAGCTGACCCGGTAGGAGCAAACGTATGCCAAAAATGTACACAGAATGAGCTTTTCAGTGAATAGCAGTCAGGCACATTTTAGCTAGTTTTACTTGTAAGTGGGGTTGGAAATGCTTTTCAGGATCAGTACTGGGCTCAAAACATGCAGCCCTGAGGTCTCTCATGATAGCAGGTGGTTAAATAGAAATTCGCTGCTCAGCTGACCCGGCAGGAGCAAACGTATGCCAAAAATGTACACAGAATGAGCTTTTCAGTGAATAGCAGCCAGGCACATTTTAGCTAGTTTTACTTGTAAGTGGGGTTGGAAACGCTTTTCAGGATCAGCACTGGGATCAAAACATGCAGCCCTGAGGTCTCTCATGATAGCAGGTGGTTAAATAGAAATTCGCTGCTCAGCTGACCCGGCAGGAGCAAACGTATGCTAAAAATGTACTCAGAATGAGCTTTTCAGTGAATAGCAGCCAGGCACATTTTAGCTAGTTTTACTTGTAAGTGGGGTTGGAAACGCTTTTCAGGATCAATACTGGGCTCAAAACATGCAGCCCTGGGGTCTCTCATGATAGCAGGTTGTTAAATAGAAATTCGCTTCTCAGCTGACCCGGCAGGAGCAAACGTATGGTAAAAATGTACTCAGAATGAGCTTTTCAGTGAATAGCAGCCAGGCACATTTTAGCTAGTTTTACTTGTAAGTGGGGTTGGAAACGCTTTTCAGGATCAGTACTGGGCTCAAAACATGCAGCCCTGAGGTCTCTCATGATAGCAGGTGGTTAAATAGAAATTCGCTGCTCAGCTGACCCGGCAGGAGCAAACGTATGCTAAAAATGTACACAGAATGAGCTTTTCAGTGAATAGCAGCCAGGCACATTTTAGCTAGTTTTACTTGTAAGTGGGGTTGGAAACGCTTTTCAGGATCAGTACTGGGCTCAAAACATGCAGCCCTGATGTCTCTCATGATAGCAGGTGGTTAAATAGAAATTCGCTGCTCAGCTGACCCGGTAGGAGCAAACGTATGCCAAAAATGTACACAGAATGAGCTTTTCAGTGAATAGCAGCCAGGCACATTTTAGCTAGTTTTACTTGTAAGTGGGGTTGGAAACGCTTTTCAGGATCAGTACTGGGCTCAAAACATGCAGCCCTGAGGTCTCTCATGATAGCAGGTGGTTAAATAGAAATTTGCTGCTCAGCTGACCCGGCAGGAGCAAACGTATGCTAAAAATGTACTCAGAATGAGCTTTTCAGTGAATAGCAGCCAGGCACATTTTAGCTAGTTTTACTTGTAAGTGGGGTTGGAAACGCTTTTCAGGATCAATACTGGGCTCAAAACATGCAGCCCTGGGGTCTCTCATGATAGCAGGTGGTTAAATAGAAATTCGCTGCTCAGCTGACCCGGCAGGAGCAAACGTATGCTAAAAATGTACTCAGAATGAGCTTTTCAGTGAAGAGAAGCCAGGCACATTTTAGCTAGTTTTACTTGTAAGTGGGGTTGGAAACGCTTTTCAGGATCAATACTGGGCTCAAAACATGCAGCCCTGAGGTCTCTCATGATAGCAGGTGGTTAAATAGAAATTCGCTGCTCAGCTGACCCGGCAGGAGCAAACGTATGCTAAAAATGTACACAGAATGAGTTTTTTAGTGAATAGCAGCCAGGCACATTTTAGCTAGTTTTACTTGTAAGTGGGGTTGGAAACGCTTTTCAGGATCAGTACTGGGCTCAAAACATGCAGCCCTGAGGTCTCTCATGAAAGCAGGTGGTTAAATAGAAATTCGCTGCTCAGCTGACCCGGCAGGAGCAAACGTATGCCAAAAATGTACACAGAATGAGCTTTTCAGTGAATAGCAGCCAGGCACATTTTAGCTAGTTTTACTTGTAAGTGGGGTTGGAAACGCTTTTCAGGATCAGTACTGGGCTCAAAACATGCAGCCCTGAGGTCTCTCATGATAGCAGGTGGTTAAATAGAAATTCACTGCTCAGCTGACCCGGCAGGAGCAAACGTATGCTAAAAATGTACTCAGAATGAGCTTTTCAGTGCAGAGAAGCCAGGCACATTTTAGCTAGTTTTACTTGTAAGTAGGGTTGGAAATGCTTTTCAGCCTCAGTACTGGGCTCAAAACAGCAGCCCTGAGGTCTCTCATGAAAGCAGGTGGTTAAATAGAAATTCGCTGCTCAGCTGACCCGGCAGGAGCAAACGTATGCCAAAAATGTACACAGAATGAGCTTTTCAGTGAATAGCAGCCAGGCACATTTTAGCTAGTTTTACTTGTAAGTGGGGTTGGAAACACTTTTCAGGATCAGTACTGGGCTCAAAACATGCAGCCCTGAGGTGTCTCATGATAGCAGGTGGTTAAATAGAAATTCGCTGCTCAGCTGACCCGGCAGGAGCAAATGTATGCTAAAAATGTACTCAGAATGAGCTTTTCAGTGAATAGCAGCCAGGCACATTTTAGCTAGTTTTACTTGTAAGTGGGGTTGGAAACGCTTTTCAGGATCAATACTGGGCTCAAAACATGCAGCCCTGGGGTCTCTCATGATAGCAGGTTGTTAAATAGAAATTCGCTTCTCAGCTGACCCGGCAGGAGCAAACGTATGCTAAAAATGTACTCAGAATGAGCTTTTCAGTGAATAGCAGCCAGGCACATTTTAGCTAGTTTTACTTGTAAGTGGGGTTGGAAACGCTTTTCAGGATCAGTACTGGGCTCAAAACATGCAGCCCTGAGGTCTCTCATGATAGCAGGTGGTTAAATAGACATTCGCTGCTCAGCTGACCCGGCAGGAGCAAACGTATACCTAAAAATGTACACAGAATGAGCTTTTCAGTGAATAGCAGCCAGGCACATTTTAGCTAGTTTTACTTGTAAGTGGGGTTGGAAACGCTTTTCAGGATCAGTACTGGGCTCAAAACATGCAGCCCTGAGGTCTCTCATGATAGCAGGTGGTTAAATAGAAATTCGCTGCTCAGCTGACCCGGCAGGAGCAAACGTATGCTAAAAATGTACTCAGAGTGAACTTTTCAGTGAATAGCAGCCAGGCACATTTTAGCTAGTTTTACTTGTAAGTGGGGTTGGAAACGCTTTTCAGGATCAATACTGGGCTCAAAACATGCAGCCCTGGGGTCTCTCATGATAGCAGGTGGTTAAATAGAAATTCGCTGCTCAGCTGACCCGGCAGGAGCAAACGTATGCTAAAAATGTACTCAGAATGAGCTTTTCAGTGAAGAGAAGCCAGGCACATTTTAGCTAGTTTTACTTGTAAGTGGGGTTGGAAACGCTTTTCAGGATCAATACTGGGCTCAAAACATGCAGCCCTGAGGTCTCTCATGATAGCAGGTGGTTAAATAGAAATTCGCTGCTCAGCTGACCCGGCAGGAGCAAACGTATGCTAAAAATGTACACAGAATGAGCTTTTCAGTGAATAGCAGCCGGGCACATTTTAGCTAGTTTTACTTGTAAGTGGGGTTGGAAACGCTTTTCAGGATCAGTACTGCGCTCAAAACATGCAGTCCTGAGGTCTCTCATGATAGCAGGTGGTTAAATAGAAATTCGCTGCTCAGCTGACTCGGCAGGAGCAAACGTATGCTAAAAATGTACTCAGAATGAGCTTTTCAGTGAAGAGAAGCCAGGCACATTTTAGCTAGTTTTACTTGTAAGTGGGGTTGGAAACGCTTTTCAGGATCAATACTGGGCTCAAAACATGCAGCCCTGAGGTCTCTCATGAGAGCAGGTGGTTAAATAGAAATTCGCTGCTCAGCTGACCCGGCAGGAGCAAACGTATGCCAAAAATGTACACAGAATGAGCTTTTCAGTGAATAGCAGCCAGGCACATTTTTGCTAGTTTTACTTGTAAGTGGGGTTGGAAACGCTTTTCAGGCTCAGTACTGGGCTCAAAACATGCAGCCCTGAGGTCTCTCATGAAAGCAGATGGTTAAATAGAAATTTGCTGCTCAGCTGACCCGGTAGGAGCAAACGTATGCCAAAAATGTACACAGAATGAGCTTTTCAATGAATAGCAGCCAGGCACATTTTAGCTAGTTTTACTTGTAAGTGGGGTTGGAAACGCTTTTCAGGATCAGTACTGGGCTCAAAACATGCAGCCCTGAGGTCTCTCATGATAGCAGGTAGTTAAATAGAAATTCGCTGCTCAGCTGACCCGGCAGGAGCAAACGTATGCTAAAAATGTACTCAGGATGAGCTTTTCAGTGAAGAGAAGCTAGGCACATTTTAGCTAGTTTTACTTGTAAGTGGGGTTGGAAATGCTTTTCAGGCTCAGTACTGGGCTCAAAACATGCAGCCCTGAGGTCTCTCATGAAAGCAAGTGGTTAAATAGAAATTCGCTGCTCAGCTGACCCGGTAGGAGCAAACGTATGCCAAAAATGTACACAGAATGAGCTTTTCAGTGAATAGCAGCCAGGCACATTTTAGCTAGTTTTACTTGTAAGTGGGGTTGGAAATGCTTTTCAGGATCAGTACTGGGCTCAAAACATGCAGCCCTGAGGTCTCTCATGATAGCAGGTGGTTAAATAGACATTCGCTGCTCAGCTGACCCGGCAGGAGCAAACGTATGCCTAAAAATGTACACAGAATGAGCTTTTCAGTGAATAGCAGCCAGGCACATTTTAGCTAGTTTTACTTGTAAGTGGGGTTGGAAATGCTTTTCAGGCTCAGTACTGGGCTCAAAACATGCAGCCCTGAGGTCTCTCATGAAAGCAGATGGTTAAATAGAAATTTGCTGCTCAGCTGACCCGGTAGGAGCAAACGTATGCCAAAAATGTACACAGAATGAGCTTTTCAGTGAATAGCAGCCAGGCACATTTTAGCTAGTTTTACTTGTAAGTGGGGTTGGAAACGCTTTTCAGGATCAGTACTGGGCTCAAAACATGCAGCACTGAGGTTTCTCATGATAGCAGGTGGTTAAATAGAAATTCGCTGCTCAGCTGACCCGGCAGGAGCAAACATATGCTAAAAATGTACTCAGAATGAGCTTTTCAGTGAAGAGAAGCCAGGCACATTTTAGCTAGTTTTACTTGTAAGTGGGGTTGGAAATGCTTTTCAGGCCCAGTACTGGGCTCAAAACATGCAGCCCTGAGGTCTCTCATGAAAGCAGGTGGTTAAATAGAAATTCGCTGCTCAGCTGACCCGGTAGGAGCAAAAGTATGCCAAAAATGTACACAGAATGAGCTTTTCAATGAATAGCAGCCAGATACATTTTAGCTAGTTTTACTTGTAAGTGGGGTTGGAAATGCTTTTCAGGATCAGTACTGGGCTCAAAACATGCAGCCCTGAGGTCTCTCATGATAGCAGGTGGTTAAATAGAAATTCGCAGCTCAGCTGGCCCGGTAGGAGCAAACGTATGCCAAAAATCTACACAGAATGAGCTTTTCAGTGAAGAGAAGCCAGGCACATTTTAGCTAGTTTTACTTGTAAGTGGGGTTGGAAACGCTTTTCAGGATCAGTACTGGGCTCAAAACATCCAGCCCTGAGGTCTCTCATGATAGCAGGTGGTTAAATAGAAATTCGCTGCTCAGCTGACCCGGCAGGAGCAAACGTATGCTAAAAATGTACTCAGAATGAGCTTTTCAGTGAAGAGAAGCTAGGCACATTTTAGCTAGTTTTACTTGTAAGTGGGGTTGGAAATGCTTTTCAGACTCAGTACTGGGCTCAAAACATGAAGCCCTGAGGTCTCTCATGAAAGCAGGTGGTTAAATAGAAATTCGCTGCTCAGCTGACCCGGTAGGAGCAAACATATGCCAAAAATGTACACAGAATGAGCTTTTCAGTGAATAGCAGCCAGGCACATTTTAGCTAGTTTTACTTGTAAGTGGGGTTGGAAACGCTTTTCAGGATCAGTACTGGGCTCAAAACATGCAGCACTGAGGTTTCTCATGATAGCAGGTGGTTAAATAGAAATTCGCTGCTCAGCTGACCCGGCAGGAGCAAACGTATGCTAAAAATGTACTCAGAATGAGCTTTTCAGTGAAGAGAAGCCAGGCACATTTTAGCTAGTTTTACTTGTAAGTGGGGTTGGAAATGCTTTTCAGGCTCAGTACTGGGCTCAAAACATGCAGCCCTGAGGTCTCTCATGAAAGCAGGTGGTTAAATAGAAATTCGCTGCTCAGCTGACCCGGTAGGAGCAAACGTATGCCAACAATGTACACAGAATGAGCTTTTCAGTGAATAGCAGCCAGACACATTTTAGCTAGTTTTACTTGTAAGTGGGGTTGGAAATGCTTTTCAGGATCAGTACTGGGCTCAAAACATGCAGCCCTGAGGTCTCTCATGATAGCAGGTGGTTAAATAGAAATTCGCTGCTCAGCTGGCCCGGTAGGAGCAAACGTATGCCAAAAATCTACACAGAATGAGCTTTTCAGTGAAGAGAAGCCAGGCACATTTTAGCTAGTTTTACTTGTAAGTGGGGTTGGAAACGCTTTTCAGGATCAGTACTGGGCTCAAAACATCCAGCCCTGAGGTCTCTCATGATAGCAGGTGGTTAAATAGAAATTCGCTGCTCAGCTGACCCGGCAGGAGCAAACGTATGCTAAAAATGTACTCAGAATGAGCTTTTCAGTGAAGAGAAGCTAGGCACATTTTAGCTAGTTTTACTTGTAAGTGGGTTTGGAAATGCTTTTCAGACTCAGTACTGGGCTCAAAACATGAAGCCCTGAGGTCTCTCATGAAAGCAGGTGGTTAAATAGAAATTCGCTGCTCAGCTGACCCGGTAGGAGCAAACGTATGCCAAAAATGTACACAGAATGAGCTTTTCAGTGAAGAGAAGCCTGGCACATTTTAGCTAGTTTTACTTGTAAGTAGGGTTGGAAATGCTTTTCAGCCTCAGTACTGGGCTCAAAACATGCAGCCCTGAGGTCTTTCATGAAAGCAGGTGGTTAAATAGAAATTCGCTGCTCAGCTGACCCGGCAGGAGCAAACGTATGCCAAAAATTTACACAGAATGAGCTTTTCAGTGAATAGCAGCCAGGCACATTTTAGCTAGTTTTACTTGTAAGTGGGGTTGGAAACGCTTTTCAGGATCAGTACTGGGCTCAAAACATGCAGCCCTGAGGTCTCTCATGATAGCAGGTGGTTAAATAGAAATTCGCTGCTCAGCTGACCCGGCAGGAGCAAACGTATGCTAAAAATGTACTCAGAATGAGCTTTTCAGTGAAGAGAAGCCAGGCACATTTTAGCTAGTTTTACTTGTAAGTAGGGTTGGAAATGCTTTTCAGCCTCAGTACTGGGCTCAAAACATGCAGCCCTGAGGTCTCTCATGAAAGCAGGTGGTTAAATAGAAATTTGCTGCTCAGCTGACCCGGCAGGAGCAAACGTATGCTAAAAATGTACTCAGAATGAGCTTTTCAGTGAATAGCAGCCAGGCACATTTTAGCTAGTTTTACTTGTAAGTGGGGTTGGAAACGCTTTTCAGGATCAATACTGGGCTCAAAACATGCAGCCCTGGGGTCTCTCATGATAGCAGGTGGTTAAATAGAAATTCGCTGCTCAGCTGACCCGGCAGGAGCAAACGTATGCTAAAAATGTACTCAGAATGAGCTTTTCAGTGAAGAGAAGCCAGGCACATTTTAGCTAGTTTTACTTGTAAGTGGGGTTGGAAACGCTTTTCAGGATCAATACTGGGCTCAAAACATGCAGCCCTGAGGTCTCTCATGATAGCAGGTGGTTAAATAGAAATTCGCTGCTCAGCTGACCCGGCAGGAGCAAACGTATGCTAAAAATGTACACAGAATGAGCTTTTCAGTGAATAGCAGCCAGGCACATTTTAGCTAGTTTTACTTGTAAGTGGGGTTGGAAACGCTTTTCAGGCTCAGTACTGGGCTCAAAACATGCAGCCCTGAGGTCTCTCATGAAAGCAGGTGGTTAAATAGAAATTCGCTGCTCAGCTGAACCGGCAGGAGCAAACGTATGCCAAAAATGTACACAGAATGAGCTTTTCAGTGAATAGCAGCCAGGCACATTTTAGCTAGTTTTACTTGTAAGTGGGGTTGGAAACGCTTTTCAGGATCAGTACTGGGCTCAAAACATGCAGCCCTGAGGTCTCTAATGTAGCAGGTGGTTAAATAGAAATTCGCTGCTCAGCTGACCCGGCAGGAGCAAACGTATGCTAAAAATGTACTCAGAATGAGCTTTTCAGTGAATAGCAGCCAGGCACATTTTAGCTAGTTTTACTTGTAAGTGGGGTTGGAAATGCTTTTCAGGATCAGTACTGGGCTCAAAACATGCAGCCCTGAGGTCTCTCATGAAAGCAGATGGTTAAATAGAAATTCGCTGCTCAGCTGACCCGGTAGGAGCAAACGTATGCCAAAAATGTACACAGAATGAGCTTTTCAGTGAATAGCAGCCAGGCACATTTTAGCTAGTTTTACTTGTAAGTGGGGTTGGAAACGCTTTTCAGGATCAGTACTGGGCTCAAAACATGCAGCACTGAGGTTTCTCATGATAGCAGGTGGTTAAATAGAAATTCGCTGCTCAGCTGACCCGGCAGGAGCAAACGTATGCTAAAAATGTACTCAGAATGAGCTTTTCAGTGAAGAGAAGCTAGGCACATTTTAGCTAGTTTTACTTGTAAGTGGGGTTGGAAATGCTTTTCAGACTCAGTACTGGGCTCAAAACATGCAGCCCTGAGGTTTCTCATGAAAGCAGGTGGTTAAATAGAAATTCGCTGCTCAGCTGACCCGGTAGGAGCAAACGTATGCCAAAAATGTACACAGAATGAGCTTTTCAGTGAATAGCAGCCAGGCACATTTTAGCTAGTTTTACTTGTAAGTGGGGTTGGAAATGCTTTTCAGGCTCAGTGCTGGGCTCAAAACATGCAGCCCTGAGGTCTCTCATGATAGCAGGTGGTTAAATAGAAATTCGCTGCTCAGCTGACCCGGTAGGAGCAAACGTATGCCAAAAATGTACACAGAATGAGCTTTTCAGTGAAGAGAAGCCAGGCACATTTTAGCTAGTTTTACTTGTAAGTAGGGTTGGAAATGCTTTTCAGCCTCAGTACTGGGCTCAAAACATGCAGCCCTGAGGTCTTTCATGAAAGCAGGTGGTTAAATAGAAATTCGCTGCTCAGCTGACCCGGCAGAAGCAAACGTATGCCAAAAATGTACACAGAATGAGCTTTTCAGTGAATAGCAGCCAGGCACATTTTAGCTAGTTTTACTTGTAAGTGGGGTTGGAAACGCTTTTCAGGATCAGTACTGGGCTCAAAACATGCAGCCCTGAGGTCTCTCATGATAGCAGGTGGTTAAATAGAAATTCGCTGCTCAGCTGACCCGGCAGGAGCAAACGTATGCTAAAAATGTACTCAGAATGAGCTTTTCAGTGAAGAGAAGCCAGGCACATTTTAGCTAGTTTTACTTGTAAGTAGGGTTGGAAATGCTTTTCAGCCTCAGTACTGGGCTCAAAACATGCAGCCCTGAGGTCTCTCATGAAAGCAGGTGGTTAAATAGAAATTTGCTGCTCAGCTGACCCGGCAGGAGCAAACGTATGCTAAAAATGTACTCAGAATGAGCTTTTCAGTGAATAGCAGCCAGGCACATTTTAGCTAGTTTTACTTGTAAGTGGGGTTGGAAACGCTTTTCAGGATCAATACTGGGCTCAAAACATGCAGCCCTGGGGTCTCTCATGATAGCAGGTGGTTAAATAGAAATTCGCTGCTCAGCTGACCCGGCAGGAGCAAACGTATGCTAAAAATGTACTCAGAATGAGCTTTTCAGTGAAGAGAAGCCAGGCACATTTTAGCTAGTTTTACTTGTAAGTGGGGTTGGAAACGCTTTTCAGGATCAAAACTTGGCTCAAAACATGCAGCCCTGAGGTCTCTCATGATAGCAGGTGGTTAAATAGAAATTCGCTGCTCAGCTGACCCGGCAGGAGCAAACGTATGCTAAAAATGTACACAGAATGAGCTTTTCAGTGAATAGCAGCCAGGCACATTTTAGCTAGTTTTACTTGTAAGTGGGGTTGGAAACACTTTTCAGGCTCAGTACTGGGCTCAAAACATGCAGCCCTGAGGTCTCTCATGAAAGCAGGTGGTTAAATAGAAATTCGCTGCTCAGCTGAACCGGCAGGAGCAAACGTATGCCAAAAATGTACACAGAATGAGCTTTTCAGTGAATAGCAGCCAGGCACATTTTAGCTAGTTTTACTTGTAAGTGGGGTTGGAAATGCTTTTCAGGATCAGTACTGGGCTCAAAACATGCAGCCCTGAGGTCTCTCATGATAGCAGGTGGTTAAATAGAAATTCGCTGCTCAGCTGACCCGGCAGGAGCAAACGTATGCTAAAAATGTACTCAGAATGAGCTTTTCAGTGAAGAGAAGCTAGGCACATTTTAGCTAGTTTTACTTGTAAGTGGGGTTGGAAATGCTTTTCAGGCTCAGTACTGGGCTCAAAACATGCAGCCCTGAGGTCTCTCATGAAAGCAGGTGGTTAAATAGAAATTCGCTGCTCAGCTGACCCGGTAGGAGCAAACGTATGCCAAAAATGTACACAGAATGAGCTTTTCAGTGAATAGCAGCCAGGCACATTTTAGCTAGTTTTACTTGTAAGTGGGGTTGGAAATGCTTTTCAGGCTCAGTGCTGGGCTCAAAACATGCAGCCCTGAGGTCTCTCATGATAGCAGGTGGTTAAATAGAAATTCGCTGCTCAGCTGACCCGGTAGGAGCAAACGTATGCCAAAAATGTACACAGAATGAGCTTTTCAGTGAAGAGAAGCCAGGCACATTTTAGCTAGTTTTACTTGTAAGTAGGGTTGGAAATGCTTTTCAGCCTCAGTACTGGGCTCAAAACATGCAGCCCTGAGGTCTTTCATGAAAGCAGGTGGTTAAATAGAAATTCGCTGCTCAGCTGACCCGGCAGAAGCAAACGTATGCCAAAAATGTACACAGAATGAGCTTTTCAGTGAATAGCAGCCAGGCACATTTTAGCTAGTTTTACTTGTAAGTGGGGTTGGAAACGCTTTTCAGGATCAGTACTGGGCTCAAAACATGCAGCCCTGAGGTCTCTCATGATAGCAGGTGGTTAAATAGAAATTCGCTGCTCAGCTGACCCGGCAGGAGCAAACGTATGCTAAAAATGTACTCAGAATGAGCTTTTCAGTGAAGAGAAGCCAGGCACATTTTAGCTAGTTTTACTTGTAAGTAGGGTTGGAAATGCTTTTCAGCCTCAGTACTGGGCTCAAAACATGCAGCCCTGAGGTCTCTCATGAAAGCAGGTGGTTAAATAGAAATTTGCTGCTCAGCTGACCCGGCAGGAGCAAACGTATGCTAAAAATGTACTCAGAATGAGCTTTTCAGTGAATAGCAGCCAGGCACATTTTAGCTAGTTTTACTTGTAAGTGGGGTTGGAAACGCTTTTCAGGATCAATACTGGGCTCAAAACATGCAGCCCTGGGGTCTCTCATGATAGCAGGTGGTTAAATAGAAATTCGCTGCTCAGCTGACCCGGCAGGAGCAAACGTATGCTAAAAATGTACTCAGAATGAGCTTTTCAGTGAAGAGAAGCCAGGCACATTTTAGCTAGTTTTACTTGTAAGTGGGGTTGGAAACGCTTTTCAGGATCAAAACTTGGCTCAAAACATGCAGCCCTGAGATCTCTCATGATAGCAGGTGGTTAAATAGAAATTCGCTGCTCAGCTGACCCGGCAGGAGCAAACGTATGCTAAAAATGTACACAGAATGAGCTTTTCAGTGAATAGCAGCCAGGCACATTTTAGCTAGTTTTACTTGTAAGTGGGGTTGGAAACGCTTTTCAGGCTCAGTACTGGGCTCAAAACATGCAGCCCTGAGGTCTCTCATGAAAGCAGGTGGTTAAATAGAAATTCGCTGCTCAGCTGAACCGGCAGGAGCAAACGTATGCCAAAAATGTACACAGAATGAGCTTTTCAGTGAATAGCAGCCAGGCACATTTTAGCTAGTTTTACTTGTAAGTGGGGTTGGAAATGCTTTTCAGGATCAGTACTGGGCTCAAAACATGCAGCCCTGAGGTCTCTCATGATAGCAGGTGGTTAAATAGAAATTCGCTGCTCAGCTGACCCGGCAGGAGCAAACGTATGCTAAAAATGTACTCAGAATGAGCTTTTCAGTGAAGAGAAGCTAGGCACATTTTAGCTAGTTTTACTTGTAAGTGGGGTTGGAAATGCTTTTCAGGCTCAGTACTGGGCTCAAAACATGCAGCCCTGAGGTCTCTCATGAAAGCAGGTGGTTAAATAGAAATTCGCTGCTCAGCTGACCCGGTAGGAGCAAACGTATGCCAAAAATGTACACAGAATGAGCTTTTCAGTGAAGAGAAGCCAGGCACATTTTAGCTAGTTTTACTTGTAAGTAGGGTTGGAAATGCTTTTCAGCCTCAGTACTGGGCTCAAAACATGCAGCCCTGAAGTCTCTCATGAAAGCAGGTGGTTAAATAGAAATTCGCTGCTCAGCTGACCCGGCAGGAGCAAACGTATGCCAAAGTCAAGCCAGAGTCCTGCCCGTCTGCGCCCGTCCGCGATCGACCGGGGCGCGGGGCAGGACACCCTGGACCAAATAACACTGCTCAGACAGCTATTAGGGAGAACTCCCAACAGCGAATCCTATATACACGGGCTACTCTACTAGAAATAGGTAAGATCCCCACTAAATCATGCTGGCACTCCATGGACCCTAGCGTGCTTCCACCACAATGCACTATATGTAATCATTCATTCCACACTGTCCCTAACCGCAATTCCCTTGTGCCTAACTTAAAATTGATGCTATTAAATTGTAGGTCCATGATAAAACATAAAGTGGAAATAAGGGACCTATTACAGAAACATGATTTTGACGTTTTGTTCCTTACGGAAACTTGGTTAGAGGAATCTTCAGCCCCCGATATACTTGAGATAGTGCCTTTTAACTACAGTTTGCTGAGAATCGATAGACCTAAGCAGCGGGGTGGAGGTCTGGCTATGATTTTCAAACAAGAACTGGAATGCACCCTTACCAATAAAACCATCACTAATAGTGAAAGTGGGACATTCTCTATAAAAGTGAACCCGTCAATGACCATTACTGGTCTTCTCATTTATCGGCCCCCGGGCAATTCTACCCCTTTCTGTAACCAGCTCATAGAAACAGCCACGCAACTAGCCATAAAACATAACAACTTTATGATGCTTGGTGACCTAAATCTTCACTTTGAAGATATGAATGCTAGAGAAGCCCAATTACTTAAAACAGCTCTCCACGCATTGGGAATTACATTGCTCTCTACCCTGCCCACACATCAACATGGCCACCTCCTTGACCCTGTTTTTGCCACCTGGGAAGGTATCGAAATACACTCCCCTGTCCCAATAATTTGGTCGGATCATTACATGATTACCTTCAACATACCCATTAACAAAACTACGAACAGTGTGAACAGACCTCTGTACACTAAGCGTCGTAACTGGAAAAATTATACCCCTGAACGTCTCATCACTGAATTAAAAACTAACCTTCCCCCACCAGGACAATCCCTTCAAGACACCTGGAACAACTACAAACTTTGGCTGAACAGGGCACTAAATACAATTGCGCCTTGGACTTCCAAGCCCCCAGTCAGGAAATCAAAATCTGAACCCTGGTTCTCAGAAAAATTAAAAACAGCTAAAGCCCGCTGCAAAACGATTGAAAGGAAATGGAGAAAAAATTATTCTACTGAACTCAAGGAAACCTATAAAGTGGAATTAAAATCCTATCACAAATTAATAAGAGAGGAAAAAAGTCTCTTTTATCAGAGCAGAATTGAAGAAGCCACCAACCCAACCAAGGAACTGTTCCAGATCTATAAGGAACTAACAGACACTTCTAGACTAGATACTCAGGATACTTACTCAAACGAGTTATGCGAGCAAATAGCGGATTTCTTTGTCAATAAAGTAGAGAAAATCCACGCTACCTTCCCCACCCCCTCTACTTCGGGAAAGGCAGCGTCTCCCTCTCAAAAAACCCTCCTCACCCAATTTAATACTCCTGACAAAGCACACCTGTCTCGCATAATTAACAGTATCCACTCTGGCTCCCCTAATGATGTGTGTCCTCTAGAAAAAAGTAAGGACATCATGGACCATATACTTATGGATCAAATAAGTCAGATGATAACTCTCTCTTTTAAAGAATGCTATGTTCCAGAAGCCTGGAAAACTGCTCAAGTTATTCCTCTAAAAAAAAAACCCAATATTCCGGTTACTCAATTTCAAAATCTTAGGCCAATTTCTCTTTTGCCACAATGTGCCAAGATAATTGAAAAAGTAGTAAATAAACAATTGATGGCTTTTTTAGAATTAGAAAATGTACTCCACCCTACCCAATCTGGCTTTAGAGCCAATTATTCCACGGAATCAGCTGTTCTGTATTCCACGGAATATATCCGCATGATGGTAGACGAGGGGGAGACAGCAGCGTTGGTCATGTTAGACTTAAGCGCAGCTTTTGATACTGTGCTTCATGCCACGCTGCTGTCCCGACTATCAGACATCGGAGTAAAAGACCATGCTTTGGCGTGGATTAAATCTTTTCTTACGAAAAGATCTTTTCAGATACACTGCCCACCCTTTAAATCATCTTCTCGTGACGTGAGCCATGGGGTTTCACAGGGCTCTAGTTTGAGCCCCACCCTGTTCAATATCTATATGGAGCCCCTTGCTCGGGTCGTAGAGAACTTCGGGGTGGGCATTGTTAGCTATGCCGATGACACCCAGCTCATGTTTAAGCTTACTCCTGACACCGAGAAATATGCCTCCAATTTCTCGAATTGCATGGCTGCTGTCGCCATGTGGATGGATAACAACTGCCTCCGGCTGAATGGAGATAAAGCAAAGGTGTTGGTGGTAGGAAATAAAGCCTCTTTATGGTCGCAGGCGTGGTGGCCCACTACATTAGGCGACTGCCCTTACCCTGTTGAAAAAGTGAAAAACCTTGGAATTATGATCGACGCTGATTTGTCAGGAAAATCCCAAGTCCATAAAATAATAGGCAAATGCATCGGCACGTTAAAAATCTTAAGAAAAATCATTGAGCTCATTCCCACTGAAGCCAAAAAAAACATCGTACATGCGCTAATATCACACCTCATTTGGACTACGGGAACGTTCTCCTATTAGGATTGAACCAAAAACACCTCCATCAGCTTCAATGCTTACAAAATGCGACCGCGCGCATGGTACTGGGTTTACCCAGAAGAACATCCGCCAAGGCAGCTTTGTCCAAATTGCACTGGCTCCCTGTTAGGGAAAGAATCAAATTCAAGGGCCTCTGCTATGCCCATAAGATAGCCCACAACAAAGGTCCCACCTATCTAAGAGATCTTTTGACTATCCACCGCCCTACCAGAAACCTTAGGTCCTCAGGAATGTCACAATTCAAAATCCCCCGTGTCCATAAAGCGAAGATAGGTGGCCGCTCTTTTCGCTACCTTGGAGTAAAACATTGGAATGCTCTGCCTACCCATCTAAGAATGGAACCCTCAGAGACTCTTTTTAAAGCTAAACTCAAAACTCACCTGTTTCCCTAATATTTGTTTTCTATGACCGTCCCTTTATCATTTCTCGGTGAGTTTCGTAGGCAATTAGCGCGGGGATACACAGTTGTGCAGCCAGGCGCTTTATAAATCTCTTATTATTATTATTATTAAAAATGTACACAGAATGAGCTTTTCAGTGAATAGTAGCCAGGCACATTTTAGCTAGTTTTACTTGTAAGTAGGGTTGGAAATGCTTTTCAGCCTCAGTACTGGGCTCAAAACATGCAGCCCTGAGGTCTCTCATGAAAGCAGGTGGTTAAATAGAAATTTGCTGCTCAGCTGACCCGGCAGGAGCAAACGTATGCTAAAAATGTACTCAGAATGAGCTTTTCAGTGAATAGCAGCCAGGCACATTTTAGCTAGTTTTACTTGTAAGTGGGGTTGGAAACGCTTTTCAGGATCAATACTGGGCTCAAAACATGCAGCCCTGGGGTCTCTCATGATAGCAGGTGGTTAAATAGAAATTCGCTGCTCAGCTGACCCGGCAGGAGCAAACGTATGCTAAAAATGTACTCAGAATGAGCTTTTCAGTGAAGAGAAGCCAGGCACATTTTAGCTAGTTTTACTTGTAAGTGGGGTTGGAAACGCTTTTCAGGATCAATACTGGGCTCAAAACATGCAGCCCTGAGGTCTCTCATGATAGCAGGTGGTTAAATAGAAATTCGCTGCTCAGCTGACCCGGCAGGAGCAAACGTATGCTAAAAATGTACACAGAATGAGCTTTTCAGTGAATAGCAGCCAGGCACATTTTAGCTAGTTTTACTTGTAAGTGGGGTTGGAAACGCTTTTCAGGCTCAGTACTGGGCTCAAAACATGCAGCCCTGAGGTCTCTCATGAAAGCAGGTGGTTAAATAGAAATTCGCTGCTCAGCTGAACCGGCAGGAGCAAACGTATGCCAAAAATGTACACAGAATGAGCTTTTCAGTGAATAGCAGCCAGGCACATTTTAGCTAGTTTTACTTGTAAGTGGGGTTGGAAACGCTTTTCAGGATCAGTACTGGGCTCAAAACATGCAGCCCTGAGGTCTCTCATGATAGCAGGTGGTTAAATAGAAATTCGCTGCTCAGCTGACCCGGCAGGAGCAAACGTATGCTAAAAATGTACTCAGAATGAGCTTTTCAGTGAATAGCAGCCAGGCACATTTTAGCTAGTTTTACTTGTAAGTGGGGTTGGAAATGCTTTTCAGGATCAGTACTGGGCTCAAAACATGCAGCCCTGAGGTCTTTCATGAAAGCAGATGGTTAAATAGAAATTCGCTGCTCAGCTGACCCGGTAGGAGCAAACGTATGCCAAAAATGTACACAGAATGAGCTTTTCAGTGAATAGCAGCCAGGCACATTTTAGCTAGTTTTACTTGTAAGTGGGGTTGGAAACGCTTTTCAGGATCAGTACTGGGCTCAAAACATGCAGCACTGAGGTTTCTCATGATAGCAGGTGGTTAAATAGAAATTCGCTGCTCAGCTGACCCGGCAGGAGCAAACGTATGCTAAAAATGTACTCAGAATGAGCTTTTCAGTGAATAGCAGCCAGGCACATTTTAGCTAGTTTTACTTGTAAGTGGGGTTGGAAACGCTTTTCAGGATCAGTACTGGGCTCAAAACATGCAGCCCTGAGGTCTCTCATGAAAGCAGGTGGTTAAATAGAAATTCGCTGCTCAGCTGGCCCGGTAGGAGCAAACGTATGCCAAAAATCTACACAGAATGAGCTTTTCAGTAAAGAGAAGCCAGGCACATTTTAGCTAGTTTTACTTGTAAGTGGGGTTGGAAACGCTTTTCAGGATCAGTACTGGGCTCAAAACATCCAGCCCTGAGGTCTCTCATGATAGCAGGTGGTTAAATAGAAATTCGCTGCTCAGCTGACCCGGCAGGAGCAAACGTATGCTAAAAATGTACTCAGAATGAGCTTTTCAGTGAAGAGAAGCTAGGCACATTTTAGCTAGTTTTACTTGTAAGTGGGGTTGGAAATGCTTTTCAGACTCAGTACTGGGCTCAAAACATGAAGCCCTGAGGTCTCTCATGAAAGCAGGTGGTTAAATAGAAATTCGCTGCTCAGCTGACCCGGTAGGAGCCAACGTATGCCAAAAATGTACACAGAATGAGCTTTTCAGTGAAGAGAAGCCAGGCACATTTTAGCTAGTTTTACTTGTAAGTAGGGTTGGAAATGCTTTTCAGCCTCAGTACTGGGCTCAAAACATGCAGCCCTGAGGTCTTTCATGAAAGCAGGTGGTTAAATAGAAATTCGCTGCTCAGCTGACCCGGCAGGAGCAAACGTATGCCAAAAATGTACACAGAATGAGCTTTTCAGTGAATAGCAGCCAGGCACATTTTAGCTAGTTTTACTTGTAAGTGGGGTTGGAAACGCTTTTCAGGATCAGTACTGGGCTCAAAACATGCAGCCCTGAGGTCTCTCATGATAGCAGGTGGTTAAATAGAAATTCGCTGCTCAGCTGACCCGGCAGGAGCAAACGTATGCTAAAAATGTACTCAGAATGAGCTTTTCAGTGAAGAGAAGCCAGGCACATTTTAGCTAGTTTTACTTGTAAGTAGGGTTGGAAATGCTTTTCAGCCTCAGTACTGGGCTCAAAACATGCAGCCCTGAGGTCTCTCATGAAAGCAGGTGGTTAAATAGAAATTTGCTGCTCAGCTGACCCGGCAGGAGCAAACGTATGCTAAAAATGTACTCAGAATGAGCTTTTCAGTGAATAGCAGCCAGGCACATTTTAGCTAGTTTTACTTGTAAGTGGGGTTGGAAACGCTTTTCAGGATCAATACTGGGCTCAAAACATGCAGCCCTGGGGTCTCTCATGATAGCAGGTGGTTAAATAGAAATTCGCTGCTCAGCTGACCCGGCAGGAGCAAAAGTATGCTAAAAATGTACTCAGAATGAGCTTTTCAGTGAAGAGAAGCCAGGCACATTTTAGCTAGTTTTACTTGTAAGTGGGGTTGGAAACGCTTTTCAGGATCAATACTGGGCTCAAAACATGCAGCCCTGAGGTCTCTCATGATAGCAGGTGGTTAAATAGAAATTCGCTGCTCAGCTGACCCGGCAGGAGCAAACGTATGCTAAAAATGTACACAGAATGAGCTTTTCAGTGAATAGCAGCCAGGCACATTTTAGCTAGTTTTACTTGTAAGTGGGGTTGGAAACGCTTTTCAGGCTCAGTACTGGGCTCAAAACATGCAGCCCTGAGGTCTCTCATGAAAGCAGGTGGTTAAATAGAAATTCGCTGCTCAGCTGAACCGGCAGGAGCAAACGTATGCCAAAAATGTACACAGAATGAGCTTTTCAGTGAATAGCAGCCAGGCACATTTTAGCTAGTTTTACTTGTAAGTGGGGTTGGAAACGCTTTTCAGGATCAGTACTGGGCTCAAAACATGCAGCCCTGAGGTCTCTCATGATAGCAGGTGGTTAAATAGAAATTCGCTGCTCAGCTGACCCGGCAGGAGCAAACGTATGCTAAAAATGTACTCAGAATGAGCTTTTCAGTGAATAGCAGCCAGGCACATTTTAGCTAGTTTTACTTGTAAGTGGGGTTGGAAATGCTTTTCAGGATCAGTACTGGGCTCAAAACATGCAGCCCTGAGGTCTCTCATGAAAGCAGATGGTTAAATAGAAATTCGCTGCTCAGCTGACCCGGTAGGAGCAAACGTATGCCAAAAATGTACACAGAATGAGCTTTTCAGTGAATAGCAGCCAGGCACATTTTAGCTAGTTTTACTTGTAAGTGGGGTTGGAAACGCTTTTCAGGATCAGTACTGGGCTCAAAACATGCAGCACTGAGGTTTCTCATGATAGCAGGTGGTTAAATAGAAATTCGCTGCTCAGCTGACCTGGCAGGAGCAAACGTATGCTAAAAATGTACTCAGAATGAGCTTTTCAGTGAAGAGAAGCCAGGCACATTTTAGCTAGTTTTACTTGTAAGTGGGGTTGGAAATGCTTTTCAGGCTCAGTACTGGGCTCAAAACATGCAGCCCTGAGGTCTCTCATGAAAGCAGGTGGTTAAATAGAAATTCGCTGCTCAGCTGACCCGGTAGGAGCAAACGTATGCCAAAAATGTACACAGAATGAGCTTTTCAGTGAAGAGCAGCCAGACACATTTTAGCTAGTTTTACTTGTAAGTGGGGTTGGAAATGCTTTTCAGGATCAGTACTGGGCTCAAAACATGCAGCCCTGAGGTCTCTCATGATAGCAGGTGGTTAAATAGAAATTCGCTGCTCAGCTGGCCCGGTAGGAGCAAACGTATGCCAAAAATCTACACAGAATGAGCTTTTCAGTGAAGAGAAGCCAGGCACATTTTAGCTAGTTTTACTTGTAAGTGGGGTTGGAAACGCTTTTCAGGATCAGTACTGGGCTCAAAACATCCAGCCCTGAGGTCTCTCATGATAGCAGGTGGTTAAATAGAAATTCGCTGCTCAGCTGACCCGGCAGGAGCAAACGTATGCTAAAAATGTACTCAGAATGAGCTTTTCAGTGAAGAGAAGCTAGGCACATTTTAGCTAGTTTTACTTGTAAGTGGGGTTGGAAATGCTTTTCAGACTCAGTACTGGGCTCAAAACATGCAGCCCTGAGGTTTCTCATGAAAGCAGGTGGTTAAATAGAAATTCGCTGCTCAGCTGACCCGGTAGGAGCAAACGTATGCCAAAAATGTACACAGAATGAGCTTTTCAGTGAATAGCAGCCAGGCACATTTTAGCTAGTTTTACTTGTAAGTGGGGTTGGAAATGCTTTTCAGGCTCAGTGCTGGGCTCAAAACATGCAGCCCTGAGGTCTCTCATGATAGCAGGTGGTTAAATAGAAATTCGCTGCTCAGCTGACCCGGTAGGAGCAAACGTATGCCAAAAATGTACACAGAATGAGCTTTTCAGTGAAGAGAAGCCAGGCACGTTTTAGCTAGTTTTACTTGTAAGTAGGGTTGGAAATGCTTTTCAGCCTCAGTACTGGGCTCAAAACATGCAGCCCTGAGGTCTTTCATGAAAGCAGGTGGTTAAATAGAAATTCGCTGCTCAGCTGACCCGGCAGAAGCAAACGTATGCCAAAAATGTACACAGAATGAGCTTTTCAGTGAATAGCATCCAGGCACATTTTAGCTAGTTTTACTTGTAAGTGGGGTTGGAAACGCTTTTCAGGATCAGTACTGGGCTCAAAACATGCAGCCCTGAGGTCTCTCATGATAGCAGGTGGTTAAATAGAAATTTGCTGCTCAGCTGACCCGGCAGGAGCAAACGTATGCTAAAAATGTACTCAGAATGAGCTTTTCAGTGAAGAGAAGCCAGGCACATTTTAGCTAGTTTTACTTGTAAGTAGGGTTGGAAATGCTTTTCAGCCTCAGTACTGGGCTCAAAACATGCAGCCCTGAGGTCTCTCATGAAAGCAGGTGGTTAAATAGAAATTTGCTGCTCAGCTGACCCGGCAGGAGCAAACGTATGCTAAAAATGTACTCAGAATGAGCTTTTCAGTGAATAGCAGCCAGGCACATTTTAGCTAGTTTTAATTGTAAGTGGGGTTGGAAACGCTTTTCAGGATCAATACTGGGCTCAAAACATGCAGCCCTGGGGTCTCTCATGATAGCAGGTGGTTAAATAGAAATTCGCTGCTCAGCTGACCCGGCAGGAGCAAACGTATGCTAAAAATGTACTCAGAATGAGCTTTTCAGTGAAGAGAAGCCAGGCACATTTTAGCTAGTTTTACTTGTAAGTGGGGTTGGAAACGCTTTTCAGGATCAATACTTGGCTCAAAACATGCAGCCCTGAGGTCTCTCATGATAGCAGGTGGTTAAATAGAAATTCGCTGCTCAGCTGACCCGGCAGGAGCAAACGTATGCTAAAAATGTACACAGAATGAGCTTTTCAGTGAATAGCAGCCAGGCACATTTTAGCTAGTTTTACTTGTAAGTGGGGTTGGAAACGCTTTTCAGGCTCAGTACTGGGCTCAAAACATGCAGCCCTGAGGTCTCTCATGAAAGCAGGTGGTTAAATAGAAATTCGCTGCTCAGCTGAACCGGCAGGAGCAAACGTATGCCAAAAATGTACACAGAATGAGCTTTTCAGTGAATAGCAGCCAGGCACATTTTAGCTAGTTTTACTTGTAAGTGGGGTTGGAAACGCTTTTCAGGATCAGTACTGGGCTCAAAACATGCAGCCCTGAGGTCTCTCATGATAGCAGGTGGTTAAATAGAAATTCGCTGCTCAGCTGACCCGGCAGGAGCAAACGTATGCTAAAAATGTACTCAGAATGAGCTTTTCAGTGAAGAGAAGCTAGGCACATTTTAGCTAGTTTTACTTGTAAGTGGGGTTGGAAATTCTTTTCAGGCTCAGTACTGGGCTCAAAACATGCAGCCCTGAGGTCTCTCATGAAAGCAGGTGGTTAAATAGAAATTCGCTGCTCAGCTGACCCGGTAGGAGCAAACGTATGCCAAAAATGTACACAGAATGAGCTTTTCAGTGAAGAGAAGCCAGGCACATTTTAGCTAGTTTTACTTGTAAGTAGGGTTGGAAATGCTTTTCAGCCTCAGTACTGGGCTCAAAACATGCAGCCCTGAAGTCTCTCATGAAAGCAGGTGGTTAAATAGAAATTCGCTGCTCAGCTGACCCGGCAGGAGCAAACGTATGCCAAAGTCAAGCCAGAGTCCTGCCCGTCTGCGCCCGTCCGCGATCGACCGGGGCGCGGGGCAGGACACCCTGGACCAAATAACACTGCTCAGACAGCTATTAGGGAGAACTCCCAACAGCGAATCCTATATACACGGGCTACTCTACTAGAAATAGGTAAGATCCCCACTAAATCATGCTGGCACTCCATGGACCCTAGCGTGCTTCCACCACAATGCACTATATGTAATCATTCATTCCACACTGTCCCTAACCGCAATTCCCTTGTGCCTAACTTAAAATTGATGCTATTAAATTGTAGGTCCATGATAAAACATAAAGTGGAAATAAGGGACCTATTACAGAAACATGATTTTGACGTTTTGTTCCTTACGGAAACTTGGTTAGAGGAATCTTCAGCCCCCGATATACTTGAGATAGTGCCTTTTAACTACAGTTTGCTGAGAATCGATAGACCTAAGCAGCGGGGTGGAGGTCTGGCTATGATTTTCAAACAAGAACTGGAATGCACCCTTACCAATAAAACCATCACTAATAGTGAAAGTGGGACATTCTCTATAAAAGTGAACCCGTCAATGACCATTACTGGTCTTCTCATTTATCGGCCCCCGGGCAATTCTACCCCTTTCTGTAACCAGCTCATAGAAACAGCCACGCAACTAGCCATAAAACATAACAACTTTATGATGCTTGGTGACCTAAATCTTCACTTTGAAGATATGAATGCTAGAGAAGCCCAATTACTTAAAACAGCTCTCCACGCATTGGGAATTACATTGCTCTCTACCCTGCCCACACATCAACATGGCCACCTCCTTGACCCTGTTTTTGCCACCTGGGAAGGTATCGAAATACACTCCCCTGTCCCAATAATTTGGTCGGATCATTACATGATTACCTTCAACATACCCATTAACAAAACTACGAACAGTGTGAACAGACCTCTGTACACTAAGCGTCATAACTGGAAAAACTATACCCCTGAACGTCTCATCACTGAATTAAAAACTAACCTTCCCCCACCAGGACAATCTCTTCAAGACACCTGGAACAACTACGAACTTTGGCTGAACAGGGCACTAAATACAATTGCGCCTTGGACTTCCAAGCCCCCAGTCAGGAAATCAAAATCTGAACCCTGATTCTCAGAAAAATTAAAAACAGCTAAAGCCCGCTGCAAAACGATTGAAAGGAAATGGAGAAAAAATTATTCTACTGAACTCAAGGAAACCTATAAAGTGGAATTAAAATCCTATCACAAATTAATAAGAGAGGAAAAAAGTCTCTTTTATCAGAGCAGAATTGAAGAAGCCACCAACCCAACCAAGGAACTGTTCCAGATCTATAAGGAACTAACAGACACTTCTAGACTAGATACTCAGGATACTTACTCAAACGAGTTATGCGAGCAAATAGCGGATTTCTTTGTCAATAAAGTAGAGAAAATCCACGCTACCTTCCCCACCCCCTCTACTTCGGGAAAGGCAGCGTCTCCCTCTCAAAAAACCCTCCTCACCCAATTTAATACTCCTGACAAAGCACACCTGTCTCGCATAATTAACAGTATCCACTCTGGCTCCCCTAATGATGTGTGTCCTCTAGAAAAAAGTAAGGACATCATGGACCATATACTTATGGATCAAATAAGTCAGATGATAACTCTCTCTTTTAAAGTATGCTATGTTCCAGAAGCCTGGAAAACTGCTCAAGTTATTCCTCTAAAAAAAAAAACCAATATTCCGGTTACTCAATTTCAAAATCTTAGGCCAATTTCTCTTTTGCCACAATGTGCCAAGATAATTGAAAAAGTAGTAAATAAACAATTGATGGCTTTTTTAGAATTAGAAAATGTACTCCACCCTACCCAATCTGGCTTTAGAGCCAATTATTCCACGGAATCAGCTGTTCTGTATTCCACGGAATATATCCGCATGATGGTAGACGAGGGGGAGACAGCAGCGTTGGTCATGTTAGACTTAAGCGCAGCTTTTGATACTGTGCTTCATGCCACGCTGCTGTCCCGACTATCAGACATCGGAGTAAAAGACCATGCTTTGGCGTGGATTAAATCTTTTCTTACGAAAAGATCTTTTCAGATACACTGCCCACCCTTTAAATCATCTTCTCGTGACGTGAGCCATGGGGTTTCACAGGGCTCTAGTTTGAGCCCCACCCTGTTCAATATCTATATGGAGCCCCTTGCTCGGGTCGTAGAGAACTTCGGGGTGGGCATTGTTAGCTACGCCGATGACACCCAGCTCATGTTTAAGCTTACTCCTGACACCGAGAAATATGCCTCCAATTTCTCGAATTGCATGGCTGCTGTCGCCATGTGGATGGATAACAACTGCCTCCGGCTGAATGGAGATAAAGCAAAGGTGTTGGTGGTAGGAAATAAAGCCTCTTTATGGTCGCAGGCGTGGTGGCCCACTACATTAGGCGACTGCCCTTACCCTGTTGAAAAAGTGAAAAACCTTGGAATTATGATCGACGCTGATTTGTCAGGAAAATCCCAAGTCCATAAAATAATAGGCAAATGCATCGGCACGTTAAAAATCTTAAGAAAAATCATTGAGCTCATTCCCACTGAAGCCAAAAAAACCATCGTACATGCGCTAATATCACACCTCATTTGGACTACGGGAACGTTCTCCTATTAGGATTGAACCAAAAACACCTCCATCAGCTTCAATGCTTACAAAATGCGACCGCGCGCATGGTACTGGGTTTACCCAGAAGAACATCCGCCAAGGCAGCTTTGTCCAAATTGCACTGGCTCCCTGTTAGGGAAAGAATCAAATTCAAGGGCCTCTGCTATGCCCATAAGATAGCCCACAACAAAGGTCCCACCTATCTAAGAGATCTTTTGACTATCCACCGCCCTACCAGAAACCTTAGGTCCTCAGGAATGTCACAATTCAAAATCCCCCGTGTCCATAAAGCGAAGATAGGTGGCCGCTCTTTTCGCTACCTTGGAGTAAAACATTGGAATGCTCTGCCTACCCATCTAAGAATGGAACCCTCAGAGACTCTTTTTAAAGCTAAACTCAAAACTCACCTGTTTCCCTAATATTTGTTTTCTATGACCGTCCCTTTATCATTTCTCGGTGAGTTTCGTAGGCAATTAGCGCGGGGATACACAGTTGTGCAGCCAGGTGCTTTATAAATCTCTTATTATTATTATTATTAAAAATGTACACAGAATGAGCTTTTCAGTGAATAGTAGCCAGGCACATTTTAGCTAGTTTTACTTGTAAGTGGGGTTGGAAACGCTTTTCAGGATCAGTACTGGGCTCAAAACATGCAGCCCTGAGGTCTCTCATGATAGCAGGTGGTTAAATAGAAATTCGCTGCTCAGCTGACCCGGTAGGAGCAAACGTATGCCAAAAATGTACACAGAATGAGCTTTTCAGTGAATAGCAGCCAGGCACATTTTAGCTAGTTTTACTTGTAAGTGGGGTTGGAAAGGCTTTTCAGGATCAGTACTGGGCTCAAAACATGCAGCCCTGAGGTCTCTCATGATAGCAGGTGGTTAAATAGAAATCCGCTGCTCAGCTGACCCGGCAGGAGCAAACGTATGCTAAAAATGTACTCAGAATGAGCTTTTCAGTGAATAGCAGCCAGGCACATTTTAGCTAGTTTTACTTGTAAGTGGGGTTGGAAATGCTTTTCAGGATCAGTACTGGGCTCAAAACATGCAGCCCTGAGGTCTCTCATGACAGCAGGTGGTTAAATAGAAATTCGCTGCTCAGCTGACCCGGCAGGAGCAAACGTATGCCAAAAATGTACTCAGAATGAGCTTTTCAGTGAAGAGCAGCCAGGCACATTTTAGCTAGTTTTACTTGTAAGTGGGGTTGGAAATGCTTTTCAGGCTCAGTACTGGGCTCAAAACATGCAGCCCTGAGGTCTCTCATGAAAGCAGATGGTTAAATAGAAATTTGCTGCTTAGCTGACCCGGTAGGAACAAACGTATGCCAAAAATGTACACAGAATGAGCTTTTCAGTGAATAGCATCCAGGCACATTTTAGCTAGTTTTACTTGTAAGTGGGGTTGGAAATGCTTTTCAGGATCAGTACTGGGCTCAAAACATGCAGCCCTGAGGTCTCTCATGATAGCAGGTGGTTAAATAGAAATTCGCTGCTCAGCTGACCCGGTAGGAGCAAACGTATGCCAAAAATGTACACAGAATGAGCTTTTCAGTGAAGAGAAGCCAGGCACATTTTAGCTAGTTTTACTTGTAAGTAGGGTTGGAAATGCTTTTCAGCCTCAGTACTGGGCTCAAAACATGAAGCCCTGAGGTCTCTCATGAAAGCAGGTGGTTAAATAGAAATTCGCTGCTCAGCTGACCCAGCAGGAGCAAACGTATGCCAAAAATGTACACAGAATGAGTTTTCAGTGAATAGCAGCCAGGCACATTTTAGCTAGTTTTACTTGTAAGTGGGGTTGGAAACGCTTTTCAGGATCAGTACTGGGCTCAAAACATGCAGCCCTGAGGTCTCTCATGATAGCAGGTGGTTAAATAGAAATTCGCTGCTCAGCTGACCCGGCAGGAGCAAACGTATGCTAAAAATGTACACAGAATGAGCTTTTCAGTGAAGAGAAGCCAGGCACATTTTAGCTAGTTTTACTTGTAAGTGGGGTTGGAAACGCTTTTCAGGATCAGTACTGGGCTCAAAACATGCAGCCCTGAGGTCTCTCATGATAGCAGGTGGTTAAATAGAAATTCGCTGCTCAGCTGACCCGGCAGGAGCAAACGTATGCTAAAAATGTACTCAGAATGAGCTTTTCAGTGAAGAGAAGCCAGGCACATTTTAGCTAGTTTTACTTGTAAGTGGGGTTGGAAATGCTTTTCAGGCTCAGTACTGGGCTCAAAACATGCAGCCCTGAGGTCTCTCATGAAAGCAGATGGTTAAATAGAAATTCGCTGCTCAGCTGACCCGGTAGGAGCAAACGTATGCCAAAAATGTACACAGAATGAGCTTTTCAGTGAATAGCAGCCAGGCACATTTTAGCTAGTTTTACTTGTAAGTGGGGTTGGAAACGCTTTTCAGGATCAGTACTGGGCTCAAAACATGCAGCCCTGAGGTCTCTCATGATAGCAGGTGGTTAAATAGAAATTCGCTGCTCAGCTGACCCGGCAGGAGCAAACGTATGCTAAAAATGTACTCAGAATGAGCTTTTCAGTGAATAGCAGCCAGGCACATTTTAGCTAGTTTTACTTGTAAGTGGGGTTGGAAATGCTTTTCAGGATCAGTACTGGGCTCAAAACATGCAGCCCTGAGGTCTCTCATGATAGCAGGTGGTTAAATAGAAATTCGCTGCTCAGCTGACCCGGCAGGAGCAAACGTATGCCAAAAATGTACTCAGAATGAGCTTTTTAGTGAAGAGAAGCCAGGCACATTTTAGCTAGTTTTACTTGTAAGTGGGGTTGGAAACGCTTTTCAGGATCAGTACTGGGCTCAAAACATGCAGCCCTGAGGTCTCTCATGATAGCAGGTGGTTAAATAGAAATTCGCTGCTCAGCTGACCCGGCAGGAGCAAACGTATGCTAAACATGTACACAGAATGAGCTTTTCAGTGAATAGCAGCCAGGCACATTTTAGCTAGTTTTACTTGTAAGTGGGGTTGGAAACGCTTTTCAGGATCAGTACTGGGCTCAAAACATGCAGCCCTGATGTCTCTCATGATAGCAGGTGGTTAAATAGAAATTCGCTGCTCAGCTGACCCGGTAGGAGCAAACGTATGCCAAAAATGTACACAGAATGAGCTTTTCAGTGAATAGCAGCCAGGCACATTTTAGCTAGTTTTACTTGTAAGTGGGGTTGGAAATGCTTTTCAGGATCAGTACTGGGCTCAAAACATGCAGCCCTGAGGTCTCTCATGATAGCAGGTGGTTAAATAGAAATTCGCTGCTCAGCTGACCCGGCAGGAGCAAACGTATGCTAAAAATGTACTCAGAATGAGCTTTTCAGTGAATAGCAGCCAGGCACATTTTAGCTAGTTTTACTTGTAAGTGGGGTTGGAAACGCTTTTCAGGATCAATACTGGGCTCAAAACATGCAGCCCTGGGGTCTCTCATGATAACAGGTGGTTAAATAGAAATTCGCTGCTCAGCTGACCCGGCAGGAGCAAACGTATGCTAAAAATGTACTCAGAATGAGCTTTTCAGTGAAGAGAAGCCAGGCACATTTTAGCTAGTTTTACTTGTAAGTGGGGTTGGAAATGCATTTCAGGCTCAGTACTGGGCTCAAAACATGCAGCCCTGAGGTCTCTCATGAAAGCAGATGGTTAAATAGAAATTCGCTGCTCAGATGACCCGGTAGGAGCAAACATATGCCAAAAATGTACACAGAATGAGCTTTTCAGTGAATAGCAGCCAGGCACATTTTAGCTAGTTTTACTTGTAAGTAGGGTTGGAAACGCTTTTCAGGATCAGTACTGGGCTCAAAACATGCAGCCCTGAGGTCTCTCATGATAGCAGGTGGTTAAATAGAAATTCACTGCTCAGCTAACCCGGCAGGAGCAAACGTATGCTAAAAATGTACTCAGAATGAGCTTTTCAGTGAATAGCAGCCAGGCACATTTTAGCTAGTTTTACTTGTAAGTGGGGTTGGAAATGCTTTTCAGGATCAGTACTGGGCTCAAAACATGCAGCCCTGAGGTCTCTCATGATAGCAGGTGGTTAAATAGAAATTCGCTGCTCAGCTGACCCGGCAGGAGCAAACGTATGCCAAAAATGTACTCAGAATGAGCTTTTCAGTGAAGAGCAGCCAGGCACATTTTAGCTAGTTTTACTTGTAAGTGGGGTTGGAAATGCTTTTCAGGCTCAGTACTGGGCTCAAAACATGCAGCCCTGAGGTCTCTCATGAAAGCAGGTGGTTAAATAGAAATTCGCTGCTCAGCTGACCCGGTAGGAGCAAACGTATGCCAAAAATGTACACAGAATGAGCTTTTCAGTGAATAGCAGCCAGGCACATTTTAGCTAGTTTTACTTGTAAGTGGGGTTGGAAATGCTTTTCAGGATCAGTACTGGGCTCAAAACATGCAGCCCTGAGGTCTCTCATGATAGCAGGTGGTTAAATAGAAATTCGCTGCTCAGCTGACCCGGTAGGAGCAAACGTATGCCAAAAATGTACACAGAATGAGCTTTTCAGTGAAGAGAAGCCAGGCACATTTTAGCTAGTTTTACTTGTAAGTAGGGTTGGAAATGCTTTTCAGCCTCAGTACTGGGCTCAAAACATGCAGCCCTGAGGTCTCTCATGAAAGCAGGTGGTTAAATAGAAATTCGCTGCTCAGCTGACCCGGCAGGAGCAAACGTATGTCAAAAATGGTCAAAGAATGAGCTTTTCAGTGAATAGCAGCCAGGCACATTTTAGCTAGTTTTACTTGTAAGTGGGGTTGGAAACGCTTTTCAGGATCAGTACTGGGCTCAAAACATGCAGCCCTGAGGTCTCTCATGATAGCAGGTGGTTAAATATAAATTTGCTGCTCAGCTGACCCGGCAGGAGCAAACGTATGCTAAAAATGTACTCAGAATGAGCTTTTCAGTGAATAGCAGCCAGGCACATTTTAGCTAGTTTTACTTGTAAGTGGGGTTGGAAACGCTTTTCAGGATCAATACTGGGCTCAAAACATGCAGCCCTGGGGTCTCTCATGATAGCAGGTTGTTAAATAGAAATTCGCTTCTCAGCTGACCCGGCTGGAGCAAACGTATGCTAAAAATGTACTCAGAATGAGCTTTTCAGTGAATAGCAGCCAGGCACATTTTAGCTAGTTTTACTTGTAAGTGGGGTTGGAAACGCTTTTCAGGATCAGTACTGGGCTCAAAACATGCAGCCCTGAGGTCTCTCATGATAGCAGGTGGTTAAATAGAAATTCGCTGCTCTGCTGACCCGGCAGGAGCAAACGTATGCTAAAAATGTACACAGAATGAGCTTTTCAGTGAATAGCAGCCAGGCACATTTTAGCTAGTTTTACTTGTAAGTGGGGTTGGAAACGCTTTTCAGGATCAGTACTGGGCTCAAAACATGCAGCCCTGATGTCTCTCATGATAGCAGGTGGTTAAATAGAAATTCGCTGCTCAGCTGACCCGGTAGGAGCAAACGTATGCCAAAAATGTACACAGAATGAGCTTTTCAGTGAATAGCAGCCAGGCACATTTTAGCTAGTTTTACTTGTAAGTGGGGTTGGAAACGCTTTTCAGGATCAATACTGGGCTCAAAACATGCAGCCCTGGGGTCTCTCATGATAGCAGGTGGTTAAATAGAAATTCGCTGCTCAGCTGACCCGGCAGGAGCAAACGTATGCTAAAAATGTACTCAGAATGAGCCTTTCAGTGAAGAGAAGCCAGGCACATTTTAGCTAGTTTTACTTGTAAGTGGGGTTGGAAATGCTTTTCAGCCTCAGTACTGGGCTCAAAACATGCAGCCCTGAGGTCTTTCATGAAAGCAGGTGGTTAAATAGAAATTCGCTGCTCAGCTGACCCGGCAGGAGCAAACGTATGCCAAAAATGGTCACAGAATGAGCTTTTCAGTGAATAGCAGCCAGGCACATTTTAGCTAGTTTTACTTGTAAGTGGGGTTGGAAACGCTTTTCAGGATCAGTACTGGGCTCAAAACATGCAGCCCTGAGGTCTCTCATGATAGCAGGTGGTTAAATATAAATTTGCTGCTCAGCTGACCCGGCAGGAGCAAACGTATACTAAAAATGTACTCAGAATGAGCTTTTCAGTGAATAGCAGCCAGGCACATTTTAGCTAGTTTTACTTGTAAGTGGGGTTGGAAACGCTTTTCAGGATCAATACTGGGCTCAAAACATGCAGCCCTGGGGTCTCTCATGATAGCAGGTTGTTAAATAGAAATTCGCTTCTCAGCTGACCCGGCTGGAGCAAACGTATGCTAAAAATGTACTCAGAATGAGCTTTTCAGTGAATAGCAGCCAGGCACATTTTAGCTAGTTTTACTTGTAAGTGGGGTTGGAAACGCTTTTCAGGATCAGTACTGGGCTCAAAACATGCAGCCCTGAGGTCTCTCATGATAGCAGGTGGTTAAATAGAAATTCGCTGCTCTGCTGACCCGGCAGGAGCAAACGTATGCTAAAAATGTACACAGAATGAGCTTTTCAGTGAATAGCAGCCAGGCACATTTTAGCTAGTTTTACTTGTAAGTGGGGTTGGAAACGCTTTTCAGGATCAGTACTGGGCTCAAAACATGCAGCCCTGATGTCTCTCATGATAGCAGGTGGTTAAATAGAAATTCGCTGCTCAGCTGACCCGGTAGGAGCAAACGTATGCCAAAAATGTACACAGAATGAGCTTTTCAGTGAATAGCAGCCAGGCACATTTTAGCTAGTTTTACTTGTAAGTGGGGTTGGAAACGCTTTTCAGGATCAATACTGGGCTCAAAACATGCAGCCCTGGGGTCTCTCATGATAGCAGGTGGTTAAATAGAAATTCGCTGCTCAGCTGACCCGGCAGGAGCAAACGTATGCTAAAAATGTACTCAGAATGAGCCTTTCAGTGAAGAGAAGCCAGGCACATTTTAGCTAGTTTTACTTGTAAGTGGGGTTGGAAATGCTTTTCAGCCTCAGTACTGGGCTCAAAACATGCAGCCCTGAGGTCTTTCATGAAAGCAGGTGGTTAAATAGAAATTCGCTGCTCAGCTGACCCGGCAGGAGCAAACGTATGCCAAAAATGTACACAGAATGAGCTTTTCAGTGAATAGCAGCCAGGCACATTTTAGCTAGTTTTACTTGTAAGTGGGGTTGGAAACGCTTTTCAGGATCAGTACTGGGCTCAAAACATGCAGCCCTGAGGTCTCTCATGATAGCAGGTGGTTAAATAGAAATTCGCTGCTCAGCTGACCCGGCAGGAGCAAACGTATGCTAAAAATGTACTCAGAATGAGCTTTTCAGTGAATAGCAGCCAGGCACATTTTAGCTAGTTTTACTTGTAAGTGGGGTTGGAAACGCTTTTCAGGATCAATACTGGGCTCAAAACATGCAGCCCTGGGGTCTCTCATGATAGCAGGTGGTTAAATAGAAATTCGCTGCTCAGCTGACCCGGCAGGAGCAAACATATGCTAAAAATGTACTCAGAATGAGCTTTTCAGTGAAGAGAAGCCAGGCACATTTTAGCTAGTTTTACTTGTAAGTGGGGTTGGAAACGCTTTTCAGGATCAATACTGGGCTCAAAACATGCAGCCCTGAGGTCTCTCATGATAGCAGGTGGTTAAATAGAAATTCGCTGCTCAGCTGACCCGGCAGGAGCAAACGTATGCTAAAAATGTACACAGAATGAGCTTTTCAGTGAATAGCAGCCAGGCACATTTTAGCTAGTTTTACTTGTAAGTGGGGTTGGAAACGCTTTTCAGGCTCAGTACTGGGCTCAAAACATGCAGCCCTGAGGTCTCTCATGAAAGCAGGTGGTTAAATAGAAATTCGCTGCTCAGCTGAACCGGCAGGAGCAAACGTATGCCAAAAATGTACACAGAATGAGCTTTTCAGTGAATAGCAGCCAGGCACATTTTAGCTAGTTTTACTTGTAAGTGGGGTTGGAAACGCTTTTCAGGATCAGTACTGGGCTCAAAACATGCAGCCCTGAGGTCTCTCATGATAGCAGGTGGTTAAATAGAAATTCGCTGCTCAGCTGACCCGGCAGGAGCAAACGTATGCTAAAAATGTACTCAGAATGAGCTTTTCAGTGAATAGCAGCCAGGCACATTTTAGCTAGTTTTACTTGTAAGTGGGGTTGGAAATGCTTTTCAGGATCAGTACTGGGCTCAAAGCATGCAGCCCTGAGGTCTCTCATGAAAGCAGATGGTTAAATAGAAATTCGCTGCTCAGCTGACCCGGTAGGAGCAAACGTATGCCAAAAATGTACACAGAATGAGCTTTTCAGTGAATAGCAGCCAGGCACATTTTAGCTAGTTTTACTTGTAAGTGGGGTTGGAAACGCTTTTCAGGATCAGTACTGGGCTCAAAACATGCAGCACTGAGGTTTCTCATGATAGCAGGTGGTTAAATAGAAATTCGCTGCTCAGCTGACCCGGCAGGAGCAAACGTATGCTAAAAATGTACTCAGAATGAGCTTTTCAGTGAAGAGAAGCCAGGCACATTTTAGCTAGTTTTACTTGTAAGTGGGGTTGGAAATGCTTTTCAGGCTCAGTACTGGGCTCAAAACATGCAGCCCTGAGGTCTCTCATGAAAGCAGGTGGTTAAATAGAAATTCGCTGCTCAGCTGACCCGGTAGGAGCAAACGTATGCCAAAAATGTACACAGAATGAGCTTTTCAGTGAATAGCAGCCAGACACATTTTAGCTAGTTTTACTTGTAAGTAGGGTTGGAAATGCTTTTCAGGATCAGTACTGGGCTCAAAACATGCAGCCCTGAGGTCTCTCATGATAGCAGGTGGTTAAATAGAAATTCGCTGCTCAGCTGGCCCGGTAGGAGCAAACGTATGCCAAAAATCTACACAGAATGAGCTTTTCAGTGAAGAGAAGCCAGGCACATTTTAGCTAGTTTTACTTGTAAGTGGGGTTGGAAACGCTTTTCAGGATCAGTACTGGGCTCAAAACATCCAGCCCTGAGGTCTCTCATGATAGCAGGTGGTTAAATAGAAATTCGCTGCTCAGCTGACCCGGCAGGAGCAAACGTATGCTAAAAATGTACTCAGAATGAGTTTTCAGTGAAGAGAAGCTAGGCACATTTTAGCTAGTTTTACTTGTAAGTGGGGTTGGAAATGCTTTTCAGACTCAGTACTGGGCTCAAAACATGCAGCCCTGAGGTCTCTCATGAAAGCAGGTGGTTAAATAGAAATTCGCTGCTCAGCTGACCCGGTAGGAGCAAACGTATGCCAAAAATGTACACAGAATGAGCTTTTCAGTGAATAGCAGCCAGGCACATTTTAGCTAGTTTTACTTGTAAGTGGGGTTGGAAATGCTTTTCAGGCTCAGTGCTGGGCTCAAAACATGCAGCCCTGAGGTCTCTCATGATAGCAGGTGGTTAAATAGAAATTCGCTGCTCAGCTGACCCGGTAGGAGCAAACGTATGCCAAAAATGTACACAGAATGAGCTTTTCAGTGAAGAGAAGCCAGGCACATTTTAGCTAGTTTTACTTGTAAGTAGGGTTGGAAATGCTTTTCAGCCTCAGTACTGGGCTCAAAACATGCCCCTGAGGTCTTTCATGAAAGCAGGTGGTTAAATAGAAATTCGCTGCTCAGCTGACCCGGCAGAAGCAAACGTATGCCAAAAATGTACACAGAATGAGCTTTTCAGTGAATAGCAGCCAGGCACATTTTAGCTAGTTTTACTTGTAAGTGGGGTTGGAAACGCTTTTCAGGATCAGTACTGGGCTCAAAACATGCAGCCCTGAGGTCTCTCATGATAGCAGGTGGTTAAATAGAAACTCGCTGCTCAGCTGACCCGGCAGGAGCAAACGTATGCTAAAAATGTACTCAGAATGAGCTTTTCAGTGAAGAGAAGCCAGGCACATTTTAGCTAGTTTTACTTGTAAGTAGGGTTGGAAATGCTTTTCAGCCTCAGTACTGGGCTCAAAACATGCAGCCCTGAGGTCTCTCATGAAAGCAGGTGGTTAAATAGAAATTTGCTGCTCAGCTGACCCGGCAGGAGCAAACGTATGCTAAAAATGTACTCAGAATGAGCTTTTCAGTGAATAGCAGCCAGGCACATTTTAGCTAGTTTTACTTGTAAGTGGGGTTGGAAACGCTTTTCAGGATCAATACTGGGCTCAAAACATGCAGCCCTGGGGTCTCTCATGATAGCAGGTGGTTAAATAGAAATTTGCTGCTCAGCTGACCCGGCAGGAGCAAACGTATGCTAAAAATGTACTCAGAATGAGCTTTTCAGTGAAGAGAAGCCAGGCACATTTTAGCTAGTTTTACTTGTAAGTGGGGTTGGAAACGCTTTTCAGGATCAATACTGGGCTCAAAACATGCAGCCCTGAGGTCTCTCATGATAGCAGGTGGTTAAATAGAAATTCGCTGCTCAGCTGACCCGGCAGGAGCAAACGTATGCTAAAAATGTACACAGAATGAGCTTTTCAGTGAATAGCAGCCAGGCACATTTTAGCTAGTTTTACTTGTAAGTGGGGTTGGAAACGCTTTTCAGGCTCAGTACTGGGCTCAAAACATGCAGCCCTGAGGTCTCTCATGAAAGCAGGTGGTTAAATAGAAATTCGCTGCTCAGCTGAACCGGCAGGAGCAAACGTATGCCAAAAATGTACACAGAATGAGCTTTTCAGTGAATAGCAGCCAGGCACATTTTAGCTAGTTTTACTTGTAAGTGGGGTTGGAAACGCTTTTCAGGATCAGTACTGGGCTCAAAACATGCAGTCCTGAGGTCTCTCATGATAGCAGGTGGTTAAATAGAAATTCGCTGCTCAGCTGACCCGGCAGGAGCAAACGTATGCTAAAAATGTACTCAGAATGAGCTTTTCAGTGAAGAGAAGCCAGGCACATTTTAGCTAGTTTTACTTGTAAGTGGGGTTGGAAACGCTTTTCAGGATCAATACTGGGCTCAAAACATGCAGCCCTGAGGTCTCTCATGAGAGCAGGTGGTTAAATAGAAATTCGCTGCTCAGCTGACCCGGCAGGAGCAAACGTATGCCAAAAATTTACACAGAATGAGCTTTTCAGTGAATAGCAGCCAGGCACATTTTAGCTAGTTTTACTTGTAAGTGGGGTTGGAAATGCTTTTCAAGATCAGTACTGGGCTCAAAACATGCAGCCCTGAGGTCTCTCATGATAGCAGGTGGTTAAATAGAAATTCGCTGCTCAGCTGACCCGGCAGGAGCAAACGTATGCCAAAAATGTACTCAGAATGAGCTTTTCAGTGAAGAGCAGCCAGGCACATTTTAGCTAGTTTTACTGGTAAGTGGGGTTGGAAATGCTTTTCAGGCTCAGTACTGGGCTCAAAACATGCAGCCCTGAGGTCTCTCATGAAAGCAGATGGTTAAATAGAAATTTGCTGCTCAGCTGACCCGGTAGGAGCAAACGTATGCCAAAAATGTACACAGAATGAGTTTTTCAGTGAATAGCAGCCAGGCACATTTTAGCTAGTTTTACTTGTAAGTGGGGTTGGAAACGCTTTTCAGGATCAGTACTGGGCTCAAAACATGCAGCCCTGAGGTCTCTCATGATAGCAGGTGGTTAAATAGAAATTCGCTGCTCAGCTGACCCAGCAGGAGCAAACGTATGCTGAAAATGTATTCAGGATGAGCTTTTCAGTGAAGAGAAGCTAGGCACATTTTAGCTAGTTTTACTTGTAAGTGAGGTTGGAAATGCTTTTCAGGCTCAGTACTGGGCTCAAAACATGCAGCCCTGAGGTCTCTCATGAAAGCAGGTGGTTAAATAGAAATTCGCTGCTCAGCTGACCCGGTAAGAGCAAACGTATGCCAAAAATGTACACAGAATGAGTTTTTCAGTGAATAGCAGCCAGGCACATTTTAGCTAGTTTTACTTGTAAGTGGGGTTGGAAATGCTTTTCAGGATCGGTACTGAGTTCAAAACATGCAGCCCTGAGGTTTCTCATGATAGCAGGTGGTTAAATAGAAATTCGCTGCTCAGCTGACCCGGTAGGAGCAAACGTATGCCAAAAATGTACACAGAATGAGCTTTTCAGTGAAGAGAAGCCAGGCACATTTTAGCTAGTTTTACTTGTAAGTAGGGTTGGAAATGCTTTTCAGCCTCAGTACTGGGCTCAAAACATGCAGCCCTGAGGTCTCTCATGAAAGCAGGTGGTTAAATAGAAATTCGCTGCTCAGCTGACCCGGTAGGAGCAAACGTATGCCAAAAATGTACACAGAATGAGTTTTTCAGTGAATAGCAGCCAGGCACATTTTAGCTAGTTTTACTTGTAAGTGGGGTTGGAAACGCTTTTCAGGATCAGTACTGGGCTCAAAACATGCAGCCCTGAGGTCTCTCGTGATAGCAGGTGGTTAAATAGAAATTCGCTGCTCAGCTGACCCAGCAGGAGCAAACGTATGCTAAAAATGTACACAGAATGAGCTTTTCAGTGAATAGCAGCCAGGCACATTTTAGCTAGTTTTACTTGTAAGTGGGGTTGGAAACGCTTTTCAGGCTCAGTACTGGGCTCAAAACATGCAGCCCTGAGGTCTCTCATGAAAGCAGGTGGTTAAATAGAAATTCGCTGCTCAGCTGAACCGGCAGGAGCAAACGTATGCCAAAAATGTACACAGAATGAGCTTTTCAGTGAATAGCAGCCAGGCACATTTTAGCTAGTTTTACTTGTAAGTGGGGTTGGAAACGCTTTTCAGGATCAGTACTGGGCTCAAAACATGCAGCCCTGAGGTCTCTCATGATAGCAGGTGGTTAAATAGAAATTCGCTGCTCAGCCTACCCGGCAGGAGCAAACGTATGCTAAAAATGTACTCAGAATGAGCTTTTCAGTGAATAGCAGCCAGGCACATTTTAGCTAGTTTTACTTGTAAGTGGGGTTGGAAATGCTTTTCAGGATCAGTACTGGGCTCAAAGCATGCAGCCCTGAGGTCTCTCATGAAAGCAGATGGTTAAATAGAAATTCGCTGCTCAGCTGACCCGGTAGGAGCAAACGTATGCCAAAAATGTACACAGAATGAGCTTTTCAGTGAATAGCAGCCAGGCACATTTTAGCTAGTTTTACTTGTAAGTGGGGTTGGAAACGCTTTTCAGGATCAGTACTGGGCTCAAAACATGCAGCACTGAGGTTTCTCATGATAGCAGGTGGTTAAATAGAAATTCGCTGCTCAGCTGACCCGGCAGGAGCAAACGTATGCTAAAAATGTACTCAGAATGAGCTTTTCAGTGAAGAGAAGCCAGGCACATTTTAGCTAGTTTTACTTGTAAGTGGGGTTGGAAATGCTTTTCAGGCTCAGTACTGGGCTCAAAACATGCAGCCCTGAGGTCTCTCATGAAAGCAGGTGGTTAAATAGAAATTCGCTGCTCAGCTGACCCGGTAGGAGCAAACGTATGCCAAAAATGTACACAGAATGAGCTTTTCAGTGAATAGCAGCCAGACACATTTTAGCTAGTTTTACTTGTAAGTAGGGTTGGAAATGCTTTTCAGGATCAGTACTGGGCTCAAAACATGCAGCCCTGAGGTCTCTCATGATAGCAGGTGGTTAAATAGAAATTCGCTGCTCAGCTGGCCCGGTAGGAGCAAACGTATGCCAAAAATCTACACAGAATGAGCTTTTCAGTGAAGAGAAGCCAGGCACATTTTAGCTAGTTTTACTTGTAAGTGGGGTTGGAAACGCTTTTCAGGATCAGTACTGGGCTCAAAACATCCAGCCCTGAGGTCTCTCATGATAGCAGGTGGTTAAATAGAAATTCGCTGCTCAGCTGACCCGGCAGGAGCAAACGTATGCTAAAAATGTACTCAGAATGAGTTTTCAGTGAAGAGAAGCTAGGCACATTTTAGCTAGTTTTACTTGTAAGTGGGGTTGGAAATGCTTTTCAGACTCAGTACTGGGCTCAAAACATGCAGCCCTGAGGTCTCTCATGAAAGCAGGTGGTTAAATAGAAATTCGCTGCTCAGCTGACCCGGTAGGAGCAAACGTATGCCAAAAATGTACACAGAATGAGCTTTTCAGTGAATAGCAGCCAGGCACATTTTAGCTAGTTTTACTTGTAAGTGGGGTTGGAAATGCTTTTCAGGCTCAGTGCTGGGCTCAAAACATGCAGCCCTGAGGTCTCTCATGATAGCAGGTGGTTAAATAGAAATTCGCTGCTCAGCTGACCCGGTAGGAGCAAACGTATGCCAAAAATGTACACAGAATGAGCTTTTCAGTGAAGAGAAGCCAGGCACATTTTAGCTAGTTTTACTTGTAAGTAGGGTTGGAAATGCTTTTCAGCCTCAGTACTGGGCTCAAAACATGCCCCTGAGGTCTTTCATGAAAGCAGGTGGTTAAATAGAAATTCGCTGCTCAGCTGACCCGGCAGAAGCAAACGTATGCCAAAAATGTACACAGAATGAGCTTTTCAGTGAATAGCAGCCAGGCACATTTTAGCTAGTTTTACTTGTAAGTGGGGTTGGAAACGCTTTTCAGGATCAGTACTGGGCTCAAAACATGCAGCCCTGAGGTCTCTCATGATAGCAGGTGGTTAAATAGAAACTCGCTGCTCAGCTGACCCGGCAGGAGCAAACGTATGCTAAAAATGTACTCAGAATGAGCTTTTCAGTGAAGAGAAGCCAGGCACATTTTAGCTAGTTTTACTTGTAAGTAGGGTTGGAAATGCTTTTCAGCCTCAGTACTGGGCTCAAAACATGCAGCCCTGAGGTCTCTCATGAAAGCAGGTGGTTAAATAGAAATTTGCTGCTCAGCTGACCCGGCAGGAGCAAACGTATGCTAAAAATGTACTCAGAATGAGCTTTTCAGTGAATAGCAGCCAGGCACATTTTAGCTAGTTTTACTTGTAAGTGGGGTTGGAAACGCTTTTCAGGATCAATACTGGGCTCAAAACATGCAGCCCTGGGGTCTCTCATGATAGCAGGTGGTTAAATAGAAATTTGCTGCTCAGCTGACCCGGCAGGAGCAAACGTATGCTAAAAATGTACTCAGAATGAGCTTTTCAGTGAAGAGAAGCCAGGCACATTTTAGCTAGTTTTACTTGTAAGTGGGGTTGGAAACGCTTTTCAGGATCAATACTGGGCTCAAAACATGCAGCCCTGAGGTCTCTCATGATAGCAGGTGGTTAAATAGAAATTCGCTGCTCAGCTGACCCGGCAGGAGCAAACGTATGCTAAAAATGTACACAGAATGAGCTTTTCAGTGAATAGCAGCCAGGCACATTTTAGCTAGTTTTACTTGTAAGTGGGGTTGGAAACGCTTTTCAGGCTCAGTACTGGGCTCAAAACATGCAGCCCTGAGGTCTCTCATGAAAGCAGGTGGTTAAATAGAAATTCGCTGCTCAGCTGAACCGGCAGGAGCAAACGTATGCCAAAAATGTACACAGAATGAGCTTTTCAGTGAATAGCAGCCAGGCACATTTTAGCTAGTTTTACTTGTAAGTGGGGTTGGAAACGCTTTTCAGGATCAGTACTGGGCTCAAAACATGCAGTCCTGAGGTCTCTCATGATAGCAGGTGGTTAAATAGAAATTCGCTGCTCAGCTGACCCGGCAGGAGCAAACGTATGCTAAAAATGTACTCAGAATGAGCTTTTCAGTGAAGAGAAGCCAGGCACATTTTAGCTAGTTTTACTTGTAAGTGGGGTTGGAAACGCTTTTCAGGATCAATACTGGGCTCAAAACATGCAGCCCTGAGGTCTCTCATGAGAGCAGGTGGTTAAATAGAAATTCGCTGCTCAGCTGACCCGGCAGGAGCAAACGTATGCCAAAAATTTACACAGAATGAGCTTTTCAGTGAATAGCAGCCAGGCACATTTTAGCTAGTTTTACTTGTAAGTGGGGTTGGAAATGCTTTTCAAGATCAGTACTGGGCTCAAAACATGCAGCCCTGAGGTCTCTCATGATAGCAGGTGGTTAAATAGAAATTCGCTGCTCAGCTGACCCGGCAGGAGCAAACGTATGCCAAAAATGTACTCAGAATGAGCTTTTCAGTGAAGAGCAGCCAGGCACATTTTAGCTAGTTTTACTGGTAAGTGGGGTTGGAAATGCTTTTCAGGCTCAGTACTGGGCTCAAAACATGCAGCCCTGAGGTCTCTCATGAAAGCAGATGGTTAAATAGAAATTTGCTGCTCAGCTGACCCGGTAGGAGCAAACGTATGCCAAAAATGTACACAGAATGAGTTTTTCAGTGAATAGCAGCCAGGCACATTTTAGCTAGTTTTACTTGTAAGTGGGGTTGGAAACGCTTTTCAGGATCAGTACTGGGCTCAAAACATGCAGCCCTGAGGTCTCTCATGATAGCAGGTGGTTAAATAGAAATTCGCTGCTCAGCTGACCCAGCAGGAGCAAACGTATGCTGAAAATGTATTCAGGATGAGCTTTTCAGTGAAGAGAAGCTAGGCACATTTTAGCTAGTTTTACTTGTAAGTGAGGTTGGAAATGCTTTTCAGGCTCAGTACTGGGCTCAAAACATGCAGCCCTGAGGTCTCTCATGAAAGCAGGTGGTTAAATAGAAATTCGCTGCTCAGCTGACCCGGTAAGAGCAAACGTATGCCAAAAATGTACACAGAATGAGTTTTTCAGTGAATAGCAGCCAGGCACATTTTAGCTAGTTTTACTTGTAAGTGGGGTTGGAAATGCTTTTCAGGATCGGTACTGAGTTCAAAACATGCAGCCCTGAGGTTTCTCATGATAGCAGGTGGTTAAATAGAAATTCGCTGCTCAGCTGACCCGGTAGGAGCAAACGTATGCCAAAAATGTACACAGAATGAGCTTTTCAGTGAAGAGAAGCCAGGCACATTTTAGCTAGTTTTACTTGTAAGTAGGGTTGGAAATGCTTTTCAGCCTCAGTACTGGGCTCAAAACATGCAGCCCTGAGGTCTCTCATGAAAGCAGGTGGTTAAATAGAAATTCGCTGCTCAGCTGACCCGGTAGGAGCAAACGTATGCCAAAAATGTACACAGAATGAGTTTTTCAGTGAATAGCAGCCAGGCACATTTTAGCTAGTTTTACTTGTAAGTGGGGTTGGAAACGCTTTTCAGGATCAGTACTGGGCTCAAAACATGCAGCCCTGAGGTCTCTCGTGATAGCAGGTGGTTAAATAGAAATTCGCTGCTCAGCTGACCCAGCAGGAGCAAACGTATGCCAAAAATGTCTCAGAATGAGCTTTTCAGTGAAGAGCAGCCAGGCACATTTTAGCTAGTTTTACTTGTAAGTGGGGTTGGAAATGCTTTTCAGGCTCAGTACTAGGCTCAAAACATGCAGCCCTGAGGTCTCTCATGAAAGCAGATGGTTAAATAGAAATTTGCTGCTCAGCTGACCCGGTAGGAGCAAACGTATGCCAAAAATGTACACAGAATGAGCTTTTCAGTGAATAGCAGCCAGGCACATTTTAGCTAGTTTTACTTGTAAGTGGGGTTGGAAACGCTTTTCAGGATCAGTACTGGGCTCAAAACATGCAGCCCTGTGGTCTCTCATGATAGCAGGTGGTTAAATAGAAATTCGCTGCTCAGCTGACCCGGCAGGAGCAAACGAATGCTAAAAATGTACTCAGGATGAGCTTTTCAGTGAAGAGAAGCTAGGCACATTTTAGCTAGTTTTACTTGTAAGTGAGGTTGGAAATGGTTTTCAGGCTCAGTACTGGGCTCAAAACATGCAGCCCTGAGGTCTCTCATGAAAGCAGATGGTTAAATAGAAATTTGCTGCTCAGCTGACCCGGTAGGAGCAAACGTATGCCAAAAATGTACACAGAATGAGCTTTTCAGTGAATAGCAGCCAGGCACATTTTAGCTAGTTTTACTTGTAAGTGGGGTTGGAAACGCTTTTCAGGATCAGTACTGTGCTCAAAACATGCAGCCCTGAGGTCTCTCATGATAGCAGGTGGTTAAATAGAAATTCGCTGCTCAGCTGACCCGGCAGGAGCAAACGTATGCTAAAAATGTACTCAGGATGAGCTTTTCAGTGAAGAGAAGCTAGGCACATTTTAGCTAGTTTTACTTGTAAGTGAGGTTGGAAATGCTTTTCAGGCTCAGTACTGGGCTCAAAACATGCAGCCCTGAGGTCTCTCATGAAAGCAGGTGGTTAAATAGAAATTCGCTGCTCAGCTGACCCGGTAGGAGCAAACGTATGCCAAAAATGTACACAGAATGAGTTTTTCAGTGAATAGCAGCCAGGCACATTTTAGCTAGTTTTACTTGTAAGTGGGGTTGGAAACGCTTTTCAGGATCAGTACTGGTCTCAAAACATGCAGCCCTGAGGTCTCTCGTGATAGCAGGTGGTTAAATAGAAATTCGCTGCTCAGCTGACCCGGCAGGAGCAAACGTACGCTAAAAATGTACTCAGGATGAGCTTTTCAGTGAAGAGAAGCTAGGCACATTTTAGCTAGTTTTACTTGTAAGTGGGGTTGGAAATGCTTTTCAGGCTCAGTACTGGGCTCAAAACATGCAGCCCTGAGGTCTCTCATGAAAGCAGGTGGTTAAATAGAAATTCGCTGCTCAGCTGACCCGGTAGGAGCAAACGTATGCCAAAAATGTACACAGAATGAGCTTTTCAGTGAAGAGAAGCCAGGCACATTTTAGCTAGTTTTACTTGTAAGTAGGGTTGGAAATGCTTTTCAGCCTCAGTACTGGGCTCAAAACATGCAGCCCTGAGGTCTCTCATGAAAGCAGGTGGTTAAATAGAAATTCGCTGCTCAGCTGACCCGGCAGGAGCAAACGTATGCCAAAGTCAAGCCAGAGTCCTGCCCGTCTGCGCCCGTCCGCGATCGACCGGGGCGCGGGGCAGGACACCCTGGACCAAATAACACTGCTCAGACAGCTATTAGGGAGAACTCCCAACAGCGAATCCTATATACACGGGCTACTCTACTAGAAATAGGTAAGATCCCCACTAAATCATGCTGGCACTCCATGGACCCTAGCGTGCTTCCACCACAATGCACTATATGTAATCATTCATTCCACACTGTCCCTAACCGCAATTCCCTTGTGCCTAACTTAAAATTGATGCTATTAAATTGTAGGTCCATGATAAAACATAAAGTGGAAATAAGGGACCTATTACAGAAACATGATTTTGACGTTTTGTTCCTTACGGAAACTTGGTTAGAGGAATCTTCAGCCCCCGATATACTTGAGATAGTGCCTTTTAACTACAGTTTGCTGAGAATCGATAGACCTAAGCAGCGGGGTGGAGGTCTGGCTATGATTTTCAAACAAGAACTGGAATGCACCCTTACCAATAAAACCATCACTAATAGTGAAAGTGGGACATTCTCTATAAAAGTGAACCCGTCAATGACCATTACTGGTCTTCTCATTTATCGGCCCCCGGGCAATTCTACCCCTTTCTGTAACCAGCTCATAGAAACAGCCACGCAACTAGCCATAAAACATAACAACTTTATGATGCTTGGTGACCTAAATCTTCACTTTGAAGATATGAATGCTAGAGAAGCCCAATTACTTAAAACAGCTCTCCACGCATTGGGAATTACATTGCTCTCTACCCTGCCCACACATCAACATGGCCACCTCCTTGACCCTGTTTTTGCCACCTGGGAAGGTATCGACATACACTCCCCTGTCCCAATAATTTGGTCGGATCATTACATGATTACCTTCAACATACCCATTAACAAAACTACGAACAGTGTGAACAGACCTCTGTACACTAAGCGTCGTAACTGGAAAAATTATACCCCTGAACGTCTCATCACTGAATTAAAAACTAACCTTCCCCCACCAGGACAATCTCTTCAAGACACCTGGAACAACTACGAACTTTGGCTGAACAGGGCACTAAATACAATTGCGCCTTGGACTTCCAAGCCCCCAGTCAGGAAATCAAAATCTGAACCCTGGTTCTCAGAAAAATTAAAAACAGCTAAAGCCCGCTGCAAAACGATTGAAAGGAAATGGAGAAAAAATTATTCTACTGAACTCAAGGAAACCTATAAATTGGAATTAAAATCCTATCACAAATTAATAAGAGAGGAAAAAAGTCTCTTTTATCAGAGCAGAATTGAAGAAGCCACCAACCCAACCAAGGAACTGTTCCAGATCTATAAGGAACTAACAGACACTTCTAGACTAGATACTCAGGATACTTACTCAAACGAGTTATGCGAGCAAATAGCGGATTTCTTTGTCAATAAAGTAGAGAAAATCCACGCTACCTTCCCCACCCCCTCTACTTCGGGAAAGGCAGCGTCTCCCTCTCAAAAAACCCTCCTCACCCAATTTAATACTCCTGACAAAGCACACCTGTCTCGCATAATTAACAGTATCCACTCTGGCTCCCCTAATGATGTGTGTCCTCTAGAAAAAAGTAAGGACATCATGGACCATATACTTATGGATCAAATAAGTCAGATGATAACTCTCTCTTTTAAAGAATGCTATGTTCCAGAAGCCTGGAAAACTGCTCAAGTTATTCCTCTAAAAAAAAAACCCAATATTCCGGTTACTCAATTTCAAAATCTTAGGCCAATTTCTCTTTTGCCACAATGTGCCAAGATAATTGAAAAAGTAGTAAATAAACAATTGATGGCTTTTTTAGAATTAGAAAATGTACTCCACCCTACCCAATCTGGCTTTAGAGCCAATTATTCCACGGAATCATACAAAGATCCAGAGCACACTATAAATATCAAACTGGTAATCCTGTATTCGAGTATTCATTCCTCAGGGAAAGATCAACCAAACGCAAGTTTTTTCAAATCGTTTTATTGTCAACAGTGTTCACACCTTGGGAATCACTGTGTTTATCACTTTAGCCTACACGTGTTTCATCACAGCATGTGGCTGTGACTCTTCAGGGCTGATCTGATTGATCAAGGCGGGTGGTAGGGGAACCGGTGATAATTCCAACCCGGTCCTAATCGGGTGGTTTATTTATTCTGTAGAGATAGCGGCACCGGTCGGTATGTCCGTTTGCCGTAGTACATGGATTTCTTTCTCAAGTTCACGGCGGAAATTATTCAAATGTCGAGATTCAGGCCGTGTGCAGCCTGTGAAAAGCCTCCTCCGGCTTCGGTGTCGGTTGCCAAGTGCGGGAACCCGCACTTGGCAACCGACACCGAAGCCGGAGGAGGCTTTTCACAGGCTGCACACGGCCTGAATCTCGACATTTGAATAATTTCCGCCGTGAACTTGAGAAAGAAATCCATGTACTACGGCAAACGGACATACCGACCGGTGCCGCTATCTCTACAGAATAAATAAACCACCCGATTAGGACCGGGTTGGAATTATCACCGGTTCCCCTACCACCCGCCTTGATCAATCAGATCAGCCCTGAAGAGTCACAGCCACATGCTGTGATGAAACACGTGTAGGCTAAAGTGATAAACACAGTGATTCCCAAGGTGTGAACACTGTTGACAATAAAACGATTTGAAAAAACTTGCGTTTGGTTGATCTTTCCCTGAGGAATGAATACTCGAATACAGGATTACCAGTTTGATATTTATAGTGTGCTCTGGATCTTTGTACAATTATAATAAAAGGGAGGTTCTGATACCTCTTCTTTTCACAGAGGTTAAGGTTTTCCTCTGTCCAAGAAGCACCTATTGTGACTACAGTAAATAAATACCATACCGTAAGCAGTTGAGCGCCAGAATTTCTGAACATTTCAAAAACCTACACACAGAGCAATCAAAATTCCACGGAATCAGCTGTTCTGTATTCCACGGAATATATCCGCATGATGGTAGACGAGGGGGAGACAGCAGCGTTGGTCATGTTAGACTTAAGCGCAGCTTTTGATACTGTGCTTCATGCCACGCTGCTGTCCCGACTATCAGACATCGGAGTAAAAGACCATGCTTTGGCGTGGATTAAATCTTTTCTTACGAAAAGATCTTTTCAGATACACTGCCCACCCTTTAAATCATCTTCTCGTGACGTGAGCCATGGGGTTTCACAGGGCTCTAGTTTGAGCCCCACCCTGTTCAATATCTATATGGAGCCCCTGGCTCGGGTCGTAGAGAACTTCGGGGTGGGCATTGTTAGCTACGCCGATGACACCCAGCTCATGTTTAAGCTTACTCCTGACACCGAGAAATATGCCTCCAATTTCTCGAATTGCATGGCTGCTGTCGCCATGTGGATGGATAACAACTGCCTCCGGCTGAATGGAGATAAAGCAGAGGTGTTGGTGATAGGAAATAAAGCCTCTTTATGGTCGCAGGCGTGGTGGCCCACTACATTAGGCGACTGCCCTCACCCTGTTGAAAAAGTGAAAAACCTTGGAATTATGATCGACGCTGATTTGTCAGGAAAATCCCAAGTCCATAAAATAATAGGCAAATGCATCGGCACGTTAAAAATCTTAAGAAAAATCATTGAGCTCATTCCCACTGAAGCCAGAAAAACCATCGTACATGCGCTAATATCACACCTCATTTGGACTACGGGAACGTTCTCCTATTAGGATTGAACCAAAAACACCTCCATCAGCTTCAATGCTTACAAAATGCGACCGCGCGCATGGTACTGGGTTTACCCAGAAGAACATCCGCCAAGGCAGCTTTGTCCAAATTGCACTGGCTCCCTGTTAGGGAAAGAATCAAATTCAAGGGCCTCTGCTATGCCCATAAGATAGCCCACAACAAAGGTCCCACCTATCTAAGAGATCTTTTGACTATCCACCGCCCTACCAGAAACCTTAGGTCCTCAGGAATGTCACAATTCAAAATCCCCCATGTCCATAAAGCGAAGATAGGTGGCCGCTCTTTTCGCTACCTTGGAGTAAAACATTGGAATGCTCTGCCTACCCATCTAAGAATGGAACCCTCAGAGACTCTTTTTAAAGCTAAACTCAAAACTCACCTGTTTCCCTAATATTTGTTTTCTATGACCGTCCCTTTATCATTTCTCGGTGAGTTTCGTAGGCAATTAGCGCGGGGATACACAGTTGTGCAGCCAGGCGCTTTATAAATCTCTTATTATTATTATTATTAAAAATGTACACAGAATGAGCTTTTCAGTGAATAGCAGCCAGGCACATTTTAGCTAGTTTTACTTGTAAGTGGGGTTGGAAACGCTTTTCAGGATCAGTACTGGGCTCAAAACATGCAGCCCTGAGGTCTCTCATGATAGCAGGTGGTTAAATAGAAATTCGCTGCTCAGCTGACCCGGTAGGAGCAAACGTATGCCAAAAATGTACACAGAATGAGCTTTTCAGTGAATAGCAGCCAGGCACATTTTAGCTAGTTTTACTTGTAAGTGGGGTTGGAAAGGCTTTTCAGGATCAGTACTGGGCTCAAAACATGCAGCCCTGAGGTCTCTCATGATAGCAGGTGGTTAAATAGAAATCCGCTGCTCAGCTGACCCGGCAGGAGCAAACGTATGCTAAAAATGTACTCAGAATGAGCTTTTCAGTGAATAGCAGCCAGGCACATTTTAGCTAGTTTTACTTGTAAGTGGGGTTGGAAATGCTTTTCAGGATCAGTACTGGGCTCAAAACATGCAGCCCTGAGGTCTCTCATGATAGCAGGTGGTTAAATAGAAATTCGCTGCTCAGCTGACCCGGCAGGAGCAAACGTATGCCAAAAATGTACTCAGAATGAGCTTTTCAGTGAAGAGCATCCAGGCACATTTTAGCTAGTTTTACTTGTAAGTGGGGTTGGAAATGCTTTTCAGACTCAGTACTGGGCTCAAAACATGCAGCCCTGAGGTCTCTCATGAAAGCAGATGGTTAAATAGAAATTTGCTGCTTAGCTGACCCGGTAGGAACAAACGTATGCCAAAAATGTACACAGAATGAGCTTTTCAGTGAATAGCATCCAGGCACATTTTAGCTAGTTTTACTTGTAAGTGGGGTTGGAAATGCTTTTCAGGATCAGTACTGGGCTCAAAACATGCAGCCCTGAGGTCTCTCATGATAGCAGGTGGTTAAATAGAAGTTCGCTGCTCAGCTGACCCGGCAGGAGCAAACGTATGCCAAAAATGTACACAGAATGAGCTTTTCAGTGAAGAGAAGCCAGGCACATTTTAGCTAGTTTTACTTGTAAGTAGGGTTGGAAATGCTTTTCAGCCTCAGTACTGGGCTCAAAACATGCAGCCCTGAGGTCTCTCATGAAAGCAGGTGGTTAAATAGAAATTCGCTGCTCAGCTGACCCGGCAGGAGCAAACGTATGCCAAAGTCAAGCCAGAGTCCTGCCCGTCTGCGCCCGTCCGCGATCGACCGGGGCGCGGGGCAGGACACCCTGGACCAAATAACACTGCTCAGACAGCTATTAGGGAGAACTCCCAACAGCGAATCCTATATACACGGGCTACTCTACTAGAAATAGGTAAGATCCCCACTAAATCATGCTGGCACTCCATGGACCCTAGCGTGCTTCCACCACAATGCACTATATGTAATCATTCATTCCACACTGTCCCTAACCGCAATTCCCTTGTGCCTAACTTAAAATTGATGCTATTAAATTGTAGGTCCATGATAAAACATAAAGTGGAAATAAGGGACCTATTACAGAAACATGATTTTGACGTTTTGTTCCTTACGGAAACTTGGTTAGAGGAATCTTCAGCCCCCGATATACTTGAGATAGTGCCTTTTAACTACAGTTTGCTGAGAATCGATAGACCTAAGCAGCGGGGTGGAGGTCTGGCTATGATTTTCAAACAAGAACTGGAATGCACCCTTACCAATAAAACCATCACTAATAGTGAAAGTGGGACATTCTCTATAAAAGTGAACCCGTCAATGACCATTACTGGTCTTCTCATTTATCGGCCCCCGGGCAATTCTACCCCTTTCTGTAACCAGCTCATAGAAACAGCCACGCAACTAGCCATAAAACATAACAACTTTATGATGCTTGGTGACCTAAATCTTCACTTTGAAGATATGAATGCTAGAGAAGCCCAATTACTTAAAACAGCTCTCCACGCATTGGGAATTACATTGCTCTCTACCCTGCCCACACATCAACATGGCCACCTCCTTGACCCTGTTTTTGCCACCTGGGAAGGTATCGACATACACTCCCCTGTCCCAATAATTTGGTCGGATCATTACATGATTACCTTCAACATACCCATTAACAAAACTACGAACAGTGTGAACAGACCTCTGTACACTAAGCGTCGTAACTGGAAAAATTATACCCCTGAACGTCTCATCACTGAATTAAAAACTAACCTTCCCCCACCAGGACAATCTCTTCAAGACACCTGGAACAACTACGAACTTTGGCTGAACAGGGCACTAAATACAATTGCGCCTTGGACTTCCAAGCCCCCAGTCAGGAAATCAAAATCTGAACCCTGGTTCTCAGAAAAATTAAAAACAGCTAAAGCCCGCTGCAAAACGATTGAAAGGAAATGGAGAAAAAATTATTCTACTGAACTCAAGGAAACCTATAAATTGGAATTAAAATCCTATCACAAATTAATAAGAGAGGAAAAAAGTCTCTTTTATCAGAGCAGAATTGAAGAAGCCACCAACCCAACCAAGGAACTGTTCCAGATCTATAAGGAACTAACAGACACTTCTAGACTAGATACTCAAGATACTTACTCAAACGAGTTATGCGAGCAAATAGCGGATTTCTTTGTCAATAAAGTAGAGAAAATCCACGCTACCTTCCCCACCCCCTCTACTTCGGGAAAGGCAGCGTCTCCCTCTCAAAAAACCCTCCTCACCCAATTTAATACTCCTGACAAAGCACACCTGTCTCGCATAATTAACAGTATCCACTCTGGCTCCCCTAATGATGTGTGTCCTCTAGAAAAAAGTAAGGACATCATGGACCATATACTTATGGATCAAATAAGTCAGATGATAACTCTCTCTTTTAAAGAATGCTATGTTCCAGAAGCCTGGAAAACTGCTCAAGTTATTCCTCTAAAAAAAAAACCCAATATTCCGGTTACTCAATTTCAAAATCTTAGGCCAATTTCTCTTTTGCCACAATGTGCCAAGATAATTGAAAAAGTAGTAAATAAACAATTGATGGCTTTTTTAGAATTAGAAAATGTACTCCACCCTACCCAATCTGGCTTTAGAGCCAATTATTCCACGGAATCATACAAAGATCCAGAGCACACTATAAATATCAAACTGGTAATCCTGTATTCGAGTATTCATTCCTCAGGGAAAGATCAACCAAACGCAAGTTTTTTCAAATCGTTTTATTGTCAACAGTGTTCACACCTTGGGAATCACTGTGTTTATCACTTTAGCCTACACGTGTTTCATCACAGCATGTGGCTGTGACTCTTCAGGGCTGATCTGATTGATCAAGGCGGGTGGTAGGGGAACCGGTGATAATTCCAACCCGGTCCTAATCGGGTGGTTTATTTATTCTGTAGAGATAGCGGCACCGGTCGGTATGTCCGTTTGCCGTAGTACATGGATTTCTTTCTCAAGTTCACGGCGGAAATTATTCAAATGTCGAGATTCAGGCCGTGTGCAGCCTGTGAAAAGCCTCCTCCGGCTTCGGTGTCGGTTGCCAAGTGCGGGAACACTTGGCAACCGACACCGAAGCCGGAGGAGGCTTTTCACAGGCTGCACACGGCCTGAATCTCGACATTTGAATAATTTCCGCCGTGAACTTGAGAAAGAAATCCATGTACTACGGCAAACGGACATACCGACCGGTGCCGCTATCTCTACAGAATAAATAAACCACCCGATTAGGACCGGGTTGGAATTATCACCGGTTCCCCTACCACCCGCCTTGATCAATCAGATCAGCCCTGAAGAGTCACAGCCACATGCTGTGATGAAACACGTGTAGGCTAAAGTGATAAACACAGTGATTCCCAAGGTGTGAACACTGTTGACAATAAAACGATTTGAAAAAACTTGCGTTTGGTTGATCTTTCCCTGAGGAATGAATACTCGAATACAGGATTACCAGTTTGATATTTATAGTGTGCTCTGGATCTTTGTACAATTATAATAAAAGGGAGGTTCTGATACCTCTTCTTTTCACAGAGGTTAAGGTTTTCCTCTGTCCAAGAAGCACCTATTGTGACTACAGTAAATAAATACCATACCGTAAGCAGTTGAGCGCCAGAATTTCTGAACATTTCAAAAACCTACACACAGAGCAATCAAAATTCCACGGAATCAGCTGTTCTGTATTCCACGGAATATATCCGCATGATGGTAGACGAGGGGGAGACAGCAGCGTTGGTCATGTTAGACTTAAGCGCAGCTTTTGATACTGTGCTTCATGCCACGCTGCTGTCCCGACTATCAGACATCGGAGTAAAAGACCATGCTTTGGCGTGGATTAAATCTTTTCTTACGAAAAGATCTTTTCAGATACACTGCCCACCCTTTAAATCATCTTCTCGTGACGTGAGCCATGGGGTTTCACAGGGCTCTAGTTTGAGCCCCACCCTGTTCAATATCTATATGGAGCCCCTGGCTCGGGTCGTAGAGAACTTCGGGGTGGGCATTGTTAGCTACGCCGATGACACCCAGCTCATGTTTAAGCTTACTCCTGACACCGAGAAATATGCCTCCAATTTCTCGAATTGCATGGCTGCTGTCGCCATGTGGATGGATAACAACTGCCTCCGGCTGAATGGAGATAAAGCAGAGGTGTTGGTGGTAGGAAATAAAGCCTCTTTATGGTCGCAGGCGTGGTGGCCCACTACATTAGGCGACTGCCCTCACCCTGTTGAAAAAGTGAAAAACCTTGGAATTATGATCGACGCTGATTTGTCAGGAAAATCCCAAGTCCATAAAATAATAGGCAAATGCATCGGCACGTTAAAAATCTTAAGAAAAATCATTGAGCTCATTCCCACTGAAGCCAGAAAAACCATCGTACATGCGCTAATATCACACCTCATTTGGACTACGGGAACGTTCTCCTATTAGGATTGAACCAAAAACACCTCCATCAGCTTCAATGCTTACAAAATGCGACCGCGCGCATGGTACTGGGTTTACCCAGAAGAACATCCGCCAAGGCAGCTTTGTCCAAATTGCACTGGCTCCCTGTTAGGGAAAGAATCAAATTCAAGGGCCTCTGCTATGCCCATAAGATAGCCCACAACAAAGGTCCCACCTATCTAAGAGATCTTTTGACTATCCACCGCCCTACCAGAAACCTTAGGTCCTCAGGAATGTCACAATTCAAAATCCCCCATGTCCATAAAGCGAAGATAGGTGGCCGCTCTTTTCGCTACCTTGGAGTAAAACATTGGAATGCTCTGCCTACCCATCTAAGAATGGAACCCTCAGAGACTCTTTTTAAAGCTAAACTCAAAACTCACCTGTTTCCCTAATATTTGTTTTCTATGACCGTCCCTTTATCATTTCTCGGTGAGTTTCGTAGGCAATTAGCGCGGGGATACACAGTTGTGCAGCCAGGCGCTTTATAAATCTCTTATTATTATTATTATTAAAAATGTACACAGAATGAGCTTTTCAGTGAATAGCAGCCAGGCACATTTTAGCTAGTTTTACTTGTAAGTGGGGTTGGAAACGCTTTTCAGGATCAGTACTGGGCTCAAAACATGCAGCCCTGAGGTCTCTCATGATAGCAGGTGGTTAAATAGAAATTCGCTGCTCAGCTGACCCGGTAGGAGCAAACGTATGCCAAAAATGTACACAGAATGAGCTTTTCAGTGAATAGCAGCCAGGCACATTTTAGCTAGTTTTACTTGTAAGTGGGGTTGGAAAGGCTTTTCAGGATCAGTACTGGGCTCAAAACATGCAGCCCTGAGGTCTCTCATGATAGCAGGTGGTTAAATAGAAATCCGCTGCTCAGCTGACCCGGCAGGAGCAAACGTATGCTAAAAATGTACTCAGAATGAGCTTTTCAGTGAATAGCAGCCAGGCACATTTTAGCTAGTTTTACTTGTAAGTGGGGTTGGAAATGCTTTTCAGGATCAGTACTGGGCTCAAAACATGCAGCCCTGAGGTCTCTCATGATAGCAGGTGGTTAAATAGAAATTCGCTGCTCAGCTGACCCGGCAGGAGCAAACGTATGCCAAAAATGTACTCAGAATGAGCTTTTCAGTGAAGAGCATCCAGGCACATTTTAGCTAGTTTTACTTGTAAGTGGGGTTGGAAATGCTTTTCAGACTCAGTACTGGGCTCAAAACATGCAGCCCTGAGGTCTCTCATGAAAGCAGATGGTTAAATAGAAATTTGCTGCTTAGCTGACCCGGTAGGAACAAACGTATGCCAAAAATGTACACAGAATGAGCTTTTCAGTGAATAGCATCCAGGCACATTTTAGCTAGTTTTACTTGTAAGTGGGGTTGGAAATGCTTTTCAGGATCAGTACTGGGCTCAAAACATGCAGCCCTGAGGTCTCTCATGATAGCAGGTGGTTAAATAGAAGTTCGCTGCTCAGCTGACCCGGCAGGAGCAAACGTATGCCAAAAATGTACTCAGAATGAGCTTTTCAGTGAAGAGCAGCCAGGCACATTTTAGCTAGTTTTACTTGTAAGTGGGGTTGGAAATGCTTTTCAGACTCAGTACTGGGCTCAAAACATGCAGCCCTGAGGTCTCTCATGAAAGCAGATGGTTAAATAGAAATTTGCTGCTCAGCTGACCCGGTAGGAGCAAACGTATGCCAAAAATGTACACAGAAAGAGCTTTTCAGTGAATAGCAGCCAGGCACATTTTAGCTAGTTTTACTTGTAAGTGGGGTTGGAAACGCTTTTCAGGATCAGTACTGGGCTCAAAACATGCAGCCCTGAGGTCTCTCATGATAGCAGGTGGTTAAATAGAAATTCGCTGCTCAGCTGACCCGGCAGGAGCAAACGTATGCTAAAAATGTACTCAGGATGAGCTTTTCAGTGAAGAGAAGCTAGGCACATTTTAGCTAGTTTTACTTGTAAGTGGGGTTGGAAACGCTTTTCAGGATCAGTACTGGGCTCAAAACATGCAGCCCTGGGGTCTCTCATGATAGCAGGTGGTTAAATAGAAATTCGCTGCTCAGCTGACCCGGCAGGAGCAAACGTATGCTAAAAATGTACTCAGAATGAGCTTTTCAGTGAAGAGAAGCCAGGCACATTTTAGCTAGTTTTACTTGTAAGTGGGGTTGGAAATGCTTTTCAGGCTCAGTACTGGGCTCAAAACATGCAGCCCTGAGGTCTCTCATGAAAGCAGATGGTTAAATAGAAATTCGCTGCTCAGCTGACCCGGTAGGAGCAAACGTATGCCAAAAATGTACACAGAATGAGCTTTTCAGTGAATAGCAGCCAGGCACATTTTAGCTAGTTTTACTTGTAAGTGGGGTTGGAAACGCTTTTCAGGATCAGTACTGGGCTCAAAACATGCAGCCCTGAGGTCTCTCATGATAGCAGGTGGTTAAATAGAAATTCGCTGCTCAGCTGACCCGGCAGGAGCAAACGTATGCTAAAAATGTACTCAGAATGAGCTTTTCAGTGAATAGCAGCCAGGCACATTTTAGCTAGTTTTACTTGTAAGTGGGGTTGGAAACGCTTTTCAGGATCAGTACTGGGCTCAAAACATGCAGTCCTGAGGTCTCTCATGATAGCAGGTGGTTAAATAGAAATTCGCTGCTCAGCTGACCCGGCAGGAGCAAACGTATGCTAAAAATGTACTCAGAATGAGCTTTTCAGTGAAGAGAAGCCAGGCACATTTTAGCTAGTTTTACTTGTAAGTGGGGTTGGAAACGCTTTTCAGGATCAATACTGGGCTCAAAACATGCAGCCCTGAGGTCTCTCATGAGAGCAGGTGGTTAAATAGAAATTCGCTGCTCAGCTGACCCGGCAGGAGCAAACGTATGCCGAAAATTTACACAGAATGAGCTTTTCAGTGAATAGCAGCCAGGCACATTTTAGCTAGTTTTACTTGTAAGTGGGGTTGGAAATGCTTTTCAAGATCAGTACTGGGCTCAAAACATGCAGCCCTGAGGTCTCTCATGATAGCAAGTGGTTAAATAGAAATTCACTGCTCAGCTGACCCGGCAGGAGCAAACGTATGCCAAAAATGTACTCAGAATGAGCTTTTCAGTGAAGAGCAGCCAGGCACATTTTAGCTAGTTTTACTGGTAAGTGGGGTTGGAAATGCTTTTCAGGCTCAGTACTGGGCTCAAAACATGCAGCCCTGAGGTCTCTCATGAAAGCAGATGGTTAAATAGAAATTTGCTGCTCAGCTGACCCGGTAGGAGCAAACGTATGCCAAAAATGTACACAGAATGAGCTTTTCAGTGAATAGCAGCCAGGCACATTTTAGCTAGTTTTACTTGTAAGTGGGGTTGGAAACGCTTTTCAGGATCAGTACTGGGCTCAAAACATGCAGCCCTGAGGTCTCTCATGATAGCAGGTGGTTAAATAGAAATTCGCTGCTCAGCTGACCCGACAGGAGCAAACGTATGCTGAAAATGTATTCAGGATGAGCTTTTCAGTGAAGAGAAGCTAGGCACATTTTAGCTAGTTTTACTTGTAAGTGAGGTTGGAAATGCTTTTCAGGCTCAGTACTGGGCTCAAAACATGCAGCCCTGAGGTCTCTCATGAAAGCAGGTGGTTAAATAGAAATTCGCTGCTCAGCTGACCCGGTAAGAGCAAACGTATGCCAAAAATGTACACAGAATGAGTTTTTCAGTGAATAGCAGCCAGGCACATTTTAGCTAGTTTTACTTGTAAGTGGGGTTGGAAATGCTTTTCAGGATCGGTACTGGGCTCAAAACATGCAGCCCTGAGGTTTCTCATGATAGCAGGTGGTTAAATAGAAATTCGCTGCTCAGCTGACCCGGTAGGAGCAAACGTATGCCAAAAATGTACACAGAATGAGCTTTTCAGTGAAGAGAAGCCAGGCACATTTTAGCTAGTTTTACTTGTAAGTAGGGTTGGAAATGCTTTTCAGCCTCAGTACTGGGCTCAAAACATGCAGCCCTGAGGTCTCTCATGAAAGCAGGTGGTTAAATGGAAATTCGCTGCTCAGCTGACCCGGTAGGAGCAAACGTATGCCAAAAATGTACACAGAATGAGTTTTTCAGTGAATAGCAGCCAGGCACATTTTCGCTAGTTTTACTTGTAAGTGGGGTTGGAAACGCTTTTCAGGATCAGTACTGGGCTCAAAACATGCAGCCCTGAGGTCTCTCGTGATAGCAGGTGGTTAAATAGAAATTCGCTGCTCAGCTGACCCAGCAGGAGCAAACGTATGCCAAAAATGTCTCAGAATGAGCTTTTCAGTGAAGAGCAGCCAGGCACATTTTAGCTAGTTTTACTTGTAAGTGGGGTTGGAAATGCTTTTCAGGCTCAGTACTGGGCTCAAAACATGCAGCCCTGAGGTCTCTCATGAAAGCAGATGGTTAAATAGAAATTTGCTGCTCAGCTGACCCGGTAGGAGCAAACGTATGCCAAAAATGTACACAGAATGAGCTTTTCAGTGAATAGCAGCCAGGCACATTTTAGCTAGTTTTACTTGTAAGTGGGGTTGGAAACGCTTTTCAGGATCAGTACTGGGCTCAAAACATGCAGCCCTGTGGTCTCTCATGATAGCAGGTGGTTAAATAGAAATTCGCTGCTCAGCTGACCCGGCAGGAGCAAACGTATGCTAAAAATGTACTCAGGATGAGCTTTTCAGTGAAGAGAAGCTAGGCACATTTTAGCTAGTTTTACTTGTAAGTGAGGTTGGAAATGCTTTTCAGGCTCAGTACTGGGCTCAAAACATGCAGCCCTGAGGTCTCTCATGAAAGCAGATGGTTAAATAGAAATTTGCTGCTCAGCTGACCCGGTAGGAGCAAACGTATGCCAAAAATGTACACAGAATGAGCTTTTCAGTGAATAGCAGCCAGGCACATTTTAGCTAGTTTTACTTGTAAGTGGGGTTGGAAACGCTTTTCAGGATCAGTACTGGGCTCAAAACATGCAGCCCTGAGGTCTCTCATGATAGCAGGTGGTTAAATAGAAATTCGCTGCTCAGCTGACCCGGCAGGAGCAAACGTATGCTAAAAATGTACTCAGGATGAGCTTTTCAGTGAAGAGAAGCTAGGCACATTTTAGCTAGTTTTACTTGTAAGTGAGGTTGGAAATGCTTTTCAGGCTCAGTACTGGGCTCAAAACATGCAGCCCTGAGGTCTCTCATGAAAGCAGGTGGTTAAATAGAAATTCGCTGCTCAGCTGACCCGGTAGGAGCAAACGTATGCCAAAAATGTACACAGAATGAGTTTTTCAGTGAATAGCAGCCAGGCACATTTTAGCTAGTTTTACTTGTAAGTGGGGTTGGAAACGCTTTTCAGGATCAGTACTGGTCTCAAAACATGCAGCCCTGAGGTCTCTCGTGATAGCAGGTGGTTAAATAGAAATTCGCTGCTCAGCTGACCCGGCAGGAGCAAACGTATGCTAAAAATGTACTCAGGATGAGCTTTTCAGTGAAGAGAAGCTAGGCACATTTTAGCTAGTTTTACTTGTAAGTGGGGTTGGAAATGCTTTTCAGGCTCAGTACTGGGCTCAAAACATGCAGCCCTGAGGTCTCTCATGAAAGCAGGTGGTTAAATAGAAATTCGCTGCTCAGCTGACCCGGTAGGAGCAAACGTATGCCAAAAATGTACACAGAATGAGCTTTTCAGTGAAGAGAAGCCAGGCACATTTTAGCTAGTTTTACTTGTAAGTAGGGTTGGAAATGCTTTTCAGCCTCAGTACTGGGCTCAAAACATGCAGCCCTGAGGTCTCTCATGAAAGCAGGTGGTTAAATAGAAATTCGCTGCTCAGCTGACCCGGCAGGAGCAAACGTATGCCAAAGTCAAGCCAGAGTCCTGCCCGTCTGCGCCCGTCCGCGATCGACCGGGGCGCGGGGCAGGACACCCTGGACCAAATAACACTGCTCAGACAGCTATTAGGGAGAACTCCCAACAGCGAATCCTATATACACGGGCTACTCTACTAGAAATAGGTAAGATCCCCACTAAATCATGCTGGCACTCCATGGACCCTAGCGTGCTTCCACCACAATGCACTATATGTAATCATTCATTCCACACTGTCCCTAACCGCAATTCCCTTGTGCCTAACTTAAAATTGATGCTATTAAATTGTAGGTCCATGATAAAACATAAAGTGGAAATAAGGGACCTATTACAGAAACATGATTTTGACGTTTTGTTCCTTACGGAAACTTGGTTAGAGGAATCTTCAGCCCCCGATATACTTGAGATAGTGCCTTTTAACTACAGTTTGCTGAGAATCGATAGACCTAAGCAGCGGGGTGGAGGTCTGGCTATGATTTTCAAACAAGAACTGGAATGCACCCTTACCAATAAAACCATCACTAATAGTGAAAGTGGGACATTCTCTATAAAAGTGAACCCGTCAATGACCATTACTGGTCTTCTCATTTATCGGCCCCCGGGCAATTCTACCCCTTTCTGTAACCAGCTCATAGAAACAGCCACGCAACTAGCCATAAAACATAACAACTTTATGATGCTTGGTGACCTAAATCTTCACTTTGAAGATATGAATGCTAGAGAAGCCCAATTACTTAAAACAGCTCTCCACGCATTGGGAATTACATTGCTCTCTACCCTGCTCACACATCAACATGGCCACCTCCTTGACCCTGTTTTTGCCACCTGGGAAGGTATCGACATACACTCCCCTGTCCCAATAATTTGGTCGGATCATTACATGATTACCTTCAACATACCCATTAACAAAACTACGAACAGTGTGAACAGACCTCTGTACACTAAGCGTCGTAACTGGAAAAATTATACCCCTGAACGTCTCATCACTGAATTAAAAACTAACCTTCCCCCACCAGGACAATCTCTTCAAGACACCTGGAACAACTACGAACTTTGGCTGAACAGGGCACTAAATACAATTGCGCCTTGGACTTCCAAGCCCCCAGTCAGGAAATCAAAATCTGAACCCTGGTTCTCAGAAAAATTAAAAACAGCTAAAGCCCGCTGCAAAACGATTGAAAGGAAATGGAGAAAAAATTATCCTACTGAACTCAAGGAAACCTATAAATTGGAATTAAAATCCTATCACAAATTAATAAGAGAGGAAAAAAGTCTCTTTTATCAGAGCAGAATTGAAGAAGCCACCAACCCAACCAAGGAACTGTTCCAGATCTATAAGGAACTAACAGACACTTCTAGACTAGATACTCAGGATACTTATTCAAACGAGTTATGCGAGCAAATAGCGGATTTCTTTGTCAATAAAGTAGAGAAAATCCACGCTACCTTCCCCACCCCCTCTACTTCGGGAAAGGCAGCGTCTCCCTCTCAAAAAACCCTCCTCACCCAATTTAATACTCCTGACAAAGCACACCTGTCTAGCATAATTAACAGTATCCACTCTGGCTCCCCTAATGATGTGTGTCCTCTAGAAAAAAGTAAGGACATCATGGACCATATACTTATGGATCAAATAAGTCAGATGATAACTCTCTCTTTTAAAGAATGCTATGTTCCAGAAGCCTGGAAAACTGCTCAAGTTATTCCTCTAAAAAAAAAACCCAATATTCCGGTTACTCAATTTCAAAATCTTAGGCCAATTTCTCTTTTGCCACAATGTGCCAAGATAATTGAAAAAGTAGTAAATAAACAATTGATGGCTTTTTTAGAATTAGAAAATGTACTCCACCCTACCCAATCTGGCTTTAGAGCCAATTATTCCACGGAATCAGCTGTTCTGTATTCCACGGAATATATCCGCATGATGGTAGACGAGGGGGAGACAGCAGCGTTGGTCATGTTAGACTTAAGCGCAGCTTTTGATACTGTGCTTCATGCCACGCTGCTGTCCCGACTATCAGACATCGGAGTAAAAGACCATGCTTTGGCGTGGATTAAATCTTTTCTTACGAAAAGATCTTTTCAGATACACTGCCCACCCTTTAAATCATCTTCTCGTGACGTGAGCCATGGGGTTTCACAGGGCTCTAGTTTGAGCCCCACCCTGTTCAATATCTATATGGAGCCCCTGGCTCGGGTCGTAGAGAACTTCGGGGTGGGCATTGTTAGCTACGCCGATGACACCCAGCTCATGTTTAAGCTTACTCCTGACACCGAGAAATATGCCTCCAATTTCTCGAATTGCATGGCTGCTGTCGCCATGTGGATGGATAACAACTGCCTCCGGCTGAATGGAGATAAAGCAGAGGTGTTGGTGGTAGGAAATAAAGCCTCTTTATGGTCGCAGGCGTGGTGGCCCACTACATTAGGCGACTGCCCTCACCCTGTTGAAAAAGTGAAAAACCTTGGAATTATGATCGACGCTGATTTGTCAGGAAAATCCCAAGTCCATAAAATAATAGGTAAATGCATCGGCACGTTAAAAATCTTAAAAAAAATCATTGAGCTCATTCCCACTGAAGCCAGAAAAACCATCGTACATGCGCTAATATCACACCTCATTTGGACTACGGGAACGTTCTCCTATTAGGATTGAACCAAAAACACCTCCATCAGCTTCAATGCTTACAAAATGCGACCGCGCGCATGGTACTGGGTTTACCCAGAAGAACATCCGCCAAGGCAGCTTTGTCCAAATTGCACTGGCTCCCTGTTAGGGAAAGAATCAAATTCAAGGGCCTCTGCTATGCCCATAAGATAGCCCACAACAAAGGTCCCACCTATCTAAGAGATCTTTTGACTATCCACCGCCCTACCAGAAACCTTAGGTCCTCAGGAATGTCACAATTCAAAATCCCCCGTGTCCATAAAGCGAAGATAGGTGGCCGCTCTTTTCGCTACCTTGGAGTAAAACATTGGAATGCTCTGCCTACCCATCTAAGAATGGAACCCTCAGAGACTCTTTTTAAAGCTAAACTCAAAACTCACCTGTTTCCCTAATATTTGTTTTCTATGACCGTCCCTTTATCATTTCTCGGTGAGTTTCGTAGGCAATTAGCGCGGGGATACACAGTTGTGCAGCCAGGCGCTTTATAAATCTCTTATTATTATTATTATTAAAAATGTACACAGAATGAGCTTTTCAGTGAATAGCAGCCAGGCACATTTTAGCTAGTTTTACTTGTAAGTGGGGTTGGAAACGCTTTTCAGGATCAGTACTGGGCTCAAAACATGCAGCCCTGAGGTCTCTCATGATAGCAGGTGGTTAAATAGAAATTCGCTGCTCAGCTGACCCGGTAGGAGCAAACGTATGCCAAAAATGTACACAGAATGAGCTTTTCAGTGAATAGCAGCCAGGCACATTTTAGCTAGTTTTACTTGTAAGTGGGGTTGGAAAGGCTTTTCAGGATCAGTACTGGGCTCAAAACATGCAGCCCTGAGGTCTCTCATGATAGCAGGTGGTTAAATAGAAATCCGCTGCTCAGCTGACCCGGCAGGAGCAAACGTATGCTAAAAATGTACTCAGAATGAGCTTTTCAGTGAATAGCAGCCAGGCACATTTTAGCTAGTTTTACTTGTAAGTGGGGTTGGAAATGCTTTTCAGGATCAGTACTGGGCTCAAAACATGCAGCCCTGAGGTCTCTCATGATAGCAGGTGGTTAAATAGAAATTCGCTGCTCAGCTGACCCGGCAGGAGCAAACGTATGCCAAAAATGTACTCAGAATGAGCTTTTCAGTGAAGAGCATCCAGGCACATTTTAGCTAGTTTTACTTGTAAGTGGGGTTGGAAATGCTTTTCAGGCTCAGTACTGGGCTCAAAACATGCAGCCCTGAGGTCTCTCATGAAAGCAGATGGTTAAATAGAAATTTGCTGCTTAGCTGACCCGGTAGGAACAAACGTATGCCAAAAATGTACACAGAATGAGCTTTTCAGTGAATAGCATCCAGGCACATTTTAGCTAGTTTTACTTGTAAGTGGGGTTGGAAATGCTTTTCAGGATCAGTACTGGGCTCAAAACATGCAGCCCTGAGGTCTCTCATGATAGCAGGTGGTTAAATAGAAGTTCGCTGCTCAGCTGACCCGGCAGGAGCAAACGTATGCCAAAAATGTACTCAGAATGAGCTTTTCAGTGAAGAGCAGCCAGGCACATTTTAGCTAGTTTTACTTGTAAGTGGGGTTGGAAATGCTTTTCAGACTCAGTACTGGGCTCAAAACATGCAGCCCTGAGGTCTCTCATGAAAGCAGATGGTTAAATAGAAATTTGCTGCTCAGCTGACCCGGTAGGAGCAAACGTATGCCAAAAATGTACACAGAATGAGCTTTTCAGTGAATAGCAGCCAGGCACATTTTAGCTAGTTTTACTTGTAAGTGGGGTTGGAAACGCTTTTCAGGATCAGTACTGGGCTCAAAACATGCAGCCCTGAGGTCTCTCATGATAGCAGGTGGTTAAATAGAAATTCGCTGCTCAGCTGACCCGGCAGGAGCAAACGTATGCTAAAAATGTACTCAGGATGAGCTTTTCAGTGAAGAGAAGCTAGGCACATTTTAGCTAGTTTTACTTGTAAGTGGGGTTGGAAACGCTTTCCAGGATCAGTACTGGGCTCAAAACATGCAGCCCTGGGGTCTCTCATGATAGCAGGTGGTTAAATAGAAATTCGCTGCTCAGCTGACCCGGCAGGAGCAAACGTATGCTAAAAATGTACTCAGAATGAGCTTTTCAGTGAAGAGAAGCCAGGCACATTTTAGCTAGTTTTACTTGTAAGTGGGGTTGGAAATGCTTTTCAGGCTCAGTACTGGGCTCAAAACATGCAGCCCTGAGGTCTCTCATGAAAGCAGATGGTTAAATAGAAATTCGCTGCTCAGCTGACCCGGTAGGAGCAAACGTATGCCAAAAATGTACACAGAATGAGCTTTTCAGTGAATAGCAGCCAGGCACATTTTAGCTAGTTTTACTTGTAAGTGGGGTTGGAAATGCTTTTCAGGATCAGTACTGGGCTCAAAACATGCAGCCCTGAGGTCTCTCATGATAGCAGGTGGTTAAATAGAAATTCGCTGCTCAGCTGACCCGGCAGGAGCAAACGTATGCTAAAAATTTACTCAGAATGAGCTTTTCAGTGAATAGCAGCCAGGCACATTTTAGCTAGTTTTACTTGTAAGTGGGGTTGGAAATGCTTTTCAGGATCAGTACTGGGCTCAAAACATGCAGCCCTGAGGTCTCTCATGATAGCAGGTGGTTAAATAGAAATTCGCTGCTCAGCTGACCCGGCAGGAGCAAACGTATGCCAAAAATGTACTCAGAATGAGCTTTTTAGTGAAGAGAAGCCAGGCACATTTTAGCTAGTTTTACTTGTAAGTGGGGTTGGAAACGCTTTTCAGGATCAGTACTGGGCTCAAAACATGCAGCCCTGAGGTCTCTCATGATAGCAGGTGGTTAAATAGAAATTTGCTGCTCAGCTGACCCGGCAGGAGCAAATGTATGCTAAAAATGTACACAGAATGAGCTTTTCAGTGAATAGCAGCCAGGCACATTTTAGCTAGTTTTACTTGTAAGTGGGGTTGGAAACGCTTTTCAGGATCAGTACTGGGCTCAAAACATGCAGCCCTGATGTCTCTCATGATAGCAGGTGGTTAAATAGAAATTCGCTGCTCAGCTGACCCGGTAGGAGCAAACGTATGCCAATGTACACAGAATGAGCTTTTCAGTGAATAGCAGCCAGGCACATTTTAGCTAGTTTTACTTGTAAGTGGGGTTGGAAATGCTTTTCAGGATCAGTACTGGGCTCAAAACATGCAGCCCTGAGGTCTCTCATGATAGCAGGTGGTTAAATAGAAATTTGCTGCTCAGCTGACCCGGCAGGAGCAAACGTATGCTAAAAATGTACACAGAATGAGCTTTTCAGTGAATAGCAGCCAGGCACATTTTAGCTAGTTTTACTTGTAAGTGGGGTTGGAAACGCTTTTCAGGATCAGTACTGGGCTCAAAACATGCAGCCCTGATGTCTCTCATGATAGCAGGTGGTTAAATAGAAATTCGCTGCTCAGCTGACCCGGTAGGAGCAAACGTATGCCAATGTACACAGAATGAGCTTTTCAGTGAATAGCAGCCAGGCACATTTTAGCTAGTTTTACTTGTAAGTGGGGTTGGAAACGCTTTTCAGGATCAGTACTGGGCTCAAAACATGCAGCCCTGATGTCTCTCATGATAGCAGGTGGTTAAATAGAAATTCGCTGCTCAGCTGACCCGGCAGGAGCAAACGTATGCTAAAAATGTACTCAGAATGAGCTTTTCAGTGAATAGCAGCCAGGCACATTTTAGCTAGTTTTACTTGTAAGTGGGGTTGGAAACGCTTTTCAGGATCAATACTGGGCTCAAAACATGCAGCCCTGGGGTCTCTCATGATAACAGGTGGTTAAATAGAAATTCGCTGCTCAGCTGACCCGGCAGGAGCAAACGTATGCTAAAAATGTACTCAGAATGAGCTTTTCAGTGAAGAGAAGCCAGGCACATTTTAGCTAGTTTTACTTGTAAGTGGGGTTGGAAATGCTTTTCAGGCTCAGTACTGGGCTCAAAACATGCAGCCCTGAGGTCTCTCATGAAAGCAGATGGTTAAATAGAAATTCGCTGCTCAGCTGACCCGGCAGGAGCAAACGTATGCCAAAAATGTACTCAGAATGAGCTTTTCAGTGAAGAGCAGCCAGGCACATTTTAGCTAGTTTTACTTGTAAGTGGGGTTGGAAATGCTTTTCAGGCTCAGTACTGGGCTCAAAAAATGCAGCCCTGAGGTCTCTCATGAAAGCAGATGGTTAAATAGAAATTTGCTGCTTAGCTGACCCGGTAGGAGCAAACGTATGCCAAAAATGTACACAGAATGAGCTTTTCAGTGAATAGCAGCCAGGCACATTTTAGCTAGTTTTACTTGTAAGTTGGGTTGGAAACGCTTTTCAGGATCAGTACTGGGCTCAAAACATGCAGCCCTGAGGTCTCTCATGATAGCAGGTGGTTAAATAGAAATTCGCTGCTCAGCTGACCCGGCAGGAGCAAACGTATGCCAAAAATGTACTCAGAATGAGCTTTTCAGTGAAGAGCAGCCAGGCACATTTTAGCTAGTTTTACTTGTAAGTGGGGTTGGAAATGCTTTTCAGGCTCAGTACTGGGCTCAAAACATGCAGCCCTGAGGTCTCTCATGAAAGCAGGTAGTTAAATAGAAATTCGCTGCTCAGCTGACCCGGTAGGAGCAAACGTATGCCAAAAATGTACACAGAATGAGCTTTTCAGTGAATAGCAGCCAGGCACATTTTAGCTAGTTTTACTTGTAAGTGGGGTTGGAAATGCTTTTCAGGATCAGTACTGGGCTCAAAACATGCAGCCCTGAGGTCTCTCATGATAGCAGGTGGTTAAATAGAAATTCGCTGCTCAGCTGACCCGGTAGGAGCAAACGTATGCCAAAAATGTACACAGAATGAGCTTTTCAGTGAAGAGAAGCCAGGCACATTTTAGCTAGTTTTACTTGTAAGTAGGGTTGGAAATGCTTTTCAGCCTCAGTACTGGGCTCAAAACATGCAGCCCTGAGGTCTCTCATGAAAGCAGGTGGTTAAATAAAATTCGCTGCTCAGCTGACCCGGCAGGAGCAAACGTATGCCAAAAATGGTCACAGAATGAGCTTTTCAGTGAATAGCAGCCAGGCACATTTTAGCTAGTTTTACTTGTAAGTGGGGTTGGAAACGCTTTTCAGGATCAGTACTGGGCTCAAAACATGCAGCCCTGAGGTCTCTCATGATAGCAGGTGGTTAAATATAAATTCGCTGCTCAGCTGACCCGGCAGGAGCAAACGTATGCTAAAAATGTACTCAGAATGAGCTTTTCAGTGAATAGCAGCCAGGCACATTTTAGCTAGTTTTACTTGTAAGTGGGGTTGGAAACGCTTTTCAGGATCAATACTGGGCTCAAAACATGCAGCCCTGGGGTCTCTCATGATAGCAGGTTGTTAAATAGAAATTCGCTTCTCAGCTGACCCGGCAGGAGCAAACGTATGCTAAAAATGTACTCAGAATGAGCTTTTCAGTGAATAGCAGCCAGGCACATTTTAGCTAGTTTTACTTGTAAGTGGGGTTGTAAACGCTTTTCAGGATCAGTACTGGGCTCAAAACATGCAGCCCTGAGGTCTCTCATGATAGCAGGTGGTTAAATAGAAATTCGCTGCTCAGCTGACCCGGCAGGAGCAAACGTATGCTAAAAATATACACAGAATGAGCTTTTCAGTGAATAGCAGCCAGGCACATTTTAGCTACTTTTACTTGTAAGTGGGGTTGGAAACGCTTTTCAGGATCAGTACTGGGCTCAAAACATGCAGCCCTGATGTCTCTCATGATAGCAGGTGGTTAAATAGAAATTCGCTGCTCAGCTGACCCGGTAGGAGCAAACGTATGCCAAAAATGTACACAGAGTGAGCTTTTCAGTGAAAAGCAGCCAGGCACATTTTAGCTAGTTTTACTTGTAAGTGGGGTTGGAAACACTTTTCAGGATCAATACTGGGCTCAAAACATGCAGCCCTGGGGTCTCTCATGATAGCAGGTGGTTAAATAGAAATTCGCTGCTCAGCTGACCCGGCAGGAGCAAACGTATGCTAAAAATGTACTCAGAATGAGCCTTTCAGTGAAGAGAAGCCAGGCACATTTTAGCTAGTTTTACTTGTAAGTGGGGTTGGAAACGCTTTTCAGGATCAGTACTGGGCTCAAAACATGCAGCCCTGAGGTCTCTCATGATAGCAGGTGGTTAAATAGAAATTCACTGCTCAGCTAACCCGGCAGGAGCAAACGTATGCTAAAAATGTACACAGAATGAGCTTTTCAGTGAATAGCAGCCAGGCACATTTTAGCTAGTTTTACTTGTAAGTGGGGTTGGAAATGCTTTTCAGGATCAGTACTGGGCTCAAAACATGCAGCCCTGAGGTCTCTCATGATAGCAGGTGGTTAAATAGAAATTCGCTGCTCAGCTGACCCGGCAGGAGCAAACGTATGCCAAAAATGTACTCAGAATGAGCTTTTCAGTGAAGAGCAGCCAGGCACATTTTAGCTAGTTTTACTTGTAAGTGGGGTTGGAAATGCTTTTCAGGCTCAGTACTGGGCTCAAAAAATGCAGCCCTGAGGTCTCTCATGAAAGCAGATGGTTAAATAGAAATTTGCTGCTTAGCTGACCCGGTAGGAGCAAACGTATGCCAAAAATGTACACAGAATGAGCTTTTCAGTGAATAGCAGCCAGGCACATTTTAGCTAGTTTTACTTGTAAGTGGGGTTGGAAACGCTTTTCAGGATCAGTACTGGGCTCAAAACATGCAGCCCTGAGGTCTCTCATGATAGCAGGTGGTTAAATAGAAATTCGCTGCTCAGCTGACCCGGCAGGAGCAAACGTATGCTAAAAATGTACTCAGAATGAGCTTTTCAGTGAAGAGAAGCTAGGCACATTTTAGCTAGTTTTACTTGTAAGTGGGGTTGGAAATGCTTTTCAGGATCAGTACTGGGCTCAAAACATGCAGCCCTGAGGTCTCTCATGATAGCAGGTGGTTAAATAGAAATTCGCTGCTCAGCTGACCCGGTAGGAGCAAACGTATGCCAAAAATGTACACAGAATGAGCTTTTCAGTGAAGAGAAGCCAGGCACATTTTAGCTAGTTTTACTTGTAAGTAGGGTTGGAAATGCTTTTCAGCCTCAGTACTGGGCTCAAAACATGCAGCCCTGAGGTCTCTCATGAAAGCAGGTGGTTAAATAGAAATTCGCTGCTCAGCTGACCCGGCAGGAGCAAACGTATGCCAAAAATGGTCACAGAATGAGCTTTTCAGTGAATAGCAGCCAGGCACATTTTAGCTAGTTTTACTTGTAAGTGGGGTTGGAAACGCTTTTCAGGATCAGTACTGGGCTCAAAACATGCAGCCCTGAGGTCTCTCATGATAGCAGGTGGTTAAATATAAATTCGCTGCTCAGCTGACCCGGCAGGAGCAAACGTATGCTAAAAATGTACTCAGAATGAGCTTTTCAGTAAATAGCAGCCAGGCACATTTTAGCTAGTTTTACTTGTAAGTGGGGTTGGAAACGCTTTTCAGGATCAATACTGGGCTCAAAACATGCAGCCCTGGGGTCTCTCATGATAGCAGGTTGTTAAATAGAAATTCGCTTCTCAGCTGACCCGGCAGGAGCAAACGTATGCTAAAAATGTACTCAGAATGAGCTTTTCAGTGAATAGCAGCCAGGCACATTTTAGCTAGTTTTACTTGTAAGTGGGGTTGGAAACGCTTTTCAGGATCAGTACTGGGCTCAAAACATGCAGCCCTGAGGTCTCTCATGATAGCAGGTGGTTAAATAGAAATTCGCTGCTCAGCTGACCCGGCAGGAGCAAACGTATGCTAAAAATGTACACAGAATGAGCTTTTCAGTGAATAGCAGCCAGGCACATTTTAGCTAGTTTTACTTGTAAGTGGGGTTGGAAACGCTTTTCAGGATCAGTACTGGGCTCAAAACATGCAGCCCTGATGTTTCTCATGATAGCAGGTGGTTAAATAGAAATTCGCTGCTCAGCTGACCCGGTAGGAGCAAACGTATGCCAAAAATGTACACAGAATGAGCTTTTCAGTGAATAGCAGCCAGGCACATTTTAGCTAGTTTTACTTGTAAGTGGGGTTGGAAACGCTTTTCAGGATCAATACTGGGCTCAAAACATGCAGCCCTGGGGTCTCTCATGATAGCATGTGGTTAAATAGAAATTCGCTGCTCAGCTGACCCGGCAGGAGCAAACGTATGCTAAAAATGTACTCAGAATGAGCCTTTCAGTGAAGAGAAGCCAGGCACATTTTAGCTAGTTTTACTTGTAAGTGGGGTTGGAAACGCTTTTCAGGATCAATACTGGGCTCAAAACATGCAGCCCTGAGGTCTCTCATGATAGCAGGTGGTTAAATAGAAATTCGCTGCTCAGCTGACCCGGCAGGAGCGAACGTATGCAAAAAATGGACACAGAATGAGCTTTTCAGTGAATAGCAGCCAAGTACATTTTAGCTAGTTTTACTTGTAAGTGGGGTTGGAAACGCTTTTCAGGATCAGTACTGGGCTCAAAACATGCAGCCCTGAGGTCTCTCATGAAAGCACGTGGTCAAATAGAAATTCGCTGCTCAGCTGACCCGGCAGGAGCAAACGTATGCCAAAAATGTACACAGAATGAGCTTTTCAGTGAATAGCAGCCAGGCACATTTTAGCTAGTTTTACTTGTAAGTGGGGTTGGAAACGCTTTTCAGGATCAGTACTGGGCTCAAAACATGCAGCCCTGAGGTCTCTCATGATAGCAGGTGGTTAAATAGAAATTCGCTGCTCAGCTGACCCGGCAGGAGCAAACGTATGCTAAAAATGTACTCAGAATGAGCTTTTCAGTGAAGAGCAGCCAGGCACATTTTAGCTAGTTTTACTTGTAAGTGGGGTTGGAAATGCTTTTCAGGCTCAGTACTGGGCTCAAAACATGCAGCCCTGAGGTCTCTCATGAAAGCAGATGGTTAAATAGAAATTTGCTGCTCAGCTGACCCGGTAGGAGCAAACGTATGCCAAAAATGTACACAGAATGAGCTTTTCAGTGAATAGCAGCCAGGCACATTTTAGCTAGTTTTACTTGTAAGTGGGGTTGGAAACGCTTTTCAGGATCAGTACTGGGCTCAAAACATGCAGCCCTGAGGTCTCTCATGATAGCAGGTGGTTAAATAGAAATTCGCTGCTCAGCTGATCCGGCAGGAGCAAACGTATGCTAAAAATGTACTCAGGATGAGCTTTTCAGTGAAGAGAAGCTAGGCACATTTTAGCTAGTTTTACTTGTAAGTGGGGTTGGAAATGCTTTTCAGGCTCAGTACTGGGCTCAAAACATGCAGCCCTGAGGTCTCGCATGAAATCAGGTGGTTAAATAGAAATTCGCTGCTCAGCTGACCCGGTAGGAGCAAACGTATGCCAAAAATGTACACAGAATGAGCTTTTCAGTGAATAGCAGCCAGGCTCATTTTAGCTAGTTTTACTTGTAAGTGGGGTTGGAAATGCTTTTCAGGATCAGTACTGGGCTCAAAACATGCAGCCCAGAGGTCTCTCATGATAGCAGGTGGTTAAATAGAAATTTGCTGCTCAGCTGACCCGGTAGGAGCAAACGTATGCCAAAAATGTACACAGAATGAGCTTTTCAGTGAAGAGAAGCCAGGCACATTTTAGCTAGTTTTACTTGTAAGTAGGGTTGGAAATGCTTTTCAGCCTCAGTACTGGGCTCAAAACATGCAGCCCTGAGGTCTCTCATGAAAGCAGGTGGTTAAATAGAAATTCGCTGCTCAGCTGACCCGGCAGGAGCAAACGTATGCTAAAAATGTACTCAGAATGAGCTTTTCAGTGAAGAGAAGCCAGGCACATTTTAGCTAGTTTTACTTGTAAGTGGGGTTGGAAATGCTTTTCGGGCTCAGTACTGGGCTCAAAACATGCAGCCCTGAGGTCTCCCATGAAAGCAGATGGTTAAATAGAAATTCGCTGCTCAGCTGACCCGGTAGGAGCAAACGTATGCCAAAAATGTACACAGAATGAGCTTTTCAGTAAATAGCAGCCAGGCACATTTTAGCTAGTTTTACTTGTAAGTGGGGTTGGAAACGCTTTTCAGGATCAGTACTGGGCTCAAAACATGCAGCCCTGAGGTCTCTCATGATAGCAGGTGGTTAAATATAAATTCGCTGCTCAGCTGACCCGGCAGGAGCAAACGTATGCTAAAAATGTACTCAGAATGAGCTTTTCAGTGAATAGCAGCCAGGCACATTTTAGCTAGTTTTACTTGTAAGTGGGGTTGGAAACGCTTTTCAGGATCAATACTGGGCTCAAAACATGCAGCCCTGGGGTCTCTCATGATAGCAGGTTGTTAAATAGAAATTCGCTTCTCAGCTGACCCGGCAGGAGCAAACGTATGCTAAAAATGTACTCAGAATGAGCTTTTCAGTGAATAGCAGCCAGGCACATTTTAGCTAGTTTTACTTGTAAGTGGGGTTGTAAACGCTTTTCAGGATCAGTACTGGGCTCAAAACATGCAGCCCTGAGGTCTCTCATGATAGCAGGTGGTTAAATAGAAATTCGCTGCTCAGCTGACCCGGCAGGAGCAAACGTATGCTAAAAATATACACAGAATGAGCTTTTCAGTGAATAGCAGCCAGGCACATTTTAGCTACTTTTACTTGTAAGTGGGGTTGGAAACGCTTTTCAGGATCAGTACTGGGCTCAAAACATGCAGCCCCGATGTCTCTCATGATAGCAGGTGGTTAAATAGAAATTCGCTGCTCAGCTGACCCGGTAGGAGCAATTGTATGCCAAAAATGTACACAGAGTGAGCTTTTCAGTGAATAGCAGCCAGGCACATTTTAGCTAGTTTTACTTGTAAGTGGGGTTGGAAACGCTTTTCAGGATCAATACTGGGCTCAAAACATGCAGCCCTGGGGTCTCTCATGATAGCAGGTGGTTAAATAGAAATTCGCTGCTCAGCTGACCCGGCAGGAGCAAACGTATGCTAAAAATGTACTCAGAATGAGCCTTTCAGTGAAGAGAAGCCAGGCACATTTTAGCTAGTTTTACTTGTAAGTGGGGTTGGAAACGCTTTTCAGGATCAGTACTGGGCTCAAAACATGCAGCCCTGAGGTCTCTCATGATAGCAGGTGGTTAAATAGAAATTCACTGCTCAGCTAACCCGGCAGGAGCAAACGTATGCTAAAAATGTACACAGAATGAGCTTTTCAGTGAATAGCAGCCAGGCACATTTTAGCTAGTTTTACTTGTAAGTGGGGTTGGAAATGCTTTTCAGGATCAGTACTGGGCTCAAAACATGCAGCCCTGAGGTCTCTCATGATAGCAGGTGGTTAAATAGAAATTCGCTGCTCAGCTGACCCGGCAGGAGCAAACGTATGCCAAAAATGTACTCAGAATGAGCTTTTCAGTGAAGAGCAGCCAGGCACATTTTAGCTAGTTTTACTTGTAAGTGGGGTTGGAAATGCTTTTCAGGCTCAGTACTGGGCTCAAAAAATGCAGCCCTGAGGTCTCTCATGAAAGCAGATGGTTAAATAGAAATTTGCTGCTTAGCTGACCCGGTAGGAGCAAACGTATGCCAAAAATGTACACAGAATGAGCTTTTCAGTGAATAGCAGCCAGGCACATTTTAGCTAGTTTTACTTGTAAGTGGGGTTGGAAACGCTTTTCAGGATCAGTACTGGGCTCAAAACATGCAGCCCTGAGGTCTCTCATGATAGCAGGTGGTTAAATAGAAATTTGCTGCTCAGCTGACCCGGCAGGAGCAAACGTATGCTAAAAATGTACTCAGAATGAGCTTTTCAGTGAAGAGAAGCTAGGCACATTTTAGCTAGTTTTACTTGTAAGTGGGGTTGGAAATGCTTTTCAGGATCAGTACTGGGCTCAAAACATGCAGCCCTGAGGTCTCTCATGATAGCAGGTGGTTAAATAGAAATTCGCTGCTCAGCTGACCCGGTAGGAGCAAACGTATGCCAAAAATGTACACAGAATGAGCTTTTCAGTGAAGAGAAGCCAGGCACATTTTACCTAGTTTTACTTGTAAGTAGGGTTGGAAATGCTTTTCAGCCTCAGTACTGGGCTCAAAACATGCAGCCCTGAGATCTCTCATGAAAGCAGGTGGTTAAATAGAAATTCGCTGCTCAGCTGACCCGGCAGGAGCAAACGTATGCCAAAAATGGTCACAGAATGAGCTTTTCAGTGAATAGCAGCCAGGCACATTTTAGCTAGTTTTACTTGTAAGTGGGGTTGGAAACGCTTTTCAGGATCAGTACTGGGCTCAAAACATGCAGCCCTGAGGTCTCTCATGATAGCAGGTGGTTAAATATAAATTCGCTGCTCAGCTGACCCGGCAGGAGCAAACGTATGCTAAAAATGTACTCAGAATGAGCTTTTCAGTAAATAGCAGCCAGGCACATTTTAGCTAGTTTTACTTGTAAGTGGGGTTGGAAACGCTTTTCAGGATCAATACTGGGCTCAAAACATGCAGCCCTGGGGTCTCTCATGATAGCAGGTTGTTAAATAGAAATTCGCTTCTCAGCTGACCCGGCAGGAGCAAACGTATGCTAAAAATGTACTCAGAATGAGCTTTTCAGTGAATAGCAGCCAGGCACATTTTAGCTAGTTTTACTTGTAAGTGGGGTTGGAAACGCTTTTCAGGATCAGTACTGGGCTCAAAACATGCAGCCCTGAGGTCTCTCATGATAGCAGGTGGTTAAATAGAAATTCGCTGCTCAGCTGACCCGGCAGGAGCAAACGTATGCTAAAAATGTACACAGAATGAGCTTTTCAGTGAATAGCAGCCAGGCACATTTTAGCTAGTTTTACTTGTAAGTGGGGTTGGAAACGCTTTTCAGGATCAGTACTGGGCTCAAAACATGCAGCCCTGATGTTTCTCATGATAGCAGGTGGTTAAATAGAAATTCGCTGCTCAGCTGACCCGGTAGGAGCAAACGTATGCCAAAAATGTACACAGAATGAGCTTTTCAGTGAATAGCAGCCAGGCACATTTTAGCTAGTTTTACTTGTAAGTGGGGTTGGAAACGCTTTTCAGGATCAATACTGGGCTCAAAACATGCAGCCCTGGGGTCTCTCATGATAGCATGTGGTTAAATAGAAATTCGCTGCTCAGCTGACCCGGCAGGAGCAAACGTATGCTAAAAATGTACTCAGAATGAGCCTTTCAGTGAAGAGAAGCCAGGCACATTTTAGCTAGTTTTACTTGTAAGTGGGGTTGGAAACGCTTTTCAGGATCAATACTGGGCTCAAAACATGCAGCCCTGAGGTCTCTCATGATAGCAGGTGGTTAAATAGAAATTCGCTGCTCAGCTGACCCGGCAGGAGCAAACGTATGCTAAAAATGTACACAGAATGAGCTTTTCAGTGAATAGCAGCCAAGTACATTTTAGCTAGTTTTACTTGTAAGTGGGGTTGGAAACGCTTTTCAGGATCAGTACTGGGCTCAAAACATGCAGCCCTGAGGTCTCTCATGAAAGCACGTGGTCAAATAGAAATTCGCTGCTCAGCTGACCCGGCAGGAGCAAACGTATGCCAAAAATGTACACAGAATGAGCTTTTCAGTGAATAGCAGCCAGGCACATTTTAGCTAGTTTTACTTGTAAGTGGGGTTGGAAACGCTTTTCAGGATCAGTACTGGGCTCAAAACATGCAGCCCTGAGGTCTCTCATGATAGCAGGTGGTTAAATAGAAATTCGCTGCTCAGCTGATCCGGCAGGAGCAAACGTATGCTAAAAATGTACTCAGGATGAGCTTTTCAGTGAAGAGAAGCTAGGCACATTTTAGCTAGTTTTACTTGTAAGTGGGGTTGGAAATGCTTTTCAGGCTCAGTACTGGGCTCAAAACATGCAGCCCTGAGGTCTCGCATGAAATCAGGTGGTTAAATAGAAATTCGCTGCTCAGCTGACCCGGTAGGAGCAAACGTATGCCAAAAATGTACACAGAATGAGCTTTTCAGTGAATAGCAGCCAGGCTCATTTTAGCTAGTTTTACTTGTAAGTGGGGTTGGAAATGCTTTTCAGGATCAGTACTGGGCTCAAAACATGCAGCCCAGAGGTCTCTCATGATAGCAGGTGGTTAAATAGAAATTTGCTGCTCAGCTGACCCGGTAGGAGCAAACGTATGCCAAAAATGTACACAGAATGAGCTTTTCAGTGAAGAGAAGCCAGGCACATTTTAGCTAGTTTTACTTGTAAGTAGGGTTGGAAATGCTTTTCAGCCTCAGTACTGGGCTCAAAACATGCAGCCCTGAGGTCTCTCATGAAAGCAGGTGGTTAAATAGAAATTCGCTGCTCAGCTGACCCGGCAGGAGCAAACGTATGCTAAAAATGTACTCAGAATGAGCTTTTCAGTGAAGAGAAGCCAGGCACATTTTAGCTAGTTTTACTTGTAAGTGGGGTTGGAAATGCTTTTCGGGCTCAGTACTGGGCTCAAAACATGCAGCCCTGAGGTCTCCCATGAAAGCAGATGGTTAAATAGAAATTCTCTGCTCAGCTGACCCGGTAGGAGCAAACGTATGCCAAAAATGTACACAGAATGAGCTTTTCAGTAAATAGCAGCCAGGCACATTTTAGCTAGTTTTACTTGTAAGTGGGGTTGGAAACGCTTTTCAGGATCAGTACTGGGCTCAAAACATGCAGCCCTGAGGTCTCTCATGATAGCAGGTGCTTAAATATAAATTCGCTGCTCAGCTGACCCGGCAGGACAAACGTATGCTAAAAATGTACTCAGAATGAGCTTTTCAGTGAATAGCAGCCAGGCACATTTTAGCTAGTTTTACTTGTAAGTGGGGTTGGAAACGCTTTTCAGGATCAATACTGGGCTCAAAACATGCAGCCCTGGGGTCTCTCATGATAGCAGGTTGTTAAATAGAAATTCGCTTCTCAGCTGACCCGGCAGGAGCAAACGTATGCTAAAAATGTACACAGAATGAGCTTTTCAGTGAATAGCAGCCAGGCACATTTTAGCTAGTTTTACTTGTAAGTGGGGTTGGAAACGCTTTTCAGGCTCAGTACTGGGCTCAAAACATGCAGCCCTGAGGTCTCTCATGAAAGCAGATGGTTAAATAGAAATTTGCTGCTCAGCTGACCCGGTAGGAGCAAACGTATGCCAAAAATGTACACAGAATGAGCTTTTCAGTTAATAGCAGCCAGGCACATTTTAGCTAGTTTTACTTGTAAGTGGGGTTGGAAACGCTTTTCAGGATCAGTACTGGGCTCAAAACATGCAGCCCTGAGGTCTCTCATGATAGCAGGTGGTTAAATAGAAATTCGCTGCTCAGCTGACCCGGCAGGAGCAAACGTATGCTAAAAATGTACACAGAATGAGCTTTTCAGTGAATAGCAGCAAGGCACATTTTAGCTAGTTTTACTTGTAAGTGGGGTTGGAAACGCTTTTCAGGATCAGTACTGGGCTCAAAACATGCAGCCCTGATGTCTCTCATGATAGCAGGTGGTTAAATAGAAATTCGCTGCTCAGCTGACCCGGTAGGAGCAAACGTATGCCAAAAATGTACACAGAATGAGCTTTTCAGTGAATAGCAGCCAGGCACATTTTAGCTAGTTTTACTTGTAAGTGGGGTTGGAAACGCTTTTCAGGATCAATACTGGGCTCAAAACATGCAGCCCTGGGGTCTCTCATGATAGCAGGTGGTTAAATAGAAATTCGCTGCTCAGCTGACCCGGCAGGAGCAAACGTATGCTAAAAATGTACTCAGAATGAGCCTTTCAGTGAAGAGAAGCCAGGCACATTTTAGCTAGTTTTACTTGTAAGTGGGGTTGGAAACGCTTTTCAGGATCAGTACTGGGCTCAAAACATGCAGCCCTGAGGTCTCTCATGATAGCAGGTGGTTAAATAGAAATTCACTGCTCAGCTAACCCGGCAGGAGCAAACGTATGCTAAAAATGTACACAGAATGAGCTTTTCAGTGAATAGCAGCCAGGCACATTTTAGCTAGTTTTACTTGTAAGTGGGGTTGGAAATGCTTTTCAGGATCAGTACTGGGCTCAAAACATGCAGCCCTGAGGTCTCTCATGATAGCAGGTGGTTAAATAGAAATTCGCTGCTCAGCTGACCCGGCAGGAGCAAACGCATGCCAAAAATGTACTCAGAATGAGCTTTTCAGTGAAGAGCAGCCAGGCACATTTTAGCTAGTTTTACTTGTAAGTGGGGTTGGAAATGCTTTTCAGGCTCAGTACTGGGCTCAAAAAATGCAGCCCTGAGGTCTCTCATGAAAGCAGATGGTTAAATAGAAATTTGCTGCTTAGCTGACCCGGTAGGAGCAAACGTATGCCAAAAATGTACACAGAATGAGCTTTTCAGTGAATAGCAGCCAGGCACATTTTAGCTAGTTTTACTTGTAAGTGGGTTTGGAAACGCTTTTCAGGATCAGTACTGGGCTCAAAACATGCAGCCCTGAGGTCTCTCATGATAGCAGGTGGTTAAATAGAAATTCGCTGCTCAGCTGACCCGGCAGGAGCAAACGTATGCTAAAAATGTACTCAGAATGAGCTTTTCAGTGAAGAGAAGCTAGGCACATTTTAGCTAGTTTTACTTGTAAGTGGGGTTGGAAATGCTTTTCAGGCTCAGTACTGGGCTCAAAACATGCAGCCCTGAGGTCTCTCATGAAAGCAGGTGGTTAAATAGAAATTCGCTGCTCAGCTGACCCGGTAGGAGCAAACGTATGCCAAAAATGTACACAGAATGAGCTTTTCAGTGAATAGCAGCCAGGCACATTTTAGCTAGTTTTACTTGTAAGTGGGGTTGGAAATGCTTTTCAGGATCAGTACTGGGCTCAAAACATGCAGCCCTGAGGTCTCTCATGATAGCAGGTGGTTAAATAGAAATTCGCTGCTCAGCTGACCCGGTAGGAGCAAACGAATGCCAAAAATGTACACAGAATGAGCTTTTCAGTGAAGAGAAGCCAGGCACATTTTAGCTAGTTTTACTTGTAAGTAGGGTTGGAAATGCTTTTCAGCCTCAGTACTGGGCTCAAAACATGCAGCCCTGAGGTCTCTCATGAAAGCAGGTGGTTAAATAGAAATTCGCTGCTCAGCTGACCCGGCAGGAGCAAACGTATGCCAAAAATGGTCACAGAATGAGCTTTTCAGTGAATAGCAGCCAGGCACATTTTAGCTAGTTTTACTTGTAAGTGGGGTTGGAAACGCTTTTCAGGATCAGTACTGGGCTCAAAACATGCAGCCCTGAGGTCTCTCATGATAGCAGGTGGTTAAATATAAATTCGCTGCTCAGCTGACCCGGCAGGAGCAAACGTATGCTAAAAATGTACTCAGAATGAGCTTTTCAGTGAATAGCAGCCAGGCACATTTTAGCTAGTTTCACTTGTAAGTGGGGTTGGAAACGCTTTTCAGGATCAATACTGGGCTCAAAACATGCAGCCCTGGGGTCTCTCATGATAGCAGGTTGTTAAATAGAAATTCGCTTCTCAGCTGACCCGGCAGGAGCAAACGTATGCTAAAAATGTACTCAGAATGAGCTTTTCAGTGAATAGCAGCCAGGCACATTTTAGCTAGTTTTACTTGTAAGTGGGGTTGGAAACGCTTTTCAGGATCAGTACTGGGCTCAAAACATGCAGCCCTGAGGTCTCTCATGATAGCAGGTGGTTAAATAGAAATTCGCTGCTCAGCTGACCCGGCAGGAGAAAACGTATGCTCAAAATGTACACAGAATGAGCTTTTCAGTGAATAGCAGCCAGGCACATTTTAGCTAGTTTTACTTGTAAGTGGGGTTGGAAACGCTTTTCAGGATCAGTACTGGGCTCAAAACATGCAGCCCTGATGTCTCTCATGATAGCAGGTGGTTAAATAGAAATTCGCTGCTCAGCTGACCCGGTAGGAGCAAACGTATGCCAAAAATGTACACAGAATGAGCTTTTCAGTGAATAGCAGCCAGGCACATTTTAGCTAGTTTTACTTGTAAGTGGGGTTGGAAACGCTTTTCAGGATCAATACTGGGCTCAAAACATGCAGCCCTGGGGTCTCTCATGATAGCATGTGGTTAAATAGAAATTCGCTGCTCAGCTGACCCGGCAGGAGCAAACGTATGCTAAAAATGTACTCAGAATGAGCCTTTCAGTGAAGAGAAGCCAGGCACATTTTAGCTAGTTTTACTTGTAAGTGGGGTTGGAAACGCTTTTCAGGATCAATACTGGGCTCAAAACATGCAGCCCTGAGGTCTCTCATGATAGCAGGTGGTTAAATAGAAATTTGCTGCTCAGCTGACCCGGCAGGAGCGAACGTATGCAAAAAATGTACACAGAATGAGCTTTTCAGTGAATAGCAGCCAGGCACATTTTAGCTAGTTTTACTTGTAAGTGGGGTTAGAAACGCTTTTCAGGATCAGTACTGGGCTCAAAACATGCAGCCCTGAGGTCTCTCATGAAAGCACGTGGTCAAATAGAAATTCGCTGCTCAGCTGACCCGGCAGGAGCAAACGTATGCCAAAAATGTACACAGAATGAGCTTTTCAGTGAATAGCAGCCAGGCACATTTTAGCTAGTTTTACTTGTAAGTGGGGTTGGAAACGCTTTTCAGGATCAGTACTTTGCTCAAAACATGCAGCCCTGAGGTCTCTCATGATAGCAGGTGGTTAAATAGAAATTCACTGCTCAGCTGACCCGGCAGGAGCAAACGTATGCTAAAAATGTACTCGGAATGAGCTTTTCAGTGAAGAGAAGCCAGGCACATTTTAGCTAGTTTTACTTGTAAGTAGGGTTGGAAATGCTTTTCAGCCTCAGTACTGGGCTCAAAACAGCAGCCCTGAGGTCTCTCATGAAAGCAGGTGGTTAAATAGAAATTCGCTGCTCAGCTGACCCGGCAGAAGCAAACGTATGCCAAAAATGTACACAGAATGAGCTTTTCAGTGAATAGCAGCCAGGCACATTTTAGCTAGTTTTACTTGTACGTGGGGTTGGAAACGCTTTTCAGGATCAATACTGGGCTCAAAACATGCAGCCCTGGGGTCTCTCATGATAGCAGGTTGTTAAATAGAAATTCGCTTCTCAGCTGACCCGGCAGGAGCAAACGTATGCTAAAAATGTACTCAGAATGAGCTTTTCAGTGAATAGCAGCCAGGCACATTTTAGCTAGTTTTACTTTTAAGTGGGGTTGGAAACGCTTTTCAGGATCAGTACTGGGCTCAAAACATGCAGCCCTGAGGTCTCTCATGATAGCAGGTGGTTAAATATAAATTCGCTGCTCAGCTGACCCGGCAGGAGCAAACGTATGCTAAAAATGTACTCAGAATGAGCTTTTCAGTGAATAGCAGCCAGGCACATTTTAGCTAGTTTTACTTGTAAGTGGGGTTGGAAACGCTTTTCAGGATCAATACTGGGCTCAAAACATGCAGCCCTGGGGTCTCTCATGATAGCAGGTTGTTAAATAGAAATTCGCTTCTCAGCTGACCCGGCAGGAGCAAACGTATGCTAAAAATGTACTCAGAATGAGCTTTTCAGTGAATAGCAGACAGGCACATTTTAGCTAGTTTTACTTGTAAGTGGGGTTGGAAACGCTTTTCAGGATCAGTACTGGGCTCAAAACATGCAGCCCTGAGGTCTCTCATGATAGCAGGTGGTTAAATAGAAATTCGCTGCTCAGCTGACCCGGCAGGAGCAAACGTATGCTAAAAATGTACACAGAATGAGCTTTTCAGTGAATAGCAGCCAGGCACATTTTAGCTAGTTTTACTTGTAAGTGGGGTTGGAAACGCTTTTCAGGATCAATACTGGTCTCAAAACATGCAGCCCTGAGGTCTCTCATGATAGCAGGTGGTTAAATAGAAATTCGCTGCTCAGCTGACCCGGCAGGAGCGAACGTATGCAAAACATGTACACAGAATGAGCTTTTCAGTGAATAGCAGCCAGGCACATTTTAGCTAGTTTTACTTGTAAGTGGGGTTGGAAACGCTTTTCAGGATCAGTACTGGGCTCAAAACATGCAGCCCTGAGGTCTCTCATGAAAGCACGTGGTCAAATAGAAATTCGCTGCTCAGCTGACCCGGCAGGAGCAAACGTATGCCAAAAATGTACACAGAATGAGCTTTTCAGTGAATAGCAGCCAGGCACATTTTAGCTAGTTTTACTTGTAGGTTTGGTTGGAAACGCTTTTCAGGATCAGTACTGGGCTCAAAACATGCAGCCCTGAGGTCTCTCATGATAGCAGGTGGTTAAATAGAAATTCACTGCTCAGCTGACCCGGCAGGAGCAAACGTATGCTAAAAATGTACTCGGAATGAGCTTTTCAGTGAAGAGAAGCCAGGCACATTTTAGCTAGTTTTACTTGTAAGTAGGGTTGGAAATGCTTTTCAGCCTCAGTACTGGGCTCAAAACAGCAGCCCTGAGGTCTCTCATGAAAGCAGGTGGTTAAATAGAAATTCGCTGCTCAGCTGACCCGGCAGGAGCAAACGTATGCCAAAAATGTACACAGAATGAGCTTTTCAGTGAATAGCAGCCAGGCACATTTTAGCTAGTTTTACTTGTAAGTGGGGTTGGAAACGCTTTTCAGGATCAGTACTGGGCTCAAAACATGCAGCCCTGAGGTCTCTCATGATAGCAGGTGGTTAAATAGAAATTCGCTGCTCAGCTGACCCGGCAGGAGCAAACGTATGCTAAAAATGTACTCAGAATGAGCTTTTCAGTGAAGAGAAGCTAGGCACATTTTAGCTAGTTTTACTTGTAAGTGGGGTTGGAAATGCTTTTCAGGCTCAGTACTGGGCTCAAAACATGCAGCCCTGAGGTCTCTCATGAAAGCAGGTGGTTAAATAGAAATTCGCTGCTCAGCTGACCCGGTAGGAGCAAACGTATGCCAAAAATGTACACAGAATGAGCTTTTCAGTGAATAGCAGCCAGGCACATTTTAGCTAGTTTTACTTGTAAGTGGGGTTGGAAATGCTTTTCAGGATCAGTACTGGGCTCAAAACATGCAGCCCTGAGGTCTCTCATGATAGCAGGTGGTTAAATAGAAATTCGCTGCTCAGCTGACCCGGTAGGAGCAAACGAATGCCAAAAATGTACACAGAATGAGCTTTTCAGTGAAGAGAAGCCAGGCACATTTTAGCTAGTTTTACTTGTAAGTAGGGTTGGAAATGCTTTTCAGCCTCAGTACTGGGCTCAAAACATGCAGCCCTGAGGTCTCTCATGAAAGCAGGTGGTTAAATAGAAATTCGCTGCTCAGCTGACCCGGCAGGAGCAAACGTATGCCAAAAATGGTCACAGAATGAGCTTTTCAGTGAATAGCAGCCAGGCACATTTTAGCTAGTTTTACTTGTAAGTGGGGTTGGAAACGCTTTTCAGGATCAGTACTGGGCTCAAAACATGCAGCCCTGAGGTCTCTCATGATAGCAGGTGGTTAAATATAAATTCGCTGCTCAGCTGACCCGGCAGGAGCAAACGTATGCTAAAAATGTACTCAGAATGAGCTTTTCAGTGAATAGCAGCCAGGCACATTTTAGCTAGTTTTACTTGTAAGTGGGGTTGGAAACGCTTTTCAGGATCAATACTGGGCTCAAAACATGCAGCCCTGGGGTCTCTCATGATAGCAGGTTGTTAAATAGAAATTCGCTTCTCAGCTGACCCGGCAGGAGCAAACGTATGCTAAAAATGTACTCAGAATGAGCTTTTCAGTGAATAGCAGCCAGGCACATTTTAGCTAGTTTTACTTGTAAGTGGGGTTGGAAACGCTTTTCAGGATCAGTACTGGGCTCAAAACATGCAGCCCTGAGGTCTCTCATGATAGCAGGTGGTTAAATAGAAATTCGCTGCTCAGCTGACCCGGCAGGAGAAAACGTATGCTCAAAATGTACACAGAATGAGCTTTTCAGTGAATAGCAGCCAGGCACATTTTAGCTAGTTTTACTTGTAAGTGGGGTTGGAAACGCTTTTCAGGATCAGTACTGGGCTCAAAACATGCAGCCCTGATGTCTCTCATGATAGCAGGTGGTTAAATAGAAATTCGCTGCTCAGCTGACCCGGTAGGAGCAAACGTATGCCAAAAATGTACACAGAATGAGCTTTTCAGTGAATAGCAGCCAGGCACATTTTAGCTAGTTTTACTTGTAAGTGGGGTTGGAAACGCTTTTCAGGATCAATACTGGGCTCAAAACATGCAGCCCTGGGGTCTCTCATGATAGCATGTGGTTAAATAGAAATTCGCTGCTCAGCTGACCCGGCAGGAGCAAACGTATGCTAAAAATGTACTCAGAATGAGCCTTTCAGTGAAGAGAAGCCAGGCACATTTTAGCTAGTTTTACTTGTAAGTGGGGTTGGAAACGCTTTTCAGGATCAATACTGGGCTCAAAACATGCAGCCCTGAGGTCTCTCATGATAGCAGGTGGTTAAATAGAAATTTGCTGCTCAGCTGACCCGGCAGGAGCGAACGTATGCAAAAAATGTACACAGAATGAGCTTTTCAGTGAATAGCAGCCAGGCACATTTTAGCTAGTTTTACTTGTAAGTGGGGTTAGAAACGCTTTTCAGGATCAGTACTGGGCTCAAAACATGCAGCCCTGAGGTCTCTCATGAAAGCACGTGGTCAAATAGAAATTCGCTGCTCAGCTGACCCGGCAGGAGCAAACGTATGCCAAAAATGTACACAGAATGAGCTTTTCAGTGAATAGCAGCCAGGCACATTTTATCTAGTTTTACTTGTAAGTGGGGTTGGAAACGCTTTTCAGGATCAGTACTGGGCTCAAAACATGCAGCCCTGAGGTCTCTCATGATAGCAGGTGGTTAAATAGAAATTCACTGCTCAGCTGACCCGGCAGGAGCAAACGTATGCTAAAAATGTACTCGGAATGAGCTTTTCAGTGAAGAGAAGCCAGGCACATTTTAGCTAGTTTTACTTGTAAGTAGGGTTGGAAATGCTTTTCAGCCTCAGTACTGGGCTCAAAACAGCAGCCCTGAGGTCTCTCATGAAAGCAGGTGGTTAAATAGAAATTCGCTGCTCAGCTGACCCGGCAGAAGCAAACGTATGCCAAAAATGTACACAGAATGAGCTTTTCAGTGAATAGCAGCCAGGCACATTTTAGCTAGTTTTACTTGTACGTGGGGTTGGAAACGCTTTTCAGGATCAATACTGGGCTCAAAACATGCAGCCCTGGGGTCTCTCATGATAGCAGGTTGTTAAATAGAAATTCGCTTCTCAGCTGACCCGGCAGGAGCAAACGTATGCTAAAAATGTACTCAGAATGAGCTTTTCAGTGAATAGCAGCCAGGCACATTTTAGCTAGTTTTACTTTTAAGTGGGGTTGGAAACGCTTTTCAGGATCAGTACTGGGCTCAAAACATGCAGCCCTGAGGTCTCTCATGATAGCAGGTGGTTAAATATAAATTCGCTGCTCAGCTGACCCGGCAGGAGCAAACGTATGCTAAAAATGTACTCAGAATGAGCTTTTCAGTGAATAGCAGCCAGGCACATTTTAGCTAGTTATACTTGTAAGTGGGGTTGGAAACGCTTTTCAGGATCAATACTGGGCTCAAAACATGCAGCCCTGGGGTCTCTCATGATAGCAGGTTGTTAAATAGAAATTCGCTTCTCAGCTGACCCGGCAGGAGCAAACGTATGCTAAAAATGTACTCAGAATGAGCTTTTCAGTGAATAGCAGACAGGCACATTTTAGCTAGTTTTACTTGTAAGTGGGGTTGGAAACGCTTTTCAGGATCAGTACTGGGCTCAAAACATGCAGCCCTGAGGTCTCTCATGATAGCAGGTGGTTAAATAGAAATTCGCTGCTCAGCTGACCCGGCAGGAGCAAACGTATGCTAAAAATGTACACAGAATGAGCTTTTCAGTGAATAGCAGCCAGGCACATTTTAGCTAGTTTTACTTGTAAGTGGGGTTGGGAACGCTTTTCAGGATCAATACTGGTCTCAAAACATGCAGCCCTGAGGTCTCTCATGATAGCAGGTGGTTAAATAGAAATTCGCTGCTCAGCTGACCCGGCAGGAGCGAACGTATGCAAAACATGTACACAGAATGAGCTTTTCAGTGAATAGCAGCCAGGCACATTTTAGCTAGTTTTACTTGTAAGTGGGGTTGGAAACGCTTTTCAGGATCAGTACTGGGCTCAAAACATGCAGCCCTGAGGTCTCTCATGAAAGCACGTGGTCAAATAGAAATTCGCTGCTCAGCTGACCCGGCAGGAGCAAACGTATGCCAAAAATGTACACAGAATGAGCTTTTCAGTGAATAGCAGCCAGGCACATTTTAGCTAGTTTTACTTGTAGGTTTGGTTGGAAACGCTTTTCAGGATCAGTACTGGGCTCAAAACATGCAGCCCTGAGGTCTCTCATGATAGCAGGTGGTTAAATAGAAATTCACTGCTCAGCTGACCCGGCAGGAGCAAACGTATGCTAAAAATGTACTCGGAATGAGCTTTTCAGTGAAGAGAAGCCAGGCACATTTTAGCTAGTTTTACTTGTAAGTAGGGTTGGAAATGCTTTTCAGCCTCAGTACTGGGCTCAAAACAGCAGCCCTGAGGTCTCTCATGAAAGCAGGTGGTTAAATAGAAATTCGCTGCTCAGCTGACCCGGCAGGAGCAAACGTATGCCAAAAATGTACACAGAATGAGCTTTTCAGTGAATAGCAGCCAGGCACATTTTAGCTAGTTTTACTTGTAAGTGGGGTTGGAAACGCTTTTCAGGATCAGTACTGGGCTCAAAACATGCAGCCCTGAGGTCTCTCATGATAGCAGGTGGTTAAATAGAAATTCGCTGCTCAGCTGACCCGGCAGGAGCAAACATATGCTAAAAATGTACTCAGAATGAGCTTTTCAGTGAATAGCAGCCAGGCACATTTTAGCTAGTTTTACTTGTAAGTGGGGTTGGAAACGCTTTTCAGGATCAATACTGGGCTCAAAACATGCAGCCCTGGGGTCTCTCATGATAGCAGGTTGTTAAATAGAAATTCGCTTCTCAGCTGACCCGGCAGGAGCAAACGTATGCTAAAAATGTACTCAGAATGAGCTTTTCAGTGAATAGCAGCCAGGCACAATTTAGCTAGTTTTACTTGTAAGTGGGGTTGGAAACGCTTTTCAGGATCAGTACTGGGCTCAAAACATGCAGCCCTGAGGTCTCTCATGATAGCAGGTGGTTAAATAGACATTTGCTGCTCAGCTGACCCGGCAGGAGCAAACGTATGCCTAAAAATGTACACAGAATGAGCTTTTCAGTGAATAGCAGCCAGGCACATTTTAGCTAGTTTTACTTGTAAGTGGGGTTGGAAACGCTTTTCAGGATCAGTACTGGGCTCAAAACATGCAGCCCTGAGGTCTCTCATGATAGCAGGTGGTTAAATAGAAATTCGCTGCTCAGCTGACCCGGCAGGAGCAAACGTATGCTAAAAATGTACTCAGAATGAGCTTTTCAGTGAATAGCAGCCAGGCACATTTTAGCTAGTTTTACTTGTAAGTGGGGTTGGAAACGCTTTTCAGGCTCAGTACTGGGCTCAAAACATGCAGCCCTGAGGTCTCTCATGAAAGCAGATGGTTAAATAGAAATTTGCTGCTCAGCTGACCCGGTAGGAGCAAACGTATGCCAAAAATGTACACAGAATGAGCTTTTCAGTTAATAGCAGCCAGGCACATTTTAGCTAGTTTTACTTGTAAGTGGGGTTGGAAACGCTTTTCAGGATCAGTACTGGGCTCAAAACATGCAGCCCTGAGGTCTCTCATGATAGCAGGTGGTTAAATAGAAATTCGCTGCTCAGCTGACCCGGCAGGAGCAAACGTATGCTAAAAATGTACACAGAATGAGCTTTTCAGTGAATAGCAGCAAGGCACATTTTAGCTAGTTTTACTTGTAAGTGGGGTTGGAAACGCTTTTCAGGATCAGTACTGGGCTCAAAACATGCAGCCCTGATGTCTCTCATGATAGCAGGTGGTTAAATAGAAATTCGCTGCTCAGCTGACCCGGTAGGAGCAAACGTATGCCAAAAATGTACACAGAATGAGCTTTTCAGTGAATAGCAGCCAGGCACATTTTAGCTAGTTTTACTTGTAAGTGGGGTTGGAAACGCTTTTCAGGATCAATACTGGGCTCAAAACATGCAGCCCTGGGGTCTCTCATGATAGCAGGTGGTTAAATAGAAATTCGCTGCTCAGCTGACCCGGCAGGAGCAAACGTATGCTAAAAATGTACTCAGAATGAGCCTTTCAGTGAAGAGAAGCCAGGCACATTTTAGCTAGTTTTACTTGTAAGTGGGGTTGGAAACGCTTTTCAGGATCAGTACTGGGCTCAAAACATGCAGCCCTGAGGTCTCTCATGATAGCAGGTGGTTAAATAGAAATTCACTGCTCAGCTAACCCGGCAGGAGCAAACGTATGCTAAAAATGTACACAGAATGAGCTTTTCAGTGAATAGCAGCCAGGCACATTTTAGCTAGTTTTACTTGTAAGTGGGGTTGGAAATGCTTTTCAGGATCAGTACTGGGCTCAAAACATGCAGCCCTGAGGTCTCTCATGATAGCAGGTGGTTAAATAGAAATTCGCTGCTCAGCTGACCCGGCAGGAGCAAACGCATGCCAAAAATGTACTCAGAATGAGCTTTTCAGTGAAGAGCAGCCAGGCACATTTTAGCTAGTTTTACTTGTAAGTGGGGTTGGAAATGCTTTTCAGGCTCAGTACTGGGCTCAAAAAATGCAGCCCTGAGGTCTCTCATGAAAGCAGATGGTTAAATAGAAATTTGCTGCTTAGCTGACCCGGTAGGAGCAAACGTATGCCAAAAATGTACACAGAATGAGCTTTTCAGTGAATAGCAGCCAGGCACATTTTAGCTAGTTTTACTTGTAAGTGGGTTTGGAAACGCTTTTCAGGATCAGTACTGGGCTCAAAACATGCAGCCCTGAGGTCTCTCATGATAGCAGGTGGTTAAATAGAAATTCGCTGCTCAGCTGACCCGGCAGGAGCAAACGTATGCTAAAAATGTACTCAGAATGAGCTTTTCAGTGAAGAGAAGCTAGGCACATTTTAGCTAGTTTTACTTGTAAGTGGGGTTGGAAATGCTTTTCAGGCTCAGTACTGGGCTCAAAACATGCAGCCCTGAGGTCTCTCATGAAAGCAGGTGGTTAAATAGAAATTCGCTGCTCAGCTGACCCGGTAGGAGCAAACGTATGCCAAAAATGTACACAGAATGAGCTTTTCAGTGAATAGCAGCCAGGCACATTTTAGCTAGTTTTACTTGTAAGTGGGGTTGGAAATGCTTTTCAGGATCAGTACTGGGCTCAAAACATGCAGCCCTGAGGTCTCTCATGATAGCAGGTGGTTAAATAGAAATTCGCTGCTCAGCTGACCCGGTAGGAGCAAACGAATGCCAAAAATGTACACAGAATGAGCTTTTCAGTGAAGAGAAGCCAGGCACATTTTAGCTAGTTTTACTTGTAAGTAGGGTTGGAAATGCTTTTCAGCCTCAGTACTGGGCTCAAAACATGCAGCCCTGAGGTCTCTCATGAAAGCAGGTGGTTAAATAGAAATTCGCTGCTCAGCTGACCCGGCAGGAGCAAACGTATGCCAAAAATGGTCACAGAATGAGCTTTTCAGTGAATAGCAGCCAGGCACATTTTAGCTAGTTTTACTTGTAAGTGGGGTTGGAAACGCTTTTCAGGATCAGTACTGGGCTCAAAACATGCAGCCCTGAGGTCTCTCATGATAGCAGGTGGTTAAATATAAATTCGCTGCTCAGCTGACCCGGCAGGAGCAAACGTATGCTAAAAATGTACTCAGAATGAGCTTTTCAGTGAATAGCAGCCAGGCACATTTTAGCTAGTTTCACTTGTAAGTGGGGTTGGAAACGCTTTTCAGGATCAATACTGGGCTCAAAACATGCAGCCCTGGGGTCTCTCATGATAGCAGGTTGTTAAATAGAAATTCGCTTCTCAGCTGACCCGGCAGGAGCAAACGTATGCTAAAAATGTACTCAGAATGAGCTTTTCAGTGAATAGCAGCCAGGCACATTTTAGCTAGTTTTACTTGTAAGTGGGGTTGGAAACGCTTTTCAGGATCAGTACTGGGCTCAAAACATGCAGCCCTGAGGTCTCTCATGATAGCAGGTGGTTAAATAGAAATTCGCTGCTCAGCTGACCCGGCAGGAGAAAACGTATGCTCAAAATGTACACAGAATGAGCTTTTCAGTGAATAGCAGCCAGGCACATTTTAGCTAGTTTTACTTGTAAGTGGGGTTGGAAACGCTTTTCAGGATCAGTACTGGGCTCAAAACATGCAGCCCTGATGTCTCTCATGATAGCAGGTGGTTAAATAGAAATTCGCTGCTCAGCTGACCCGGTAGGAGCAAACGTATGCCAAAAATGTACACAGAATGAGCTTTTCAGTGAATAGCAGCCAGGCACATTTTAGCTAGTTTTACTTGTAAGTGGGGTTGGAAACGCTTTTCAGGATCAATACTGGGCTCAAAACATGCAGCCCTGGGGTCTCTCATGATAGCATGTGGTTAAATAGAAATTCGCTGCTCAGCTGACCCGGCAGGAGCAAACGTATGCTAAAAATGTACTCAGAATGAGCCTTTCAGTGAAGAGAAGCCAGGCACATTTTAGCTAGTTTTACTTGTAAGTGGGGTTGGAAACGCTTTTCAGGATCAATACTGGGCTCAAAACATGCAGCCCTGAGGTCTCTCATGATAGCAGGTGGTTAAATAGAAATTTGCTGCTCAGCTGACCCGGCAGGAGCGAACGTATGCAAAAAATGTACACAGAATGAGCTTTTCAGTGAATAGCAGCCAGGCACATTTTAGCTAGTTTTACTTGTAAGTGGGGTTAGAAACGCTTTTCAGGATCAGTACTGGGCTCAAAACATGCAGCCCTGAGGTCTCTCATGAAAGCACGTGGTCAAATAGAAATTCGCTGCTCAGCTGACCCGGCAGGAGCAAACGTATGCCAAAAATGTACACAGAATGAGCTTTTCAGTGAATAGCAGCCAGGCACATTTTAGCTAGTTTTACTTGTAAGTGGGGTTGGAAACGCTTTTCAGGATCAGTACTTTGCTCAAAACATGCAGCCCTGAGGTCTCTCATGATAGCAGGTGGTTAAATAGAAATTCACTGCTCAGCTGACCCGGCAGGAGCAAACGTATGCTAAAAATGTACTCGGAATGAGCTTTTCAGTGAAGAGAAGCCAGGCACATTTTAGCTAGTTTTACTTGTAAGTAGGGTTGGAAATGCTTTTCAGCCTCAGTACTGGGCTCAAAACAGCAGCCCTGAGGTCTCTCATGAAAGCAGGTGGTTAAATAGAAATTCGCTGCTCAGCTGACCCGGCAGAAGCAAACGTATGCCAAAAATGTACACAGAATGAGCTTTTCAGTGAATAGCAGCCAGGCACATTTTAGCTAGTTTTACTTGTACGTGGGGTTGGAAACGCTTTTCAGGATCAATACTGGGCTCAAAACATGCAGCCCTGGGGTCTCTCATGATAGCAGGTTGTTAAATAGAAATTCGCTTCTCAGCTGACCCGGCAGGAGCAAACGTATGCTAAAAATGTACTCAGAATGAGCTTTTCAGTGAATAGCAGCCAGGCACATTTTAGCTAGTTTTACTTTTAAGTGGGGTTGGAAACGCTTTTCAGGATCAGTACTGGGCTCAAAACATGCAGCCCTGAGGTCTCTCATGATAGCAGGTGGTTAAATATAAATTCGCTGCTCAGCTGACCCGGCAGGAGCAAACGTATGCTAAAAATGTACTCAGAATGAGCTTTTCAGTGAATAGCAGCCAGGCACATTTTAGCTAGTTTTACTTGTAAGTGGGGTTGGAAACGCTTTTCAGGATCAATACTGGGCTCAAAACATGCAGCCCTGGGGTCTCTCATGATAGCAGGTTGTTAAATAGAAATTCGCTTCTCAGCTGACCCGGCAGGAGCAAACGTATGCTAAAAATGTACTCAGAATGAGCTTTTCAGTGAATAGCAGACAGGCACATTTTAGCTAGTTTTACTTGTAAGTGGGGTTGGAAACGCTTTTCAGGATCAGTACTGGGCTCAAAACATGCAGCCCTGAGGTCTCTCATGATAGCAGGTGGTTAAATAGAAATTCGCTGCTCAGCTGACCCGGCAGGAGCAAACGTATGCTAAAAATGTACACAGAATGAGCTTTTCAGTGAATAGCAGCCAGGCACATTTTAGCTAGTTTTACTTGTAAGTGGGGTTGGAAACGCTTTTCAGGATCAATACTGGTCTCAAAACATGCAGCCCTGAGGTCTCTCATGATAGCAGGTGGTTAAATAGAAATTCGCTGCTCAGCTGACCCGGCAGGAGCGAACGTATGCAAAACATGTACACAGAATGAGCTTTTCAGTGAATAGCAGCCAGGCACATTTTAGCTAGTTTTACTTGTAAGTGGGGTTGGAAACGCTTTTCAGGATCAGTACTGGGCTCAAAACATGCAGCCCTGAGGTCTCTCATGAAAGCACGTGGTCAAATAGAAATTCGCTGCTCAGCTGACCCGGCAGGAGCAAACGTATGCCAAAAATGTACACAGAATGAGCTTTTCAGTGAATAGCAGCCAGGCACATTTTAGCTAGTTTTACTTGTAGGTTTGGTTGGAAACGCTTTTCAGGATCAGTACTGGGCTCAAAACATGCAGCCCTGAGGTCTCTCATGATAGCAGGTGGTTAAATAGAAATTCACTGCTCAGCTGACCCGGCAGGAGCAAACGTATGCTAAAAATGTACTCGGAATGAGCTTTTCAGTGAAGAGAAGCCAGGCACATTTTAGCTAGTTTTACTTGTAAGTAGGGTTGGAAATGCTTTTCAGCCTCAGTACTGGGCTCAAAACAGCAGCCCTGAGGTCTCTCATGAAAGCAGGTGGTTAAATAGAAATTCGCTGCTCAGCTGACCCGGCAGGAGCAAACGTATGCCAAAAATGTACACAGAATGAGCTTTTCAGTGAATAGCAGCCAGGCACATTTTAGCTAGTTTTACTTGTAAGTGGGGTTGGAAACGCTTTTCAGGATCAGTACTGGGCTCAAAACATGCAGCCCTGAGGTCTCTCATGATAGCAGGTGGTTAAATAGAAATTCGCTGCTCAGCTGACCCGGCAGGAGCAAACGTATGCTAAAAATGTACTCAGAATGAGCTTTTCAGTGAAGAGAAGCTAGGCACATTTTAGCTAGTTTTACTTGTAAGTGGGGTTGGAAATGCTTTTCAGGCTCAGTACTGGGCTCAAAACATGCAGCCCTGAGGTCTCTCATGAAAGCAGGTGGTTAAATAGAAATTCGCTGCTCAGCTGACCCGGTAGGAGCAAACGTATGCCAAAAATGTACACAGAATGAGCTTTTCAGTGAATAGCAGCCAGGCACATTTTAGCTAGTTTTACTTGTAAGTGGGGTTGGAAATGCTTTTCAGGATCAGTACTGGGCTCAAAACATGCAGCCCTGAGGTCTCTCATGATAGCAGGTGGTTAAATAGAAATTCGCTGCTCAGCTGACCCGGTAGGAGCAAACGAATGCCAAAAATGTACACAGAATGAGCTTTTCAGTGAAGAGAAGCCAGGCACATTTTAGCTAGTTTTACTTGTAAGTAGGGTTGGAAATGCTTTTCAGCCTCAGTACTGGGCTCAAAACATGCAGCCCTGAGGTCTCTCATGAAAGCAGGTGGTTAAATAGAAATTCGCTGCTCAGCTGACCCGGCAGGAGCAAACGTATGCCAAAAATGGTCACAGAATGAGCTTTTCAGTGAATAGCAGCCAGGCACATTTTAGCTAGTTTTACTTGTAAGTGGGGTTGGAAACGCTTTTCAGGATCAGTACTGGGCTCAAAACATGCAGCCCTGAGGTCTCTCATGATAGCAGGTGGTTAAATATAAATTCGCTGCTCAGCTGACCCGGCAGGAGCAAACGTATGCTAAAAATGTACTCAGAATGAGCTTTTCAGTGAATAGCAGCCAGGCACATTTTAGCTAGTTTTACTTGTAAGTGGGGTTGGAAACGCTTTTCAGGATCAATACTGGGCTCAAAACATGCAGCCCTGGGGTCTCTCATGATAGCAGGTTGTTAAATAGAAATTCGCTTCTCAGCTGACCCGGCAGGAGCAAACGTATGCTAAAAATGTACTCAGAATGAGCTTTTCAGTGAATAGCAGCCAGGCACATTTTAGCTAGTTTTACTTGTAAGTGGGGTTGGAAACGCTTTTCAGGATCAGTACTGGGCTCAAAACATGCAGCCCTGAGGTCTCTCATGATAGCAGGTGGTTAAATAGAAATTCGCTGCTCAGCTGACCCGGCAGGAGAAAACGTATGCTCAAAATGTACACAGAATGAGCTTTTCAGTGAATAGCAGCCAGGCACATTTTAGCTAGTTTTACTTGTAAGTGGGGTTGGAAACGCTTTTCAGGATCAGTACTGGGCTCAAAACATGCAGCCCTGATGTCTCTCATGATAGCAGGTGGTTAAATAGAA